>NW_012153062.1:22286005-22287149 GCF_000956105.1 Propithecus coquereli | reverse complement strand
CAACTATTTCAAAATAACCTGCATAGAGTCTGGAATATTATAGGCGCTCTACAGATGTTTGCCAAATTGAAATTCTGCTTCTCTGGAAATAGACTTATTAGATATGTATTACTGACTTTTTTCTTAACAAAGAGTAAGGCCTCTAGATCAACACAGTGATTTTCAAACTTTAATGTGCAAGTCTCCTGCTGTCTCGGGTGATTGGGGGCAGGGCCTGAGAATTTGCATTTCTAACAAGTTTCCAGACCAAGACAATCCTGTTAGTCTGCAAATGGCGCTTTGAATAGTGCTATTAACAAAGCTACGAGGTAGTGTTTCATTGTTTCTTGTACCACATAAATAGTAAGTCAAGAATAGCTGTTTCCCAGATAGTTTGGTAATCTGCTTGTACTTGGAACCAAATTTTGTGACCCTGCCCTATTCCTTAGCCAATTAATAATGGGGCTCAGAAGTCCTTAAGAATTCAACAAGGGACTTATTTATCTGACTTTATTGTGTTTATTTGTTCATTTCTTTCATAAACAATACATTTCCTAAGGACAGGGCGTATGTCCATTTCCATTTTAATCTCAGACTTGAGCATAGTGGTGGTTTGCCACAAAATACAGTATTAAGCAAATGTGTTGTTTTCATTTTACTTTTTTTCAACTTAAGGGCCCATAGATGTTTCAAGTTTCCTTGAATCAACCTCAGCAATAACTCGTTTTCTTTCTTTTATTACCATACCACCGTTGTAGTTTAAGCCTTTTTTACCTCTCACATAGGTGAATACTAATTTAGTCCTGCCTCTCTGTTTTTGCAGAGATAGTTTCCTCTGCCTAAATTGCACTTCTTCCTGTCACCATGCACATAAATGCAGCCCCACGCAACCAAATCAGATGTTACCTCTTTCGTGAAGCCTTTTGTAATATCCCTAAGTGGAACTCTTTATTTCCTCTGAAAATCCATAGTGTTATAGACTTCTTTCTTATAGAAATCTTCACTTTCTACCACGTATTATTACTATTTATGTCTAATGTCTCCAGGTGGTCCATAAACCATTCGAGGGAATACCAAACACCCTGATATAATACTTGTCTCTAACAGGTATTCAGTAAACATTTGATGGGTGAATGGATAAATGAATGAATAAAAGAAATAATAC
>NW_012153062.1:22272716-22283855 GCF_000956105.1 Propithecus coquereli | reverse complement strand
ACAAAACAAAACTGAAACGCTTAATGAAATACTGACAAAAGTAGATGGGCAACCTTTTGCAGAAACATAAAAGCCACGTGAAGCAGAGAACTGGTTAAAATTCAGGACCTGGGAGAAAAAGCCATATCTGAAATATTCAATAATTGGAGCAAAATATATTTTCTTTTTATTTATAAACTTCACTAAAAGGAGAATTAAAGTTATTACTAGATAATTTTCATAAAGACACTATTACAGGCATGTATGTAGCATTAGTCTTGTGATGTGAATAGGTTGCTTGTTTTCTCCTAGATTGCTTCTCTACACAGTTTCATATTGAACTTGTGAAATTTTCTCAATCTTTTGCTGATTGGAAGTTAAGAGAGAAGGGGATCTAGTTGGAGGTTTCTGGGAAGGATTGTCAATCTGTCTTAATTTTTCTAGTTGGCCGTAGATCTTCGACCATTAAACCCTTATTAACCAAGACGTTAATATCCTGGTAATGAAATGAGTGTCCCACGGTACATCAGTTGTGTCACTGTGGAGGCACAGAAGCTCTGAAGGTAAACACAACACAAAGTGGTTGCTATTTCAAGGTGACTTTTCCACTACACGGTCTATATTTCCAATATGTTCTGTAGTCCTAATCTGTGAGTCCATAACAAATATAGTTGGTTTTATTTAGAAGTGCATTATATTTTCTTCTATCCATGGAACAAATTTCACTTTTGCTTCATGGCATTTGTAATTAATTTACCCTTTATCTTCTCCTTATCTTTACTTCACTCATTACTCATATAATAGCTCCCCATCCCACCTTAATTAAGAAAGAAGACCCTTCCAAAAGTGAACCATTTGCAATTCTGTTATCTGGAAAGAGATACATAAAATATGTTGAAAACAGCAATGACTGTATAACTGGTTCATCATATTTCCTTAGCAGGTGGATTCTTGGTGGGCAGAGAGCATGTTTCTAGTGTTTTTGCTGCCAAGCACATTGTGGGTGTTCCATAAATATTAAATAATAAGAAGAACTTCCTAATTAAGACGAACATTTTTCTCTATTAAGCAGATGGTGCTCAATAGGAGTAGCCCATTATTTACAAGTATGACACAAGGTGCTGGCAATTGTTTGGGAAATGTGGCTCTCACTTCAGATGCTGATTATATGTTAAAGCAAACTTTTGTGACAAACAGCTTGATCAGTATTAGTTAATCTTTGTGATAAAAACTGTGACTGGAGATGGACTTTGTGTGTCTGTATCTGTAATTCTGCTGTTTTGATTATTAATATTGGCTTCGATGATAAAAGTATTTCTTGCTATTCGATGCGAGGCAAGTTTTGGCAAATCTCTTTATACCTGAGTGTACCCATAGGCATACCATTTGATTTGAATTCTCATCATTGCCTGATTTCTAAAGAGACTTTTCTTTCAAGTCCTTTGAGTGTCTCTTTGTGATTACCAAAGCTAGATGTTAACACCTCCATGATATTTGCAATGCTTATATTCATAGCTGAACCCTCGGTGGGACTGAGGAGAGTTAATTAGGCATTCCCAAAATACACACCATTTTATGATTTTGCAGATCATCCCGATGAAAATAACAGTCTAATTTTGTCAAGTCATGTAAATTATAGTGAGAGGGATGATGAGAGTTCTCAGTTCTTTGGAGAAGTTAATTTTGTTGTCAGCATATCCACATTTCAAAAATCACAAACCACCGGAGGAACTTTCTAGCACAAGTGAGATTTGGTGATCAGATACTGTTTTCATTTCTAACGTTTGCCTTCTGTATAGGGTCTATGCAAATAGGGGCTTTCAAGGATGTAAAAGTAGCAGCTTTCCCTATTAGGAGCTCAGCTAGCAGCTGCCATGCTTTCTCATAAAAGACAGAAAACATCTTGTTTACTAACATATACCCATACGCCTTCACCCACATACACTCACACCAAGCTCCTCTATTTAGGCAGAGGTTTTATTTTGGTTTGAGACAGATAGCACAGAAGTGTAGCTTTATTCAAGTCTTTTGCAAACATTTTTTGAGCACATGGTCCCTGGGTGCTAAGTGTCAGACATTGTCCTAGAGGTAGAGAATTCACCAATATTTGAAACACATTCTCTAGTTTTACTGGGAACTCATTGGAGGTTCTGACATATGCTGGCAGATTCCTTGCATCTGGTCTCACCTCCTTATTTTTAATATTTATAAATCATGCTCATCAGGATGTCAGTACATAGGAAATGAAAGTAGCTGAGAAGCCGTGCCAAGATAGACCGAATCCCAAAGTGAACTAAAAATAGGTTGACCACAAGGATGTGCAGCGGACCAAGATGTATTCTTGAGGCAGCAAAAGTAAGTATTGTGCCAAAATCCAGGATTTATCTCATTGTCAATCAAGGAGCTAGAGATTTCACCTGTGTTCCCCATGTCCCTGTTAAGAAATCAAGACCCTGTGCTTGTTCTGTAATCCTGGAGTCTGCCCAGAACATGAGCTCATAAATATGTTAGCTTAAGTAAACTTTATGATAATATAGAAGATGAATCATCTTCCTATTTTGAAAAGCATATATTCTGTAACTCAGTATTTCTGGAGTCCCTCCAGATGTCTACATGACTTTCTCCCTCATTTTCTTTAAGTCTTGATTCAAATGTCACCTTCTCAGAAAGCCCTTCCTTGACAACACCCTCCACTCCCCCACCTTCCCCGCAACCTGCTTACCAAACTCTGTTTTCCTTGATGTTGCTTGTTATGGCCGGATATGTATGTATTTGCTCTTGTCCGTCTTCCCTTACCAGACTAAGCACCATGAGTGCAGGACTTTTCGTTTACCCAGCACTGTTTCTCTGCCCCTTTGAATAGCATCTTACAGGTAGGTGACGTTTACTACCCGGGTGTCGAGTGGATGATGTGTGGCTGTTAGAGTTTGTTAGTTCGTTAATATAAGAAGCAGCATTGATTCAGAACTCTCAGGGTTGGACCAGAACTTAGAAAGCTCTACCTTCCTGTTTCCCAACATTTTCCACACCAATAATCCTTTGTGCAATTTTACTACTGCAAGCTTTATACTTTGAAAGATGTTATCTACACAAAACTACATTTGCTAAATTGTATTTCATTTACTTCTCCATTTTACAAATCTGAGACAAATATAGTCATGCATTGCTTAATGATGGGGATACTTTTGACGAAAGCATCATTAGGCAATTTTGTTGTGGTGGGAACATCACAGAGTGTACTTAACATAAGCCTAGATGGTATAGCCTGCCACACACCTCACCTATATGGTATAGCCTGTTGCTCCTCAGCTACAAACTCGTACCCCATGTTACTGTACTGACTGAATACCATAGGCAATTGTAACTCAATGGTAAGTATTTGTATATCTAAACATAGAAAAGATGCAGTAAAATAATAGTGAAAAAGATAAAAAATGGCACACCTGTATAGAGCACTTACCATGAATGGAGCTTGCAGGACTGGAAGTTGCTCTGGGTGAGTCAGTGAGGGGTAAGTAAATGAAGGCATAGAACATTATTGTAGACTACTGTAGTCGTTATAAACACTGTACACTTAAGCTACACTAAATTCATTAAAAGGTTTTTTTCCTCAATAAATTAACCTTACATACTGTAACCTTTTTACTATATAAAGTTTCTAATTGTTTTAAATTTTTGATTTTTGTAATAACATTTAGCTTAAAACACAAACACATGTACAGCTGTACCAAAATATTTTCTTTCCTTATATCCTTAGTTGATACGCTTTCTTCTATTTATTTTTTTTTTACATTTTAAACATTTTGTTAAAAACTAAGACACAAACATAACATTACCCTAGGCTTACCCAGGGTCAGGATGATTAATATCACCGTCTTCCACTTCCACCTCTTGTCCCACTGGAAGGTTTTCAGGAGAAATAACACTCATGGAGCTGTCATCTCCTCTGATAACCGTGCCTCCTTCTGAAATACCTCCTGAAGCATCCCCCTGCAGCTGTTTTACAGTGAACTTTTTTTTTAATAAGTGAAAAGAGTATGCTCTAAAATAATGATAAAAGTATAGTATAGTAAATACATAAACCGGTAACATAGTTTTTTATTATCATTATCAAGTACTATGTACTGTACATAATTGTATGCATTTATACTTTTATACAACTGGAAGTACAGTAGGTTTGTTTACACCAGCTTCGCCACAAATACAGGAATAATGTGTTACACTATGACATTACAATGGCTATGATGTCGCTAGGTGATAGGATTTTTTCAACTCTGTTGTAATCCTATGGGACCACTGTTATAAAAGCGGTCCATTATTGGCTGAAACGCTGCTATGCGGTGCATGACTGTGTAACTCCCACCAGAGATTCTGATAACCAGGGGATCCACATTGAGGTGATATCATTCAATCCAAAACAGTGGATGTTTCAACATGATATGGTATTGGGTAAATAAATGATTACTGTTTCACTTTTTGGAATTTCATACATAGCTCAAGAGTCTCTATTGCCAACCTCATGGTACCCTTAGTGGTCCAGAGATCTCAGTAAAGAAACTCAGAAATCAGCCCAACACACTCATTTCATGGGTAAGGAAACCTAAGACCAGGGAAAATTTAGTGACTTCCTTGAGGTCCCACCTCTTGTTGTGACGCTTCACTCACAGGGTCTTCTGAATCCTAGACCAGTGCCACGCTTACTGGTCCACAAGGAGCTCCACCATTGAACTGAGCACCAGCTGCAGTAGTTCTCAAACATGCTCTGTGGACCACCTGTTTCAGAATCTTCTGGAGGGTCCTGCTAAAAACAAGCCTCTCAGCCCTGTGGATTCAGAATCTCTGGAAATGGATCTGTGTTGAATCAGCTCCCCAAGTGGATCTTACCCATACCTATGTCTGACAACCAGTGACCTATTATGGGCAAAGATTCTTGATTCTCCTCCATTGGAATGCAAAAATTAAAAAATTTAAATCATATCACCAAAGTATATGAATACATATTTATTGAGAACTCGGGCCAACAGCTTTTCTCAGGAAGGGACACTAGGCCACATTAAAATCTGGTTAGTTTGACTATCATGTTAGATAATATAAGCTACTTTGAAATTTTGGGTTTAAATCTAACTAGTTCATTAATTTCTTACACAAACCTTTGTAGAGTGCAAGGTGCCAGGTATTCAAAGGTAACTGGGTCAACCCCAGTACAGGTTGGGGAGAAAGACATGGTTTCACAGGGCTACAAGGAAGCCCTGAAGGGCCTGTGTTGCCTCCTTATGAGGCCTCAGAATCAAGTAATGCAACCAGCTAAGATTAGGTTAGTAGGCCACATTCCTAAATCTCTTTGCGTACTCCTAGACATCTCTCCAGTCCACCAAATAGTCTCAGCCTTCACGCGAAGAATAGGGAGAAGGCCTGCTAGTTCTCAGAGGTAGTGGTTAAAAGCAAAAACTCTATTAGATGTTACTATTACTTTTATTATTGTTATAAGTTTCGGGACCCACACCCAGCCCCCTGTTGCCAGAATCACTGTCCAGTCACACTGCCCTTTGCCTTTATTCTAATAAATCCCCCCTACTCTTCATCGTCTTCAGGGATGAATCAGACAGTTCAGCATTTTACTTCTTGACATACAACCCTGAAATTGAACAATTCAAAAAATTTCCCAGAAATGGCTTTGTGGGATTTTAATTTAATTCTCTGAATGGTGAAAACTGTTTAAGATATTTTTCAAGGGCTAGGCTATTGAATATTTTATACCATGGAAACGGTCTTAGGAAAGAGTTGGGGACATAAGACCACAAAAAGATGAGGAAAATGATACTTGAGAAAACTTTGTAAAAGAGAACTTCTCATAAGAATATTAATGTTATTTTTTCTCCATCTTGAAATTCCCTCAAGCATGTGCTGAATGAGCTGGCTCCACGATTGTAGTTTTGTTGTTCTTTCCCTGTTACTCTGAAGTTTTCCCTGTGGCCATGGTATCGATTTTAACACTGTGGTCATCATTACAGGAAAATGGAGGCATTAATAACTTGGTCTCTCTGGACAGATTGTAATAGAAAACCTTATAAATAATTGCCCACTAATGGGAAAATTGAAAATATGCACTGTATTATAATGGTCATAATGTAATCATTAAAATTACAATTATGTGACAATGAAAGAACTCATTATGCATTAGTTTATCTTTACATAATGTTAATAGCTAATGAAAGTGTGACAATTAGATCTAATTAAGTTTAACAACATTTCTGCACTTCTTGTAAATGGGCTATATTTTTCTAGAAATTGTATGTATTCAGACATTGGTGAAGCCGAGGTCTGGCTCTATCTAATATGAGTTTTGAAATGTAACCGTCAGTCTTGTGAGAAACCATAACTTAATGCTTTTTTGCTAAATGAACTGAAAATGTTAGTTCTTGCTAAGGGTAGCTTTATAAAAAGTTTTCTTGGATTGTGTCATGATTTAGTTAAAATATACTTTAGCTCTTCTCCTCCCACTAATCTGTGTGTGTGTGTGTGTGTGTGTGTGTGTGTGTGTGTGTGTACTTGACTCGTCTGTTTTTTGTTTTTATCAATAGAATTGCTGTGCAAAATTGTCAAGATAGAGGTTACATTTGGGTTATAATGACGGATGGAGCGGATGCTGATTCCTTGCCATGGATTGTAGCACACAACTATACCATATTCTACTAATATCTGTGTGATCCAGGCCAAGCGTAAACTCTCTGTGCTTCACTTTATCCATGTGTAAAGTGAGGGTGAAAGTAATAATATCTACAGTCTGTAGTTTTATTAGAATTAAACTAAAAATTTATGATTTTTTTTAGTCAAGGCCTAGCACAGAGTGTTAGTAAATATTACTATTATGAATTATTTTACATCTGTATTATGGTATCAAAAGAACAATTCCAAACGGGTGTCACTTTTCCTCCACTCTCATTTTATTCTATATTTAGATAACCATCCAGATTTTTATTTTTCCCTCATTTAGAAAAATCATCACATGCATCACACTGACAGCAGCGTAGGGGCTTCCAGTATGTGATCAGCATATTCTCCAGAATGGAGTTTCAAGATGCTTGAGCTCCAGAAGACATTGGCCAAGTTATCAGGGTTTCTAACTGCTAGGGTTTCACTTATAGAAAAATAGACTATGTGGTATTTTTCAGACAGCAGGATGACCCTTAGCCAATGTCAACAATTTTGGGTCATAAGGAGGCCTCAGGAAGCAGAAGCTGTTCAAAGAAAACCAGATAGAATTGAGCAAAATCAGTCAATTGCAGCTATCCTTCCAAAAAGCCATAACACTGGTCTTTGTATTTCTCCTGTTCCTTTTATATGTTCAGCACAAATGAAACATTCCCTCCTCCAGAGGACTCATTTACTCCCATGGTGCCAAGCATCACTGCTACAGTTGTCTCCATCTCTGATGTCACTTCTACACATTGGTCTCTTAAAGTAGGTTGGCTATTAGGCATTTTCTTTGTGAAACTCAATCTATCTAAACTTAGCTCATCTTTCCAAACCAACCTCTAATTGAATTATCAAGTCCACTGTCTCTTGCTTCATAATATCCCTTGATTATATACTTTATTTCTATTTCAAGGCTCTCATCATTTCATGCCTAGACTATTAAAATTTTCCCCATCTGTTCTCTCTACTTCCCATCTCTTGCCCATCAATCTCTCTTTCATACTTCTACCAAATTAATCTTCCTAAATCACTTTTGCGTTTCATTCACCTACCCACAAAACTCTGATGGCTCCTCATTGCCTATAGTATCTTTCATCTGGCATTCTTGTCCCTCTAAGAATTTTGCCCAGCTGTTTCTCTAAGTTTGTCACCAACTAGTCCCTGCAGATATCCTCTAGCCCAGTCGAATTGGTCTTCTCATTATCCCCCAACACACATTCTGAGCCTTGCATCTTTGCTGGCTCTGTTTCCCCAGCTGAAATGCTCTTCCTTTAGTACTCTTGTCATATAAATCTTTTAAGGCACAGCTCAAGAGTCAACTCTTTCATGCCACTATCTCTAACAGCCCCATTGTCTCCACCTCCTTTGAATTCCTCAAGCATTTATTTTTCCTGCCCTGTATCTTGCATTTGTACAGGCTGGCTCAGTTATTTCCTATCTTTTATGTATGGTTCTAGCTGGCCAATGGGATTGGCAATGTTGGAAGCCCCTCAAGGCTGTCTTTCATCTCTCTATGCAGAGTGCTCAGTGTATATTATTAATAGATCCTTAACAAATATTTGTTGATGAAAATGTCAACCTTGTAAGCACTTGGAGACAGTACTCAAAAGCCTTCTTGAATCTACTGGTGTCTTCCTGGAGTTGATTTTATACTAAGAGGTTATGTTTTCTGAGCCTCCTTCTTAAAGGAGACTTGTAAAGCTTCTTGGTAGAATCAAGCAAAATCCCCTCTGCCCTGAACTCAAAGACCTTCTTTTTGGGAAAGCATCATTTTAGCTGAGAGTTTATGAGAGAGGACAGATAGATCCCTATGATGCAGGGATCAGCTTCCCAGTTCTGGACGCCCCCTCTCTTGTTGAGGACAGCTGTCTCAAACTCCCATTTTAGAAGTGCTCTTAACTTGCCTTATGTTTGCTAAGAGCAAGTGCTGGGTCATCTGTAGCTGATGCCACTTAGCAAACCCCAGAAACAACAGCAGGTGAACACTGGGTATTCTTGCCTCAGCTTTGTCACTAACTAACTGGGTAAGCTTGAGCAGGCAGCTGGCTTCCCACTGTCTCAAATGCTTTATTTCCTCTGCTCTAAGATGGGTGAAGAGTTCCAGCTTTAAAATTTGATGAATTTCTTTTTAACTCAGAGGCTGGATGAAAATTTCATTTTGATTAAAAAAAAAAAAACAAAAAATCAAGACAAGTCCACCTGATTTTTTGTAGTTCTTCATTTTGTAGAGGCAAATCCATCACAAATTCTCTTTCTCTCTCTCTTCTCTCTCTCTCTCTCTCTCACACACACACACACACACACACACACAGCCACACACATGTAATTTTCTATCACATCAGTTTTTCCCAGAAATCTCTTGCATGCTGGGTTCTCATCTATGTGGAAAGAGCTACAAATGAAAGAGGAAGAAGCTGACTCCCTCTTAAAAAGCTATATTTAGTTAGTTATTTGGGAGGGGGCTCGATTTTTTTTAAGACTATATTTTTTAAGAGAAGTTTTAGGTTCAAGCAGAGATAAGAGGAAAGTACAGAAATATCCCACATAACTCCTGCCCCTACAGGACTCCCCCACTGTCAACATCCCCCATCAGAGTGGTACATTTGCTACAATTGATGAACCTACTTTGACATATCATAATTTCCCAGCATCCATAGTTTACGTTAGCGTTCATTCTTGGTGTTGTGCATTCTATGAGTTTGGACAAATGTATAATGACATATATCCACCATTGTAGCATCATATAGAAAAATTTCACTGCCCTAAATATCCTCTCTTCTCTGCCTATTCATTCATCCCTCTCTCCCTCCTAACCCCTGACAACCACTGATCTTTTTATTCTCTCATAGTTTTGCCTTTTCCAGAATGTCAGATAGTTGGAATCATACAGTATGTAGGCTTTTCAGGCTAGCTTCTTTCACTTAATAATATGCATTTAAAGTTCTTCCATATCTTTTCATAGATTGATAGTTCATTTTTTTTTTAGCCCTGAATAATATTCCATTGTCTGAGTGTACCATGGTTTATTTATCCACTGACCTACTAAAGGACATCTTGATTGCTTCCAAGTTCTGGCAATTATGGATAAAACTGCTATAAACCATATGTGTGTAGGTTTCTTTGTGGACTTAAGTTTTCAATTCCTTTGGGTTAAAAAAATTGTTTGTTTTATAGACTGAAAAATTCTGGCTGAAATATGTAGTTGAGCTGCCTTCATTGATTTTGTTTTCTTTTATAATGCTGAGAGGTTTACCTTTTTTGAGTTATGGATATTTAGTATAACTAGAAGGGTTTTTTCCTTTATTTGTACCATCAAAAATGTTTTTATTGTTTAATGAAAATACAAAAAATAAAAAGCAATCTTCCTGTTCCCAAGCTTCTACAAGTGGTCTTTGGGGGTGAAGTATGAGGCCCTTTCCATTCTCTTTATGTTTCTTTTCTGCCGTGGCAAAGACCTTTTGCCAACCCTTCTGCGCTGACCTCTTGTGCTGTCTTTTCTCTCCTACTTCTTTCCAGTACCTGCTCACTCTGTTCCCTCTCTGTCTCTCTTTGTTCTTTCCCAGAGCTCTTGCCTCTGCCACTTATGCTTTTCACTGCCATTGTTTTTTGAGTCTGATTTGATCACTGTCTTTTCTTTCTCCCTTTGAAAGTGTTCTCTGTCCTGTGTATTTGCTGGGCTTCTGGTGATGTTTGTCATTTGGGTTAGATTTTGTTCTTGTTTTGATTTCATTTTTTCATAAGATTTTTTGTTTTTATTTTTTTACTATGAGAGAGAAAAAGATTTTATCCTCACTCTTATTCCTGGTTTTTCTTTCTGTTGTGCTCTGTAATGTGGGAATGCAATATGTTTTAAAGTCCAGAATGATAGTTAGCACAGTGGGTGGTGGGGCTATGTATGATTTCTGCCTGCTTTGTTGTAGCACTCTATATTTTCTGAAATTGTTTCATGGTTCATATGTACAAATATTTATCGTTAGAAAGAAAAAGCAATAAAACTATTTCTATTTTGACAAGGAAAAAAATCTTAATGAGTGCCTGGCTTTGAATCTTGCCTCTAGCTCTCCATGAAATCTTTTTTTCTGTCTGTCTTCACCATCAAGCGTAGCCATAATGGCTGGCTGAGCTGGAGATGGACAGCGGTCCATGGGGATTGTGAAAGTGATCTGATGCTTAGCAAGAACCTACAAAACTGCAAGTCATAGGTCACTTCTGTTGATTCCCCAAGGCTAGGCTCTTGCTGCCAATTGCTCTGAAATGGAAGAAATGCAGGGAAATAGCACTGACTGCCTTATGAAATCTTATACCCTCAGTCCAACATGATAATTATTCTTGAAAGCTGCTGATGATAGTGGATAGGGGTGAAACGTGATAATGCTTATTCATTACAATAGCATCATGCTGTAATTGCAGAGTTTATTTTTTATTTTATCTATTTATTCATTCATTTATTTGTTTTAGCACTCT
>NW_012153062.1:22266754-22268356 GCF_000956105.1 Propithecus coquereli | reverse complement strand
TTTTCTCAATTTCTTAAAATCATTTCTAAGATTTTACCTGGTAAATAAAGGGTTCTCAATAAGGACTTATTTAAAAAATTAATGTCAAAATTAAAAGACCTGAATAATCTAGGTGAGGAAGAAGCTTAGTTTAAACTTATTCTTACATAAGATGATCAATCTTCTAAATTTTTTTAATGAAATCTTTAATTTTCCAAACACTGGTGACTTGTGCTCCATTTAGGACACCTTGTAGTTTTTCTTAAATAATTCTGACATCATTAAAGGAGAGGCCAACAAACAACATATTCTGACATTCTAATAAATCATTGAATTGCATTTAATTCCTGTAGGAATACATGTATTCCTCTGCATTTCTCCTCCTTCTCACATCCTTATGTGAGATTCACATCCATAAGCTCTGCCTTTCTTATATAAGTAGGACAAAATCATTTTATTCTTCTTTCTCTTCCACTCTCTCTTCTCCCTTTACGTCATTAAGCATCCCGTGCTCCGACAGAGCAATATTTTAAGCTTCTCTTCTTGCTTTTGTGCTCATGAATACTTTCTCTTCTACCTACAATTCCGGTTCCCACCTCCCTCCTCCTTACCTCTCCACTGAGCCAAATCTACTGTTTCCTTGATGCTCAGAAGTGGCACCTCCTCCACAAACCCTCCCTGCTATGCCCACGCCTAGGCAGAATGGCTCCTTTTTTCCTTTGGACTATGTTGAGCACTGGACAGATTGTAGAACAGAATAGTTGTATGAGTAAATATCCTCGTAACCAGTTAGAATGTGAGCTTTCCCGAGAGCAAGAGGCAGTTTTATTCCTTTTGCCCCTGCAACACCATACTCAATAGATATTAACTTGAAAATCAGAAAAGTGATATTATGATGAGCTCAGTGCCCCATGGTTCATGTTTTCTTCTTTGAAATAAGGACCAAATTGTTCACTGCTACATACCTTTCTGGAAGGCTGAAGTGTATATTGAGATGTTGGCTTTGGAAATGTGTGAGTATTTTCCATAGTAACATGGAGACTCTTCACATAAACTGTTGGTCAAGATAAGTAATTTCCAAGGGATAGCATGTAATGTCATATATTGCTGGTTTTCCCATGACAGCTAAGGGGAGAAGAGAGTACTGGAGTAATGTGCAGTAAAGAGTATTTGCAAAAGAGTTACTATCAAAACTAAACTAAGCTGTTTCAAGAGGCTCTTAACTCTTCCTGTTATGTATGGCTTACAATAAAACCTAATGTATAGAAATGAAAAAAAGAAAGTTTGTTTTAAAAGGTTTGGGGCTTGAAAAGCTATGCTTTATGTTTTCAATTTCTCTTTATATACTTCAGTAACTCTTCAGGATTTAGGAGTGTGTTAGGCATTTGATTATTGCTATAGGTTGAAGCATGTACTTTAACAAAAGTGTACCAGCTCTGAAACTGTTTGTATCCTCTCATCTGCCCACTCTCATCTCTATTCAGTTGCCACTAAACCCATTTTGGCAACCAACTAAAGATACAATAGCATACATGATGTTAGCAAAATCTGTAGAAAGTGTAGCTATATTTTTCTTATTTGGATTCATACAGTTAATAAACATTAGTTAAGCACTGGCTAACT
>NW_012153062.1:22262851-22266704 GCF_000956105.1 Propithecus coquereli | reverse complement strand
TTGCTCCCTCTTCACAGATAACTTCAAAAAGCAAATCATGGAAGGTCACCAAGAAACTAAGGGGACAGGTCACTGAATAAAATGCAGGCTCCCAAATTTCCCTCTAACTGGTATAATCGTAAGCACAGGTTAGTATTTTCTAAGGTGGCCGAAATCAGAGACAGAAGTGATAAACTTTGGCCAGCTAGGAGACCAATGTTTACATGCCTGTAAAGTTGTTGTCACTCATTGTATTTACACTCCATTGTGAACAGAGGCATGGTATTTCATGGCTATAAACTGTCATATTCTAAGCCCATTCGTCTGTCAGGCTATTAACAAAATGTAAGTTTCCATCATAAAGAATCAAGCTTACATAGTATGACAAGTTAGCATTTTATTTATTAATATTTATGCAATAAGCATTTACTGAACATCTACTATGTGCTGAAAACCATGCAACAATGAGAAACATGGACATTTTCTTAAAGAGCTTCTACTCAGGAATGCGAACATATTAACAAAGAAATGCAAAGCAGGATTATAAGAAACTATTTTCAAAGAGGTAGCTATTCACAGGATAGAATAGAGAGAGAGGTTAAAGTTAAAAAGTTATATTAAACCATTTTTATTGTCATATGAACAAAAGTGTCTTGATATTGAATTCACTACAATTGGCTGATGTTTGTGTTCAACTCTGTATTATGAACTGTTACTGGAAGATGGCTTTTTACTGCCATTTTATATCTTTGATAATTCATATGTAGTACTCTTAGTCACTTAGTTTCTCAATTTCCTTATCTATAAACTTGAGTTAATAATTCCTGTATTCAATATTCAAAACATATAAAGGTAAGGAGTATTTGAAAATATATATCAAAGAGGTGATTAAAAATATCAAGACTATGAATCTAAAAACAATTTGAGAATACATACGGAATGAAAGATATTATAGTTGTTATTAGCTTGTATACAGGGAAAACAAGTGATTAAATATATGCATATTTTGAAAGAAAAATTTATGAAATAAATATGTGCATGTGGCAAAAGGGTGAGAAAAATCCAGTATCTACTCTTTCAGCAATAAGGAATGTTCTTACTCAGTTGCTAGAGCAAAGGTTAAAGGGAATTTTAGAGGCTTGACATTCCCATGTTTGAATGATAGGTCATAGATAATGGTTGTCCCGAATGCTGGGTAAATAACTGAATAAATCTAAAAATGTGAAGTGCATTATCCTGAGGCCCTTGTAATACTCTCCCTGAATAATGTTATTTGGCCAAAGATAAAAAGACTTAACTCTAATTCCCCTAAAATTAAAAAGGATTTTTCTTCTTCCTGAAAAAGTAGTTTTCATAGGATTTGGGTCAATATTTCAGTGTAACTTCAAATTAATAACAGTTTTGATGTGTCCATGGTTGTATTGGTAAATTATTTTCAGTTGGTAGTTAAATAACTACGAATCACAGAGAATATCAATCAACAACAAGCCTATTGACTTACGCTTCACTCTTTTCTAAAACTCCTCACAATGGAATAAAATCCAAAATCACTTTCTTCATTTTTAAAACTCCTTTGAATAAAATTTTCATCCAATTTGGTTTGTATTAAAGCATTTGAATGCAAAAGTATAAATTTTCTCTGTGTCAAGATGCAATTTTCTAAACTCGCTTAAGCTCGAACTGCTAATAATTAAATGAGACCCGGTTCTAAGATAGATTAAAGGACAGCTGATTGAGGATGGTAGAAATTCCTGAAGGGCCTGAAAGTCCATCAGAATATCACATTTAGGAAACTGCTGGTCATTAAGGCATTGAAGTTGTGAATTGAAGTCTAAAGGGACATTGCTTTCTTTTAGAATGAATTAGCCAGTGTTATTTTTGAGGTATCCTGTGCCACAGTTTTTTAATTTAATGAGGGCTACATAACTCTTAAGAAATCAACGTTTTTATTTTTTACCTGTTTTTGGTGCATCAGCTATTATTTAATACATTACATATTGGAAATAAGCTCTTACCAAAAGTATAGTGGTTATATAAATGTTAGGCCTTTTTATAACTGAGGTAAAATATACATAGAAAATTTACCATCTTTATCATTTTTAAGTGTACAGTTCAGTGATAATAAATACATTTATATTCTTTTTTTCCCTTCATCCTCCCTCTCCCCTCCTTCCTGGTCTCCAGTAGCCACCATTCTATTCTCTGTCTTCATGAGATGCACTTTCTTAGCTCCTACACATGAATAAGAACACGTAATGTTTGTCTTTCTGTGCTTGACTTAGTTCACTTAACATAATGGCCTCCAGTTCCACCCATGTTGCCACAAATGACAGGATTTCATTCTTTTTATGGCTGAATAATATTCCATTATGTATATATACCACATTTTCTTTATCTGTTCATCCACTGATGGACACTTCGGTTGATTGCAAGTCTTGGCTATTGTGGATAGTGCTGCAATAAACATGGCAGTGCAGATATCTCGTCGACGTACTGACTTTTTTTTCTTTTGGATTTATACCCAGTCGTGGAATTGCTGGATCATATGGTAGTTTTATTTTCCATTTTCTGAGTAACCTGCGTACTGTTCTCCATAGTGGCTGTGCTAATTTATATTCGCACCACCAGTGTACTAGAATTCCCCTTTCTCCACATCCTCGCCAGCATCTGTTACTGCCTTTCTTTTTGATACAAGCCGTTTTAATTGGGTGCAATGATTTATCTCATTATGCTTTTGATTTGCATCTCTCTCATGATTAGTGATTTTTTTTTTATTTCAGGGTATTATGAGGATACAAACATTTTGGTTACATTTTATGTCTTTGCCTCACCCAAGCAAGGGTTAGAGGCATGCCCTTCTTCTCTACAATGATTAGTGATTTTTTTTGAGCATTTAATGAATCCCTGGCTTTGTACTAGGCACTGTGCCAATTATTTTTCTTACATCATCTCATTTAATTCTTCTAATAACTTCATGAGGAAAAATATCCACCTTCCCCTCACAAATGAGAGAACTGAGACATAGTGATGTAGATCCTGAATGCTGGGTAAATAATTGAATAAAGTCTGGTTAACATACGGTCCAAACTTATCTCTCTCTAAGATGATACACAACATATTTGGGGGTTCTTTTGTTAATTTTAAAAATTGAAAACTGAACTCCATTTTGAAAACTGAAATAACTATTACATCATCACCATTTTTAGGAAATGAACCTCTGCATGTACTAGGAATTTTATCCCCAATCCCCGATCCAGGTGGCATTATGGAAAGTGGACTGTTATTCTCACCAGAGCTTTAGCCTGGGTGAGCTTAGCTGTGTACTCGGCTGACCTGCTCTTATTATTGTCAACACAGGGGTCTTAAAACTCCTTTTTACCTATAATCCTGTGTGATTCTATATATCCCATAACCACCAACTGAATGTAAAATAGCACAAAATGAGTGAAAGCTTCTTTTTGATTCTATTGCTTTTTTCTTCTTAATTCTTGACATCCTCAAAGGGAATGTATTTTATAAAATTAAGTCTGAATGAGGAAACAAAAGCCCCACCTAGCAGAAGAAAAGACCGTGACCTTGGAAGATGATTTCTTCAGTCCAGCTTCTCAGCCCTCTCAAGATACTGATTCATAACCCTCTTTCTGAAACACAGGATTCTCGATTTGAGCAACGCTATTCAGTTTCATGTCACTGCCTCTCAGCAATACTGTTGAGAAGGATTTTCCATTGTCTGATTGTTCTCACAATCAAATGTGCTTTTCTGATTTCTAAGGTAAATTTTTTCTCTGATAAATATAATATTCCTTGGTTTACTCTTGGTGTCCAATGAAATCTTTTTTTACTTGCAGAATTACTTATTGCAGAAAAGTATATA
>NW_012153062.1:22247381-22260993 GCF_000956105.1 Propithecus coquereli | reverse complement strand
TTGCTTAACCTCTATGTGTCTCACTTTTCTGTTCTGTAAATAGAGATATAATAATACTACCTCACAGCATGGTAGTGAAGATTAAATTGGTTTATATGTTGTAAGTGATTAGAATAGTCCCTGATACCTAGTATGTGCTCAGTAGAATATCATCATGATTGGTTTTACAAAAGATATTGTAGACTTTTTAGAAGAAATACGGTAAAGAACGTTCCAGGCAGAGGTTAACAACCTGAGCAAAAACACAGAAGCATGAAAGTATAAAGTGTGCTGGTGAGTTCAGTCTTGGTAGAAATTTCTTTTAATGGAAAAGATTGGGGAGATGTCCCCAAAACGTAGTTAGGCACCAGATCAGAAAGGGAATTGTATGTCAGATCAAGAAGTGATCTTTGTGGCAAAAATAGAGTTTTGTGAAAGGATGGAGCCACAGAGCCCAGTGAGGGTTACTACCTGGCTGTTATCATAGCCCAAATTAGAGATGATGGGGCCAGGATGGGGACATGCTGTCCATGGGAATGACAGCACAAACCAGGATTGGAAACAGAAACTATGCCAGAGGCAAAATGCCCACTGCAGGTTTATCCTTTTCCTTTTCTAGAAAATAGAATTGTATTTGGTAGAATCTTATTGTTCTTCATCAAACTCTGTTTCTAGACTTTTACCTTCAAACCACCCAGGAACATTATAGCCTCATAAACTATATTTGATTAATTTTATGACTCACTATTTAAAGTAAATGGAAATTTTAAACTTGTTTTTATCATGAGAATCCCTGTCTGGCAGTAACTAGGTAGAGAAAACAAGATAAAAGATGGACTTTTTTCAGAATCTACTAACTAGAAAGAGAAACAGAAAGGAACATATACATTAAACTTTAAGGCGATGTAAAATAATGTGGATTTGCTCAACCCAAACTTCTGAAAGGTGTGTGTACCCATAATTACTATCGTAATGATAATAAATATAGTTTATTAAACCATTACTATATGTCAAGCATACATTATATTCATATATAATCTTTAACATATTACCGACATTATCTCATTTCGTCATCTCAATAACGCTATGAAGCAGGTGCAACTATTACCTTCATTTTATAATAAGGCAAGTGAGCCTCAAAGAAATTATTTTACTTGCTTAAGCTAGCAGGGGAAGGAACTATAGGAAAAAAGTGTGGTCAAGGCAGGATTCCAACCTGGATCTGATTCTAGAGCCCCTACAATTAGCTGTCCTGTATTGAGAGCACCCAAAAAACATCAGCATAAAATCTGGTTCTTTCTCTGGCCATGCTCCCTGAGGACATATTTTGGAAGGATAAGTTTATTTTGATGTCAGCCTCAATCTTCAATGCATTTTAATTTCTCTAAACAATGCTTTGAAGATCTCTCACCCATCAGTTTATCAGAGCCTTAGTGAACTTATTTAAGTTCTCCCAGGCCACAGTGTTACATACTAGTGTGCAAGTGCATGAGGCAAGTCATGTGAGTGAGTGGGAGGAGCTCAGAATCAGATGAGAGTCCTGCATGAGGCAAATTAACCTCAGTTGCAGTTTCCCATTCCATAAAATGGGTTTATGTCCATTCCTCTTTAAATTTAATGATTAGTTAACTCTAAACTTGCCGCCTAGAATTTATCTACAGAAATATTCCATTCCGGGTTGATTTATTCCTCCTACCCAATTGTCTCCCTATCAGTTGATGTGTATGTAGGGGGGACACACACATGTTCACATTTCCACAGCAAAACACAGAGGTAAACCTGACACCTCTCAAATAATAAGGTATATTTCATAATGAAAAAATAAGTGATTTTTTGATTTTGTACTCTTTTGGAATATCTGTGTCACTGCTTTCATTAGCATGACAGTTCACAGTTAATTATATTAATTTCATTTCGTACACGTCCAAGTGGCAATGTATTCGTGCTGTGATATAACTCGTTTCAGGCTTTAGTGAGTCATGGCATGGACTAGAGAAAAAAAGTATTAGGTACTTCTTTTTGCTCAATCAACAAAGAACACATCCCACTTTTTCCATCTGTTTCCCATAACAGATCTGCTATTTGATGAGAACTCTCTGATTTGCACCCAGCCTGGCATCCTCATACACCGAGCAAGGTGCCCAATTTAGTGGGCATCTTGGCATTGCCCCTTTTAGAACCCCTCATTTGATTTTCATCAACAAAATGTGACTGCTGATCAGAATATGTATTTCTTTAATGGAATTTAAGATTCAAAAATTTGAGTAGAAATAACTTGGCTATTCCTCCTCCATCAGACTCCTGCTGAATTCAGTCCTCATTTTCTCACACATAGGACTGATAAGGAAGATCAAAATGGTCTCCTACTGTGTTTAAAATCTTTACTTTTCACTCTTTAAATTACTAGCTGTCTGTAACTTCCTTCTGTGATCTCTGACATCTATAGAATCACAATTATGATCACTCAAGATTTCTCTTCCTTGGAAATCTCCATTTCTGAAGTCTTGGAGCACCAAACTTGGTTTTATTCCAGCACATTTTACTGACAGACTTTTTAATTATAAGATTCAAGTATCTTGGCCAAACCAAAGTCAAAGGCAGATCTATCATTGTTAATTCAAACAGTCTTGGGGACAGGTTAAGGCAGTGTCATCCACTTGGGCCTTAGAGTGAAGACTCTATCACTTCATTTAGTCCAGAATCGGCATGGTTCCACCTCTTGCCTACAAGATTCTGTTGCAGAGTATAGGGCTTCTCCGAAGTGCTGACTGGGGCAGGGAGCCTGTTGCTCTCTGGGTCTCTTAAGCATCTTTCCCTTTCCCTACCCCACTCCTATGAAGAATCCCTATGACAAAATGATTTTGCTTTCTATTTTCAATAACTTTAGCTAAAGGGTGAGGGTGACTGTGATTTAGCTTTCTTGAATTTTTCAAGTTCTTAAAGCATACAGTCCTGGTGTTCTATAAAAATTATTTTATGAATTTGGGAACAAAATGATTTGAAAATTAAGATACTATCATAGAAAGTAGCTTTCTAGTCTTGCCTTACACGTGACAAAGAAGTCAACTTCCCACCCAAGGGAGATGACAAGAGAGTTAGTTGTATTTCACATAAATACTGTTTACTTTTGCTCTCTAGGAGACTCTATAATTGGCTCAATTTGGCATTTTAATAACTGCAGAAGTGCAGGAAATAGTGTTTCCAATTATTTCTTACACACATTTTCATTAGAGGAATTAGAACCAATGTTTCAGGTAACTGGAATTAGCCTCCTACTTCTCATGGAATCGGAAGCTAAGAAGTTGAAATCCTTCTAGAGAAGGAGGATTGACTTTTGATTTGTGATAGACGTGGTCAGCTACCAGGCTTTGCTGTGTCCACACTCAGAGTTTCTCCTCTCCCTGAGAGTCAACTGACAGCCACCAGCATGGCAGCCAGTCTTTAACATTCATCTCTCTAAAATTGGACCAGGTTACAGACCCTTAGAGTTAGATTAAGGGATATTAGAAAATTCTTTCTCAATTTTCTGAGGCTGGAGGAAAGAAAATTCCTTGTATGCCCTAAATGTGTTCCCCAATTCTCTCAGACAGCTTATTTTCCCATTTACTCAACAGTTTTTATTCAATGCCAATTCTGGCCCCGGAACTGTGCTAGCCACACAGTCCAGTAGGCAATAGGCAAGTTCATGGAACACTGTAATGAAACTGGAGAACGGCCCGTTTTATTTTTATCCTTAGGAAGAAAATTAAAAGGTGGAAAAAATAAATGAGAAACTAGCAGACCAACATATAAGCAAAGATTAATTTTTCTGGTGCTTCCTTAATAGCCTAAGCACCTTGGGATGCCCTTTCTGACTCAGGCACTGTGCAGTGCACAGGACGATGTCTGGGCTCTGACAGGCAGCCACTAATGTTAGTCCTCCTCCACTTTCCACTGTTGCCTTCTTCTGTGTAGAAAGGAACAGAGGAACAGCTTGTAACAGTGAGAAGAGTCACAGCAGGGAGCCACCCCAGCTCTCTTGTAGCCACCTGGCAAATTGTATGTCCTCTCCTATTAGACTGTTGGACCCCCTCTTCCTCTCATCGTTAAGGACCCCAGACTCACTCTGTGCCCTCCCAGTCATTCATAGCTGGGAAGATTTTGGTTGTCAAACTACAATTCTTAAGCAATAACGTTTTCATTTGTGCATTTCTTTAATAAAAAGAATATAAAACTGCCAAACACAGTGGCTGATTTATCTGAAATAACCAGTACTGACTAGAAAATTCTAGTCCAAAGCAAGGAAGCATGGTGTTTGCAGATAGCATGTACAACCTCATCATTGGTAAATCAAGAATTTCCATTAAGATTTGTCAGTAGTTTTAGGACTTTGTGAGAACTTAAAAGACTACTGAGAACCACTCAAGATACGACTTGGGAGCATCTCCACAGAAACCCTTCCCTGACTCCTGTGCTGGGGCATGTGTATCCAAGAACCCTGCATGTGACTATCTTAGTGCTTTTTTGAAATGTACTCCCAGACCGGCAGCAGTGGCATCCCCTGGGAATGTGTTAGAAATGCAAACCCCTGGGATCCCCCCGGATCTGCTAAATCAGAAACTACAGGATGGAGCCCCAAAATTTTTGCTTAAACAAGCCCTCTAAGTGATTCTGTTGCACACTCATGTTTGAGAACCCCTGCATCTTATTAACGAACACATCATATTAAAACTCTCAGTTTATATGTGTGCCTTCATGCTGGATTAGAAATTGCTTGAGGTCAGGGACCATTTCTTTTTTGTATCTATAGTACATACATACTGTGTGTGTGTGTGTGTGTGTTACAAAAATAGAACCAAATAGTATATACTATTGTAACTTAGTTTTATTTTCCCCCAACGATATTTTAGGAACATTCTTTCTTTTCTACACCAACATTTTGTGATATGACATTTGATGGCTGTGTAATATGTTATGGTGCTGATTATATTGAAATTTCTTTAATCCTCTATTACAGGACACCTTGAAGTTCTTTTTTTATTATTTCAAGGTATTACAGGGTACAAATGTTTTTGGTTACATGGATTGCTTTTATAATGCTTGAGTCATGGTTATAAGTGTGCCCATCATCCAGATAGCATTCATAATACCCATTAGGTTTTCACCTGTACTCTCCTCCCTCCTCCCCTTGGTTGATTTCTGTTGAATTTTACTTCCCTCTGTGCACATGTGTGCTCATTGATTACTTCTAATTTAATAGTGACTACATGTGGAATTTGTTTTTTTTCATTCTTTAGATACTTCACTTAGAATAGTGGTCTCCAGTTCCATCCAAATTGTTGCAAAAGGCAATAAGTCATCCTTCTTCATGGCTAAGTAGTACTCCATAGTGTACATATACCACATTTTGTTAATCCACTCATGAATTGATGGGCATTTGGGTTGATTCCACATCTTTGCAATTGTGAATTGTGCTGCAATAAACATTCAAGTACAGGTGTCTTTTTGATAAAATGACTTACTTTCCTTTGGGTAAATACCTAGTAGTGGGATTGCTGGATCAAATGGTAGGTCAACTTTCAGTTCTTTAAGGAATCTCCATACTGTTTTTCATAGAGGTTGTACTAATTGGCAGGCCCACCTACAGTGTATAAGCATTCCTTTCTCTCTGCATCCACACCAGCATCTATTATTTTTGGACTTTTTAATAAAGGCCATTCTGACTGGGGTAAGGTGATATCTCATTGTTGTTTTAATTTGCATTTCTCTGATAATTAGTGACATTGAGCATTTTTTCACATATTTATTGGCCATTTGTCAATCTTCTTTTGAAAAGCTTCTATTCATGTCTTTTGCCCACTTTTTTAATAGGGTTGTTCAATTTTTTCTTGCTGGTTTGCTTGAGTTCTTTGTAGATTCTGGTTATTTATCCTTTATCAGATGTGCAGCTTGCAAATATTTTCTCCCTTTGGGTAGGTTGTCTATTTGCTCTGTTAATTATTTCCTTGGCCATGCAGAAGCTTTTTAATTTAATCTGGTCCCATTTATTTATTTTTGTTGTTGCTGTGATTGCCATTGGGGTCTTCTTCATAAATTCTTTGCCTAGGCTGATATCTGGAAGAGTTTGTCCAACATATTCTTCTAAAATTCTTGGGGTTTCATGCCTTACATTTAAGACCTTTATCCATCTTGAACTAAGTTTTGTAAGTGGTGAGACAGATGGATCCTGTTTCATTCTTCTGAATGTGGCTATCTAATTTTCCCAGCACCATTTAATGAATAGGGATTCTTTTCCCCAGTGTAGAAATAAAGACTTTTCCAGACAAGCAAACACTGAGGGAATTTTTCATGACCAAACCTGCCCTTCAGGAAATACTCAGAACTGCATTATACATGGAGCAGCACAATGGTCATCCTCCAGTGTAAAACCACCCAAAAACTAAAGCTCTGAGCTCAAATAAAGCAACAGTAAAAGAGTTAAAACAAAGCAGTAAGGTATGAATCAACAGGATGAACAGAACAGCATCCTGCATATAAATTCTATCAATCAACGTGAATGATTTGAATGCCCCACTCAAGACACATAGGCTGGCTGAATGAATGAAAAAAAAATGAGCCAAGTATCTGCCATCTCCAGGAAATACATCTAACCCACAAGGATACTTACAGACTCAAGGTTAAGGGATGGAAAAATATATTCCATGCTAATGGAAACCAAAAGAAAGAAGGTGTAGCCATTCTCATACCAGATAAAATTGACCGTAAATCACCAATAGTAAAGAAAGACAAAGATGGCCATTATATAATGGTAAAAGGAACAATTCACCAAGAAGATATAATAATCCTAAATATTTATGTACCTAACACAGGAGCACCCAGATTCAGGATAGGCTGACAAATTAAAATAGTGTCTATAGACAATAAGGCATCACTGCCTAATATAAAGAGAAATATGGAGATAGAATGGAATTGACTGTGGGCTACTGAGGGAGTAACTTTTACCATGTGTTTGCTCCCAATAAAAATTGCTAGGAGAATGGAGAAGAAAATTAGCAGGGTCTCTATATTGCAGAGGAGAAAAGTGGGGACAGCGGGAGCAGAAAATATAGTCTATGCTCATTTAAATAAATAGAGATTATGAAACATAAACTCCATTGAGTACATGCAGTCTCTTTTATTCTATGTGCATCCATTACAAGGAATATCATTCCATGTTAATGATTTTAAATTTGAAAAACTGGCTACTTCTATACGATGTTTTAACGTTGGTGTTGCTCTGGGATGATTCCCTCATCCCCCCCCCATTAATCTTCATCAATTACTTATTCCTAGCCATCCCCCCAATATCCCCAATCTAAGTGAAAACCATGTTCATGCTTAGCAAACAGTTTTGAAGCAAGCCTCTAGATCTCTTTGAAACACGTTATTACCCTTAAGCACTTCCCTCAATTCTATATAGAACTTCTGGAGTTGCCATTGTGTGTGTGTGTGCATGTGCGTGTGTGTGTGTGTGTGTGTGTTAAAATACACATAATATAGAATTTACTAATTGAACCACGTTAAAGTATACTACTCAGTGGCATTTTAGTGCATTTACACTGCAATGTAACCATCATCATTATCTGGCTTTGGAACGTTTTCATCACCCAAAAGGAAACGTTGTGCCCATTAAGCAATTGTTCTCCACCGTCTCTTCCCTCCAGCCCCTGGCAACCACTCACTAATCTGCTTTGTGTCTCTATTAATTTGCCTATTCTAGATATCTCATATAAATAGAGTCATACAATATGTGGACTTTTGTGTCTGGCTTCTTTTCACTTAGCATGATGTTTTCAAGGTTCATTCATGTTTTAGCACATATCAGTACTATTTTCCTTTTTGTAGCTGAATTATATTCCATTGTATGGGTATGCCTCATTTTGTTTATTCATTCATCAGTTGATAGAATTTGGGTTGTTTCTACCTTTTGGCTCTTGTGAAAAATGCTGTTATGAATATTCTTGTACAAGTTTTTGTTTTAAAACCTGTTTTCAATTATTTGAGGTATATACTTGGAGTGTAATTGCTTATTTATATAGTAAGCTTATATTTAATTTATTGAGGAACTGCCAAATTGTTTTCTATAGTAACTGCATCATTTTACATTCCTACCAGTGGTATATTTAAATTTCTCCACTTCCTTGCCAACATTTATTATTTTTCATTTGTTTAAATAGCCATACCAATCAGTGTAAGCTAGTATCTCAACGGTGGTTTGGGTTTTTATTTCCCTAATGACTAATGACATTGAGCATTCTTTCATGTGCTTGTTAGCCATTTATATATCTTCTTTGGAGACATGTCAAGTGCTTTGCCCATTTTTAAATTGGGTTGTTTGTCTTCGTGCCATGGTGTTTTAAGCATAAAAACTGTAGACAAAATGACAGCTACTGGTTGGCCATTTTATTAGAAATCACACAACTTGTAAAAGTCTCAAGGATAAATTTTACTAAATTCTTTGCCCACTATTCACTAAGAGGGTCCTTTCCCCTTTCTTTTCCTTTGATCATTGATTGTCTGCCTTTACTTATTAAGATACAAACAGACCTTTGATTCCAGCAAATAAATGAGACATTGCAGAACCCAGTCACACTGTTGCATCTGAAAAGTTTCATCACTGTGGATTTCCAGGAGTTAGCATTGCCATCAAAGACAATTGGTAAATGATTCTGACTTCATTATCCTTCATTTGCATTAACAATTGCTCTAAGCAGTAACAAGATTATAACCAAAACCATCCGCCTGTTATCTATCATTTATTTGATTTAATAGATAGAAATGGATATCTTTTAAAGAGCATTTACTTTTCTTCTACATATTCTCTTCCAAAATCATTCTCAGTTGAAAACATTTAGCCTCATAATGTGGATGAATTCCTTTTTAAATCCAATGACTAGGAGGGAGACTCAGAATTTCTGATTTTGTTTAAGCACTCTGGGTAAATGGATGGATTTTACAGCAGTTGGGTTAGGCTTCTGTAGGCCTTGAGTGAGGTGAGTAGGAGTAATGCTTGTGGTCATTTCACTTGAGTGTCTTATTTATTGAAATAAGTTCCTCACATAGAAAGATCCAACTTTGAAAAGCTGGAGGCAGAAATCGAATCCTGGGAGTCAAGATTGGTCATTGTCTTATTTAATTTGACTCTGCTTTATTCTTTTTACTATAGAATTGTTCTTTATGATACTCTGTATCTACTGGTAGTTCATATCCTCCACAGAATTCTCTAGCTATGCAAAACACATAGTGATCAGCCATCAGTTATCATTTGAATCTTAGTACAACTTTAATAAGCTGTGTTTTATATTTAAGTAGTTTCTCCCCTGGTGGTTGCCCGTGGCAGACTTTGGAGTTTGAAAGCTCTTCATTTCTTATTTTATACATCTCTAAGTAATTATACCCTGTGCCCTTAAGCCTCAAAAGCATCAAATTATTTAAAAACACACAATTAAACACTTCAGCTGACAGTGTTAAAACTTCAGGAGAAGACACTCACTTTGGAAGAATGGTGCTTCATGCTGGAGCCTTTATTCCACTAACTTCTTCTCTAAAGACTTTAGGCTGAGGTTTCTGTCTCAGTATGGGCATCAGGTGACCTAGCCTCAGAAAGACTGGTAATTTGGTATATTTTTACAAGGGAGTTCTTGCCACCGGCTTTGAGGGTGAGAAACAAAATGATTATCTTGATATTGACAGTGATCCTTACAGTAGCAGTGGCAATGTGTTGTACTCCTGGTGTTATGCTAGCCTCTCTATGTAAGTCATCCTACTTAATCGTCACTGAAACCCCACCAGGTGGGTGATATTACCCCTTCATTTTGCAGGTGGAAAGACCTAGGGTTAAGAGGTTGTTAAGGTTATTCAGGCAGTAAAAGACAAAATGCCTGACTGCGGCTCTGAGAAAGGTTCTTGCTTTTTCAGAGCTGCAGTCAGCTGGGCAAGCTTCAGCATGGCCTCCTCTGGATAGTGTACCTGACTTTCCTGGCCAGATTGACCACATGGCCTCCTGTTTCCTCAGCACCCCAGAATGTTCTAGAGCAGCTGTTGTCATCAATATAGTAACTATCCGCATGCATTTCTCCATCAACCCAGACTGTGAACTTCTTGAGAGCATAGAGTATGTGCTGTTTACCTCTCTATATCTTCACAATACAACACAGAGCAGGACTTCAAAGTTGGAACGAATGAGAAAAAAATAAATGTGCACGTGAGTGAATTAATAGGTTGTTTCCTGCTGTCTCTTTCAACTCTTAATATACAATGGGTCCAGCCATTTCCACAGGCCCCTGAATAAATCACTTTATTGTTTTTCCCTTTAGTTTGTTCAGTCCCCATTGTTTCTTTTTTAGATTTCCTTGTGCTTTCTTATTTTCTACAATTGGCACTTATATATGAGCTAAGCCAAATAAAGCCTTTTAAAAGTGTAAGATTCTACCAATTAGTGGGTCTCGAAATTAATGTAGTGGGAGGCACTCAGGATTTTTTTAAAAAAGGAATAGACTAGAAAAGAATACAATATATCAGCATTCATGGCACATAGAAAGACATGGCATTTGTTTCAGATGAATAGATAAATAGAAGATACATATGTATCAGTAGCACTGATGAAATACCATACATTAAGGCATGCTTTAAGGAAGGCAAATGCCACAGTGAGATGTTCATTTAGGCAGTATTTAAAAATATGTGACCACTATCTACATTAAAGAAAACATTTTACAACATGACTCAGTATGTACCTGAGTGTGTACTAGGTTGCTCTGTGAAGTAGATTGCTTATTGTTTGAAATACACTGTCCTAAATGATGTCCCAAGTGTGACTTGTGAGCAAACATCCCTTACCCTGCTGAAACAATTCCCAAAGTCTTACGTTTAGTCAAGATTATTGTGAAAATTATCACTGAAGTTTAGAAAGTTTAACCCCAGTTAAACAGTTATTTTAACAGTTAAACGCTGCAGAGAATTTAATAGGGAAAAAAACATGGAAAGTTCTACGAATTTTAATAGTGGGAGCTTAACTCTGAAATTCACAGAATTATTTTATTTCATACTCTGCTTTAAATTTGCTCCTCCAATGTTAACCTAAGTGCTCTACTGCTTTAGGTAAAGTGTGGGGGCTCCATTTATATCAGTCAATGGCATTCTTACAGGATTTCAACTTCGACTTGCTGTGAAGGAGCCAGACTTCGCTGTGGAATGCATTGGTGTGCAGAGGCGCCTTGCACAGCTCATTGGAGATAAGACAGTTTTGACTTCACATGCCAAACTTTTGTCACTTTGTCTATTTTCATATTTCTCTATGACTCTGCAGAGCCAAGCTTTTGATCGGCTGAGCAGCAAATTGAAAATGCTCTTCTTTAAAAAGTCTAATACTGAAGTGAATATCAAGCAATGCTGCCTTTCCTGAAACGAGTATTTGTTGAGTGCTTACTGTGAGCTAGGCAGTTGTTGGATGCTGGGGTTATGAAACTGAACAAGATTCAACCCCTGCTCTAAAGCGTCTTCTGGTCTGTGCGCTTTCCCACCATAGGGTGTGCAGATTCATCTTGCCTGGGTCCGTAGGTAGACTATTTGCCCGCCCAGGCCCACTCTGGGCCCTTCTCCACCTTGCTGTTTGCCCTGAGAGGCTGATCAATATGAACTTCAGTCAAGGGCTCCCTTGCTCTGTGGTCTCTGGTTGGGTTCAGCCAGTGGAAGCACTAGCAGGACCTAGAGGGAGGGAAAGGAAGGAGGCTGGAGTATGTGTCCTTCTAGCTCCCTCCTTACAAGGTCACCCCAGGATGGCTCTGTCTCTCTCCTGAAAGTCACAGCTCCTTTCAGGCATGCTCTCCATGTAATTTTTTCTGTCTCTGTGTTCCAGTGACTGCTCCCCTGCCCTCTTCCCGTCCTTCCACCCCCACCGTTGCCAGGCCTGGAGTACTGTGCTATCCCTCACGGTCTGGCGACATCTGGCCCACACCTTTCTAAATCATCCCTTTGGCACCTAGTGAGCACCTCGCCGAGCACCACTTTAACTCTGAGCTTTTCCTTTATGACCTTTCAGCATGCCTGATTTATGCCTTAGCTAATTTTCTGCCATACACAACTGAAATAATTTCAGAAGACTTATTTGTTGTTGTATGTGTTTCCAGGAAGCTATCTTATTAATCAATATGGAAAGGTATTTACACCACAACCTGTGGTTCCTACAAATGTTTTAGCTCTATCCAATTGATACTTGAGAAGCTAAGTAACTATCTGTCATTGTGGGTGATGTTGATCATGACCCATGAATAGGTCAAAGTCTTCGTTGTTAATTACTCAGTTCACTAGGCTTTGTGTGACAGGCTGGAGGTAAATACAGGACAGTAAGAGAGCTCACCACTTTGCTGGCAAACTGACCACTATCCCCTACTTTGTGAGTCCTATTTTAAGTGTTGCCATCTGTTCTCAGGGAGGAATGAAGAAAGATGAGGTAATAATTTAAATCCCTGGCAACAGCAATAGCAGAGTCAGGGGCCATTTATTCATTGCCTGATGTGTGTAAGTTTTGTACTTGACAGGCATCCTATTGGAATCTTTAAATTGTCATCTTATTTAATAATCAAAATTACTCTATGAGGTAGTTCTTAATTCCATTTCATAGATTGAGAAGATGGCAGTGAAAGCATATAAGTAATTTTTCCAACAATGCACAGCAGGCAATTTTCAGAGCTAAGGTTTGAACCTAGCTCCACCTAACTCAGAAGTATTCCTTCCACTATTTCATCTCCCAGAAAAGTCTTTGTTTTTTCCATCAACTTTGCCAAAAGTCACATTAGGCATCATATTTCAGTTTATCAAAGGTTTAAACATTTTCTTTTTTTACAAATCAGGCGTTCTACAAATTAAAAAAAAAAAATCCGATTGGGATTCAACTTCTTCTCTTCCAGTGGAAAAGGAGGAGAGTGCCTGGGATTTGAGAGAGAAGAAGGAGCAATACATAAACTGCATATTAGCAAAGGGCCTGGGGAACTCCCAAGTGAATAACAATCAAAAATTGACTTTTCTGCATTTTAGATATTGAGTCATTTACCCTGAGACTGAATGAGCCTTTCTCCTGATTCCAGCTTTTGAACCTTTGTCCTTGGAGACTAAAAGGCTTAACTGTTGCCTGGATGCGTCACTTCTATGCAGAGAGGTTTTAGAAGAACCCTACCTAGGCTTTATTCCCTTGGAAGCAAGCATTTTTCAGTTTCTGCACTGGGGGAAGGACTGGGGCTAAAAGAAAAGAGAATTGTCCACCTGAAAACTGTCAGTGTCATTTCAATGGAGAATTATGATGTAAGAAAGCAATCCAACCAGTTATAAATTTAATTTATGAAGATAACACCACAGCCCTAAAGCAGCCCACAGTATAGCCATCAATTCTTCTTTCTTATTTCTTGGAGAGCTGTTGCTGCATTTGAGATAGTGAAATTTTGAATGTCTTACTTTATCGTTTAAGTGTCATATTAGCCAAACACTGAGAGCAACTAGGAGGCTGAAAACTTACTGGGAAAAGTTAGGATAGTATTTTTCACTTCTATTGGGGGGAAAAACTTCATTGGCAGATTTTCTTGTTGGTCAGGGTTGATTTCTTTTTCCCCTAATTCTTTTA
>NW_012153062.1:22244855-22247331 GCF_000956105.1 Propithecus coquereli | reverse complement strand
GAAAAGCTGGAGGCAGAAATCGAATCCTGGGAGTCAAGATTGGTCATTGTCTTATTTAATTTGACTCTGCTTTATTCTTTTTACTATAGAATTGTTCTTTATGATACTCTGTATCTACTGGTAGTTCATATCCTCCACAGAATTCTCTAGCTATGCAAAACACATAGTGATCAGCCATCAGTTATCATTTGAATCTTAGTACAACTTTAATAAGCTGTGTTTTATATTTAAGTAGTTTCTCCCCTGGTGGTTGCCCGTGGCAGACTTTGGAGTTTGAAAGCTCTTCATTTCTTATTTTATACATCTCTAAGTAATTATACCCTGTGCCCTTAAGCCTCAAAAGCATCAAATTATTTAAAAACACACAATTAAACACTTCAGCTGACAGTGTTAAAACTTCAGGAAAAGACACTCACTTTGGAAGAATGGTGCTTCATGCTGGAGCCTTTATTCCACTAACTTCTTCTCTAAAGACTTTAGGCTGAGGTTTCTGTCTCAGTATGGGCATCAGGTGACCTAGCCTCAGAAAGACTGGTAATTTGGTATATTTTACAAGGGAGTTCTTGCCACCGGCTTTGAGGGTGAGAAACAAAATGATTATCTTGATATTGACAGTGATCCTTACAGTAGCAGTGGCAATGTGTTGTACTCCTGGTGTTATGCTAGCCTCTCTATGTAAGTCATCCTACTTAATCGTCACTGAAACCCCACCAGGTGGGTGATATTACCCCTTCATTTTGCAGGTGGAAAGACCTAGGGTTAAGAGGTTGTTAAGGTTATTCAGGCAGTAAAAGACAAAATGCCTGACTGCGGCTCTGAGAAAGGTTCTTGCTTTTTCAGAGCTGCAGTCAGCTGGGCAAGCTTCAGCATGGTCTCCTCTGGATAGTGTACCTGACTTTCCTGGCCAGATTGACCACATGGCCTCCTGTTTCCTCAGCACCCCAGAATGTTCTAGAGCAGCTGTTGTCATCAATATAGTAACTATCCGCATGCATTTCTCCATCAACCCAGACTGTGAACTTCTTGAGAGCATAGAGTATGTGCTGTTTACCTCTCTATATCTTCACAATACAACACAGAGCAGGACTTCAAAGTTGGAATGAATGAGAAAAAAATAAATGTGCACGTGAGTGAATTAATAGGTTGTTTCCTGCTGTCTCTTTCAACTCTTAATATACAATGGGTCCAGCCATTTCCACAGGCCCCTGAATAAATCACTTTATTGTTTTTCCCTTTAGTTTGTTCAGTCCCCATTGTTTCTTTTTTAGATTTCCTTGTGCTTTCTTATTTTCTACAATTGGCACTTATATATGAGCTAAGCCAAATAAAGCCTTTTAAAAGTGTAAGATTCTACCAATTAGTGGGTCTCGAAATTAATGTAGTGGGAGGCACTCAGGATTTTTTTAAAAAAGGAATAGACTAGAAAAGAATACAATTTATCAGCATTCATGGCACATAGAAAGACATGGCATTTGTTTCAGATGAATAGATAAATAGAAGATACATATGTATCAGTAGCACTGATGAAATACCATACATTAAGGCATGCTTTAAGGAAGGCAAATGCCACAGTGAGATGTTCATTTAGGCAGTATTTAAAAATATGTGACCACTATCTACATTAAAGAAAACATTTTACAACATGACTCAGTATGTACCTGAGTGTGTACTAGGTTGCTCTGTGAAGTAGATTGCTTATTGTTTGAAATACACTGTCCTAAATGATGTCCCAAGTGTGACTTGTGAGCAAACATCCCTTACCCTGCTGAAACAATTCCCAAAGTCTTACGTTTAGTCAAGATTATTGTGAAAATTATCACTGAAGTTTAGAAAGTTTAACCCCAGTTAAACAGTTATTTTAACAGTTAAACGCTGCAGAGAATTTAATAGGGAAAAAAACATGGAAAGTTCTACGAATTTTAATAGTGGGAGCTTAACTCTGAAATTCACAGAATTATTTTATTTCATACTCTGCTTTAAATTTGCTCCTCCAATGTTAACCTAAGTGCTCTACTGCTTTAGGTAAAGTGTGGGGGCTCCATTTATATCAGTCAATGGCATTCTTACAGGATTTCAACTTCGACTTGCTGTGAAGGAGCCAGACTTCGCTGTGGAATGCATTGGTGTGCAGAGGCGCCTTGCACAGCTCATTGGAGATAAGACAGTTTTGACTTCACATGCCAAACTTTTGTCACTTTGTCTATTTTCATATTTCTCTATGACTCTGCAGAGCCAAGCTTTTGATCGGCTGAGCAGCAAATTGAAAATGCTCTTCTTTAAAAAGTCTAATACTGAAGTGAATATCAAGCAATGCTGCCTTTCCTGAAACGAGTATTTGTTGAGTGCTTACTGTGAGCTAGGCAGTTGTTGGATGCTGGGGTTATGAAACTGAACAAGATTCAACCCCTGCTCTAAAGCGTCTTCTGGTCTGTGCGCTTTCCCACCATAGGGTGTGCAGATTCATCTTGCCTGGGTC
>NW_012153062.1:22242609-22244805 GCF_000956105.1 Propithecus coquereli | reverse complement strand
CTAAGATGTCACCATCTTGAAGAAAGGGTGAAAGTTTACTTTACCTTCCATATTGATATGTCAATGTCAAAATTGATGATCTGTTGACAATAATGATCTGGATCCCATAGTTCATATTTTTATTTTTGAAGCAGAATCCTTCATGAATTTTCTCTCTAAAGCCTAAGTTCTGAAACAAATCAATCAAAGGATTTGTTGTATTATAACTGTGTGCCTAGCACTGTGATTCTCGGTGACTGACTTGATAGAAACATAGATCATAATGTTATTGAATGGAAATGAATCATAGCTTATGGGTGAAAGAGATTCCATGTGAAACTAATTGATTGTTGACATCTGGGAATGGGAAGTGTTATGGTAGATGGGCTAACCAAAAACTGGGCTTCTCGCCCACTACATCTATTCTATTTCTGCATGCAAAACCACTCACTCATGCTTCTGCTTATTCATTAAATAAAGCTCTTATTTTATCAGGCAGAATCCTTTTCAGCCGTAAGTTAGAAGAAGTTAGAAGGACTTAGGAAGTTATGTCACAAACATGAAATACACTTTCGCCTGTGTCGTCTCTATTTTCAAACAGATTTTTCTCTCAGGGTTCCCTAAATCCAATAGGGAAAAAGTGTGAAGGGCTTCTTTTCCCCATGAGTTTGGATAAAAGTTCAAGGCCCGATCTTATTAACCAGACTGGGTCACCCGTCCATCCCAAGATCCCAACACTCTGGCCAAGATAGTATCAATGTCACAGTTCTGTCCTGGAGCTAGGATCAATTCCACACAAACCGGGCTGAGCACAGTTCAGGGATCCTTGCACTGGGGTACTTTTCCAGAAGCAGAAGTTGGATGTTGTAAGCAAATGATAAAGGTACACTATACTTTTCTTTTTTTTCTACAAACCCTTTGCAGATTGTTGATACAAAGGCAAACATGACTTGATTTCTTTCCTTCTCAGAATCTCGTCTGATCTATGTTAATACTTCGTTGGAAATTCATCTTTTTAAGTCAAAGTTCTAATCAGGTTCTACCATTCCTTAACAATGTTGCTGTTTCTTTTTTACATATTGATTAAAATACTAACTCCTTGGTTAACTTCCCTTCCAGTCTACCACCCAATCATGGCAAAAGCAACTGGTCACATATCCTTGGGTTTTCCTGCTCCTGGGGCTTTGCCCTGGAATGTTTTCCTCTGTGCTAATCGCTGGTCATTGGAATCTTGTTAAGATCCAGTTCAGATACTGTCTTCCTGAAACACCTATTGTTTTTGATAATCTAATGTCTGCAGCACTTAACATGAACCTATCTTATAGCACTTACTATTTGTTTAAAAAATATTTGTCAAATGTTAACTATGTTCTTATTGCTGTTCTAAGTGCTTAAACTATTTGTTTCTCCTTTGTATCATTGTTCATGGTGTTCTTGTCTTTTTTTCCACAGTAAGCTATAAACTCATTGAAGGTGGGGTTCTTAAAAGTAGTTATTTATCTACTCATAGTGGACAATCAGCACATACCTCACCAAATTTGCACATTTGTTGAGCACTAGCACTTACAACCTAAGAGAGGAAGGCCTTGTTTTCTCTCCAATCTGTCTCTGCATATAGTGTAGTGACATGCATGTGGTGGGTATTTAATAAACATTTGCTGGCCCTCTAAATATGATAGAAATTAAAAATTTTCAAATATCTAAGAATGAACTATTTCCCTTTGTTTTACATTTTTCAGTCTTTTGGCATCATTTTAGAAACTTTTTGTTGGTACTGTACTTTTCCAAACAGCTTTTACAAGGATGTCTAAGTTCTGCTTTCTAATTTGAGTAGGATTAAGGCCTATTTTTTTTTTTTTGAAACAATGGGGACTTTTTTCCACAATTGTACATGTCAACTCTATTGACCTATTGTTAAAAGACTGGGTTTTATAAAGTGCTCCTAATAGCCAAAGGGCTGTGCAGGCACATGGTCTGTGCCTGTGTTAGTGAGTTAAAGTATTCTATAGCTCTAGAAAACTTGCATTTAATGGAGTAAGCATTTGATTTTTAGGATCACTTGCAAGTACAATTGAGCAACTTGCCTTCATTTGTGAGTTAGTGATTTGAATTGACTAGCATTTTAGATGTTTTCATGTAGAAATTTTGTCTAAAATACACAAAACATAGATGGGTGGGAGAAAAGATTAGTTTTATTTATTTCAGCCATGCTAGGCA
>NW_012153062.1:22237229-22242559 GCF_000956105.1 Propithecus coquereli | reverse complement strand
CAAACTTGTATCAAGTCCCAGATCATCTTTTGTTTAGAAGAGGAGAGATGTCTCAATGAACTGAAATTGCTCTTAAATGACCCACTTTATGTATGCATCTTATTCTGGCTACCAGTTTATAAACAATGCCACAGAGAATCCTGCCCATAGCTCCCCAGGGTTCTTGAGAAAGCAACCCATAGAAATACATAAATTAAAAACCATGAGCAATTGCCATTTTACATCTGTCAAATTAGAAAACATTTTTAAAGTGTAATACTGCTGGTACAGTATTGGTGAAGCTGCTGAACTCATTTACTTTTGGTGGCATTGTAATTGCTTTGGAAAGCATTTTGGAAACACATAAATTATCCATATCCTTTGATACTGTAAGTATACTTCTGGGAATTTAGCGTGAAGAATCATTTAGAAGTAAAAAAAAGCTAAGATGTTCATTGCAGAATTTTTTATATTAGTGAACAGTTAGAAACAACGTAAGTACTCAACAATGGAGAAACTTTTAGTCAATTTTTAAAAATGTGTTATGGGTTACATACACAAAGTATAATTGGTAACATAAAATTTTATGATATAGTGCTCAGTGAAAAAGTACTGATTACAAACATATAAAATTACTGCATACACATAAGAAGCAAAATTTACTAACATGTGTTCAGATTTAGCTTTTAAGTTTCGTTTTAGTTTTATAATGTCATTTTGTATTTAACAACAATTAGGATCTAAAAACTACTTGGCTGTGAAGAGTAATATCAATGGAAAAGTGGTGCTTTTTCTTAATTGGAACTTTCCTTAGAATATTGTGGTTGTTTAAGTATAAACCTTTGAGGACTGAAAATGTCGAGGATTTGGAGAATTGGCATTTATGATCAAATTTACAAAAAAGGGAAACCAAATAAACAAATAAAAGAGGAAGATGTTCCTCCAGAATAATGAAACTTTCCATTCTTGTTCTTTTTGGGTTTTTTAATATTGGCCTCTGGAGTAAGAGATCTCATCAGATAATTTAGGCAGAAGTCATTTCATTTAACATGTTGAAACAGTGTAGTTTGTGGCCATAAACTATGAAATATCCTGATATGAGAGGGGTAAATCGGGTGTGTGAGAGGAGCTCTATCCCAAAGAACCACAGGGCAGAAAGGGAATGTGAAGACAGGTGATCTGTCCCTGCCAGGCTTAAATCAGACCTAGAAACATCGCATACAAAAAAACCTTTGGAAATAACCTAAATACCCAACAATAGGGGATCAGTTAATGGTCATATGATGACCCATTAAGTAGGCATTGAAAGTAAAATAGAAAAATATATATTAACCTGAGTAAATGTCTATAGTAAAGTTATGTGAAAAAAGAGAAATATGGAAATATACAAGAATATGATTCTAAGTTTTACACCCTCATTCATAGTAAAGAAAAATAAAAAAGACATGTAAACTCATCAATAACGGTCATCTGGAAGTTGAACTAGCAGTCAATTAATTCTCTATTCATGTCTATATTCTTCAGTTTTTTTTCCTATACTGTGCATTACAAAAATAATTAGGAGAAAGTTGTTTGTAATAATTGTTTCTTACATTGAATTTAATATATGGGTACCCAAATACATAATGAATGAACTATTGCCTAAAATAATTTTTAAAGGAGGCAACATATAAATTTCAATAAAATTTTGATTGCCTCAATTGAATAAAAGTTTACAGCAGTGTTCGGGTAAGGACATTTTGCTTTTAATGTAACTCCACCAGTGAGTAGCTTGCATTTAAATGCCAAATATTGTTATTTATGTATACACAAGCTCTTCCTGATACTCTATTATTTTTCTTTTGTACTGAACCTTTTTTTTTTTTTTGCTAAAATTATGGTGTCATATATACCAGAATCGATCAGTTCTTCCCTCCCTCTCTCCCTCCTTCCTTCCTTTTTTCCATCTTCCTTCTCAGTTCTGCAAACATAGGCGGAGTGAGTGAGGTGGGTTTAGCTCAGTGTTTACCCATTTGTGAAAGGTCTTAGATTCATAAAATCCTGAAAACATTAAAGTGGCAAACAGCAAAGACTCTCACTTAAATACTGGTTAGCACCTAGCTACAGACCTTGCCCCTAAATACTTCAGTGCCTGCGATTTAAATAGCTATTTGGGGCACATTGAAAAGTCTAATGTTAGCGTTTTGGATTTATACAATAAGTAGCACAGAATCCTTTAGACTTGGCCCTTACAAAATAGAATACCCTGAAAATGAGAATGCTGTAATTTTTAAAATTTGTTTGTGAAGCTCAGCTATGTAGTGAAGGACATTGACCCCCAAATCTTGTCACATTCTCGTCACTGAATATGCCAGCCCTTAAGTTAATGAATTAATGCAAACTCTCAGGGCTGCTTTCACTCACTCCTCCAAACAGACTGATAGTGGGGGGATTCAGGTAGGTATTGTTCCTGTTCTTTACTCGTTTTTTACCAAAAGATTATCTTTGCTTGTAATACTTGAGGAGCTGGATGCCTGTCATTCCAGTTGAGGTTGAGGGACTGTGGGATTCTGCATCCAGAGTGTGATGGGTCAGTATAATCATTGGAAAGGGTTTCTAATCAGTATAATTTGACAATAGCAAAAACTGTGAGAATTTCTCTTTAACTTTTTATTGGTCTTGGGTAAATACTTATGAAATGGAGGAAAGAAGGAAGGAAGGAAGAAAGGAAAAAATGAGGGAGGGAGGAAAATAGAGTCGCACACGAAAAAATAATAGTCTTTCTTTGGCCACTGTATCTGCTGATGTGGACTCATTTGCTTTTCCTACCTTCATAGTTTTAAAGAGAAAACCTCACCAAAGGGTAACTTATTGATTATTACAATATTATTAGATAGATAGTAAAGCAAAGTTATTTATGCAGAAGACAATTATTGCATCTGTTTCTTTTGAATTCCTCTGGTTATTTGTTGCAATGATTTAGTCTAAGGGTTAGCTAAAAATGATTTTATTCTATAATAATCGACTGTTGTTGAAAGACTTCTTTTTCCCTATTTATTGTTGTCTTAACACAGCACACTTTCTCCTGTTTCCTCCTTCATGCCCTCATCATTTACATTTTTGTTACTACCTCATGGATTTGAGGGACAATATCTAATAGCATAAAACACAGGATTGCCCCAGGACTTAGCAAAGTGTCTTGCATAGTATGGGTGTTCAGTAAATATTGAATGAATTAAATTCAGAACACTGAGGGGAAAAAAAGTCACAAATTTATCAAGTAATTCACAAAATGACATATCCTTGACAGCTAATCTAGTTAACTACATTAAGGTAAGCAGAATCCAGAATATGTTTCAAATCATTTCGCTTCTTATAAGAGTTTTGTTTAGTGGCTGGAACACTTGTTTCTCAGTATGTTGATCGAATGTGACTTGAGCCAGAAAGATTCACAATAAATAACACCAGGAGGCTTATGAATGATGTATAAAGCCCACCAATCTAATGACAGGTAAGGCAGAGGTGAGAAGTTATTTTATTTCAGAATAGCCAAAGCGTTGGCAATGTAATGCAACCACAGGAATGTTGAATGGTTGTGACCAGTTTGTAGTAAACTTCTAAAATAAAATAAGTTTGAAATGTTCTGACGAGTATTTGATCTTGTATTAATGGTGTCATTGGTTCAGGTGAGCACAAATGAAAATAGTCCCTTTTGCTCCTCTAGCATCTGCCCAAAAGGTTATATGGGTCAGCTGAGTGATATATACAGTATTCACCACTTTTTATAATGCTCATAGTGAAACTATACTTTTTTGATATTTTGCAATTCTAATACAGTAAGACTTCAACTACTAACATAACTATCATCACTGTTATGATTATTTTAACTATAATTTAAAGCTAAGATGTCACCATCTTGAAGAAAGGGTGAAAGTTTACTTTACCTTCCATATTGATATGTCAATGTCAAAATTGATGATCTGTTGACAATAATGATCTGGATCCCATAGTTCATATTTTTATTTTTGAAGCAGAATCCTTCATGAATTTTCTCTCTAAAGCCTAAGTTCTGAAACAAATCAATCAAAGGATTTGTTGTATTATAACTGTGTGCCTAGCACTGTGATTCTCGGTGACTGACTTGATAGAAACATAGATCATAATGTTATTGAATGGAAATGAATCATAGCTTATGGGTGAAAGAGATTCCATGTGAAACTAATTGATTGTTGACATCTGGGAATGGGAAGTGTTATGGTAGATGGGCTAACCAAAAACTGGGCTTCTCGCCCACTACATCTATTCTATTTCTGCATGCAAAACCACTCACTCATGCTTCTGCTTATTCATTAAATAAAGCTCTTATTTTATCAGGCAGAATCCTTTTCAGCCGTAAGTTAGAAGAAGTTAGAAGGACTTAGGAAGTTATGTCACAAACATGAAATACACTTTCGCCTGTGTCGTCTCTATTTTCAAACAGATTTTTCTCTCAGGGTTCCCTAAATCCAATAGGGAAAAAGTGTGAAGGGCTTCTTTTCCCCATGAGTTTGGATAAAAGTTCAAGGCCCGATCTTATTAACCAGACTGGGTCACCCGTCCATCCCAAGATCCCAACACTCTGGCCAAGATAGTATCAATGTCACAGTTCTGTCCTGGAGCTAGGATCAATTCCACACAAACCGGGCTGAGCACAGTTCAGGGATCCTTGCACTGGGGTACTTTTCCAGAAGCAGAAGTTGGATGTTGTAAGCAAATGATAAAGGTACACTATACTTTTCTTTTTTTTCTACAAACCCTTTGCAGATTGTTGATACAAAGACAAACATGACTTGATTTCTTTCCTTCTCAGAATCTCGTCTGATCTATGTTAATACCTCGTTGGAAATTCATCTTTTTAAGTCAAAGTTCTAATCAGGTTCTACCATTCCTTAACAATGTTGCTGTTTCTTTTTTACATATTGATTAAAATACTAACTCCTTGGTTAACTTCCCTTCCAGTCTACCACCCAATCATGGCAAAAGCAACTGGTCACATATCCTTGGGTTTTCCTGCTCCTGGGGCTTTGCCCTGGAATGTTTTCCTCTGTGCTAATCGCTGGTCATTGGAATCTTGTTAAGATCCAGTTCAGATACTGTCTTCCTGAAACACCTATTGTTTTTGATAATCTAATGTCTGCAGCACTTAACATGAACCTATCTTATAGCACTTACTATTTGTTTAAAAAATATTTGTCAAATGTTAACTATGTTCTTATTGCTGTTCTAAGTGCTTAAACTATTTGTTTCTCCTTTGTATCATTGTTCATGGTGTTCTTGTCTTTTTTTCCACAGTAAGCTATAAACTCATTGAAGGTGGGGTTCTTAAAAGTAGT
>NW_012153062.1:22201909-22236429 GCF_000956105.1 Propithecus coquereli | reverse complement strand
AGTGCAGGGGCATAATCATAGCTCACTATAGCCTTAAGCTCCTGGGCTCAAGCAAACCTCCCTCCTCAGCCTCCCAAAGTGCTGGGACTGCAATCGTGAACCACCACACCCAGCCTTCTTCAGAAATAACTTTTCAGCCAAGTTAAATGAGTGCCAATAGGTGTCAATTTACATTGGCAACTAGAATGGCCTTAGTGACCTGTGTGACAGCAGTTTAGACAAGTGGTGAAGGCAGAAGCCAGGATGCATGGCATGAATAGCATGCACTGTTGAGTCAATAGTATGGTGAGTGAGTCATAGGCTCTGGAGTTGGACCGCCCAAGTTAAAACCCAAACTCTGCCGCTCACTAGCTGTTGACTATACACAGGTTACCACATCTCTTGCTCTCTCTTTCTCTACCCCAATCTCCTCTTCTGTAAGATGGGAACAAAAGTAGATCTTAAGGTTGTTATGAAGAGTAAATGAGTTCAAGCATATAAAATGCTTAGAACAGGGCCAGTTTTTTTACAACTCCTCAGTAAATATTAGCTATTGTTTTTGATGTATAGACAAAGACAGCAAGATGAAACTACTTTTGAAGCTTATCTATAAAAATTGAAGAGAAAATGAGGCCACAGTCAGATACAGAGCAGAGATTAGAAAATTTACCCCTCAGATAGATGAAAGATGAATGTTTTATATGCTGGAGGAAAAGAAGTGGTTCTCAGAGAGTACCAGATTAAAGATGAAGGAAGGAGAGGGTTTTTTTGATGGAGTAATGTTACTGAAAGGTGACCAAAAATGGAACTCAGAGAAGAGGTGGATGGATGGATGAGTGAACCTTGCATAGGAGAAGCTTCTTATCTTCTAGGGCTAGGGCTGGGGAAAGATAATAAAGAGGGGAAAAGCTAAGGATGCATGTCTTTGTGGGTGAATGGCAGACAGTAGAAAGCTTTCAGCATTAATAGCTTATTGTCTTCGTGATATAGGAACAGGCTCATCTGGTGGGAGAGAAGAGGTTGTAGGAGTGATGGATAGGGTAGGACTCATAAATGAAGAAGTCACACAGCAGTAACTCCTGGAGACAGGATGACACTAGCAAGAATGTATAGTCTAACAAAAGGAGTGCGTATTCTGGTATGATAAGAAATGGTGCTCACAAAGCAAGGCAGCAGTGCTTGCTTCCACAGGTGGAACATTTCTAGATGGTGACAAGTCTAAGATGAACCATATGAAAATTTTTGGGGTCTGCAGTGTAAAGTTAGAATTTAAAATGATTTTTTTACCACAAATAAATGATTGATTATATTCATACCTTTCTTGATTTATTGAATTATCATTGTCTTTCTTACAAATTTGCAATGCTATTGAAATGCTAGACTTTTAGAGTTGAATTAAATCCTCCCCCCATTCTATCCAATCCACCCTTGAAAGTGCTTATAGTTGGGAAATTCACCTTTTATTGGGCTGATCCCTCTACTTTTGTGTAAACTGGAATCCATCAATGTGGAAACATACATGGTGTGATATAGATTTTATCTTGTGACGGTCCCACAGTAGCTTTCCTATTCTGCATGGCCTTTTGCAATGTGTTCACTGTTCCTATCAAGATGTAGGGTCTACATTTCTTCCCATTGAATCTGAGCCAGCCTTGTGAATTGCTTTAACCAGAATAAGGCGAAAGTGGCACAGTATGAGTTCTGTGCCTGGACTTTAAGAGACATTGCAGTTTCAATTTTTGTACTCCTGGAATCCTGAACAACCAGGTAAAAAAGTCCAATTTCCTGGCCTCCTGGAAAAACAGGCCCCAGGAGGATGAAAGCCAACAGGTAGGCTGAGGAGCCCTGGTGAGTTCAGCCACCCCAGCAGAGACACTAGACATGCTAGTAAGCTTGATTCCTGCAGCTGCAAGTAGAGTTGTCCCAGCCAACACATGTGGCATAGAGACAAGCCATTGCCACTGAGCCTAACCACCATGCAGAACTGTGAACAAATAAGTGGTGACTGTTGCTTTAAGTGGAAGAGTTTTGAGAGCTTTATTATGCTGCAGTAGGGTGTGAAGGGAAAAAATTCTAAGGCAGGGAGACAAATTACAAGACCACTGGCATAACCCAGATGTCAGGCAATGCACCGGAAAGTCCAGAAAGAGAGGTAGAGGAAAATGTGGGAGAACAGTAGGCAGCAGCATTCAGTATGACCTGGTGATTAGATCTGGGGCAAAGGAGAAAAAGGAATAAAGATGACTGTGAAACTCTATCTCTAGGAAAATAAGGTTGTGGACAGCAGTATGGTGTAAATAAAAGATTTTGGAGGAAGATAAGTCCAGTTGGCAGTTGTTATTTCTTTTCTTTTCTTTTTTTTTTTATTTCAGCAAGTTATGGGTGTATACAGATGTTTAGGTTACGTGTGTTGCCCTTGGTTTCCTCCCCCCCCCCGAAGTCCGTGTTTCAAATATGTCCATCCTTCAGGTAGTGCGCATTGCACTTCTTGTGTATACAAATACCCGTCCCCTCCAGTTGTTATTTCTTGACGTGACAGCATAACTTTATGTAAGAATGTTCCACGAGCAGCTGGAGACACAGGCGGGAAGCAGAGGATGGAGTATGGGCTGGAACTGGTAGAACGGCTATTAACTGTTTTTGTTTCAAACAAAAAGATGCAACCAACTCTCCTTCCTTGTTGTTCCAGCCTGAAGGGGCTTTTCTAACTCCTGCATTTAGTAGCAAAAGTGGAGATGTCAAGTGAAGGCGGAAGGGAGAAAGAAAGGACAGGGAGAGGACTTGTGTGGAAAAGCCAACTTGACATCCTGTGGGATTGCACTTTATTTTAGTTGCACCCTTTGGAAACTTCACTGCTTATGTAAAAATAAGGAAAGCAACATACACACTTAACTAAAATTGTCATCATTCAAAGGTTCTCCCTTTAAATAGCATCAAATGAAAATAAGAAACTGTAACCTCAGCTTTTTAAGTCACAATGAAAGCATAAGAGATACTTTCCTTTTATGGATTCTTAGAACCTCCAAAAAGGGTGCTTTTGTTCTGTATGTGCCTAGGGAGGAAGCTGAGAATGTTGAGGTGGTGAGGTTTCACCTGGCAGGCAAAGTTAACGACTTCCCACTTGCCAAGTTGTGCAGTATTTGCAAGAAGAAGGAAAAAATATACCGTCTCAGAGGCTCTAGAGTACAGTGTAGTGGCTCATGCTCTGTGGTCAGCTAGAACTGAGTTCAAATCCTTTTCCCATCACTTACTAACTGTGAGACCTTGAACATGATACCAACTCCTGAGCCTCAGTCACTTCAGCTGTAAAATGGGGAGAATGCTTTCTACTTCATGGAGCTGTGTTGAAGAAGAAAGTAAAATATGCATGAAAAGCACCTTGTCTAGTAAGGGCACAAGTTACTCAGTGGTGACTATAGTCATTGGAATTAGTAATTTGGGACTTTCACTTATTTCGTTTATCATTGACCCTGTTTTTCAGGAATGTTTACAATATAAGGAAATGAGGACCAACTGCATTTTAGTCAAGGATTCAAATGTAACAAATGTTTAGTATAATATTGTGTAACAACAGGCAATTTTACAATTTACAAGTGCCATTAAGATTTCCCTCCTGGGGGACAAATTATGTTGTTTCACAGAATTTTTATAAACCTTCAGACAAACCAAAGCTGACATACTAGATAATCCTTATTTTTTGTTCACAATTTTAGATATAAGAAAACAAGCGATGTTCTAATGCAGGAATCAGCAAACTTTTTCTGGGAAAGACCAGATAGTAAATATTTTAGCCTTACAGGCCAGGCATACTTCTTTGGTATTTTTTACAACCCTTTAACATATGTAAAAACTATTCTTAGCTCAGACAAAAACAGGCCACTGGCTGAATTTGACCCACATGCTGCAGATCGCTGCCCCCTGCTCTAGTGTAAATTTGTCTTGTTTATTACTAGGGTGTTTATGCCAACAAGTATTTTTAAAAAGAGAATGAGCAAATGCATTAAGTAAATAACATTTAAGTGGTTCTTATTCTGATTCAGACATACACTGGGCTGAAATGAAACCATTGATCATTTTCCTTAATGGGCTAGAACCATTTTCATTGAAACACAATGAGGTTAGGTATGACTTTGAGGACTGGGGACCATTCAGCACATTAGTTCTGAACCATATCTTTGTGCTTTGCACAAATTTCTTTCTCTTCCTCAGAGGAGCAGTTTGGATACAGGGCTTTATGGCATCTGGCATAAGCTGCCATTAAAACCCTAAATTGAAAATTGCGCTGCCCTTTATATGAAAATGAGCATCTGGTCAGCCCCAGACCATCGCCCACCCTCAGCTCTACTGGTATCTTCCCAAGCAGGGGTTTTACAGACATTTTCCCTCCAGCCTTTGGAAGGGCATTCCTCACCAGCAGCTAGTGTCTCTTTCAGCCCCTGCCATGCTGTGGCTTTTGTCTCTCTGTGAATCCAGGGGTGAAATATTCTCCTGGAAGTCACGATCCAGAATTGCCTTGATCTTTTCTTTCTTCTCTCTGACTCATGTCCGCATATGCTTCCCTGGAGATACCTGTAGAGTCTTTTTCCCCCTCTTGACTCTGTTTTCCTGCTTGTCCCTCCATTTTCCATGAACTACAAAGACAGAGAAAAAGAAGAAATAATTTGAAAAGATATACAGTGCTCCAAAATATTTTTCTTGGGATATATGGAGAGTAGCACACGTTCTTATGTTTTAATCCAACGTGTTTTTGATGAATACTATATTTTGTGTTTAAAAAGACAGATGCAACTACGACTCACAATCTGAATCTTCCAGTCTTGCCTTTGACCTTTTCCTTTTCCTTTGACCTCAGCCTGAGAATACAAGTTCAGGCTGAGGTCCTGGCCCAGGCCCTAATGAGGTCCTCTATGAGCAAGCTGGACCAGAAGAATGACTTTTGCTTGGATTGGTCTTAGTAGAATGTAAGGCCTGGAGCAAATTTTGTCAAGCAGCTTCCTCTGCTCTTTTCACCTGATCCTCCACTGGAGCCTGGCCTTTGGCATCTCACCAATCCAGGGGTGAGGGACGGCTGGCTCAGGAAGAGTGGCTGAGGAAGGGAAGCAGCTCAAGGCCACGAGAGGCCAAGCATACTTGTCCCTGTGCCTAGGACAGAGCTGGCAGGGTCTGCCTTCCCCAGCCTTTTTGGGGCTCTTCACTCCAAGTATTCTCAGGTAGAGTTGCACCAAGGAGAGAGCACCCTCCAGCCTCCTCTCCCTGATTCATGCAGCTGCTCATGCACTCAACACAGAGTTAGTAAGTATCTGTCACATGCCAGACACGGTTCCTAGTACTGGAGACAAAGCAGTGAACTTAAGAGACAAGTCTCTGATTATTTTACTCCAGGTCTTGTTCTGAAGAGATGCCTCTGAAGGTACCACTCTCCCATGGGCTCTGTCCTTGATCGCTTTTGGTCACCATTGTGAAACTTATGGTCCTGCGACCAGGGAGAATGGGTGTGAACCAGACTAATCCCTGGCACGGTCCTCTTTGGATGTGTGGAGTGGTGAGGAAGGAGCTGAGAGTCGTTTTTGCAAATGGGCCTTGCTTCTCACTGCAGTCGCTCATCCCCACCTTCCTCCTGGTCTCACGAATATGTGCAGGCCTGTGTGTTCCATCTCCTTATTAATTCATAATACCCTCCCAGAACAGTGTCAACACTGTTAGCATGGTATTCTGGAGACACAGTAGAACTAAAATACTGTCCATTCCATACAAGGAGAGGCTATTTTGAACTGTGTATATCTTCATATGACTTAAAGAGTTTACTCCAGGAAGTAACTTTTGTGGGGGTCATTGGAATATAGAAATAGACAAAGTAAAAATTCTTCCCTTTTCCCAAACCTCACATAGCCTGATACAACTAAACAAGATCTTGGTTACCTCTTACCCTGTAAGGATTCCCCTGAGTACATATATGTCAACAACTCTTTTAGTCTGTTTTATGCTGCTATAGCAAAATACCATAGACTGGGTAATTTGTAAGGAAAAAAATTTATTTGACTGGGAAGTCCAAGAGGACAGTGCTGGCATCTGGTGAGGGCCTTCTTGCTGTGTCATAACATGGCGGAAGGCATTGTATGGGTGGAAGAGAACACACGAGGAGGGGAGGCGAGGGGGCCAAACTCATTCTTTTATCAGGAACCCACTCCTGTGATAACTAACCCACTCTCTCAACAATGGCATTAATCCATTCATGAGGACAGAGCCCTCATGACCTAATCGCTTCTTAAAGGTCCAACCTCTCAACATTGTTGTGTTGGGGATTAAGTTTCTAACACATGAACTTTGGGAGACACATTCAAATGATAGCAAGTCCTTATTACACAAATTTATCCTTATACTTCTCCATTCACATGCAAAAAATTTACATTTTTTAATACAATATACTGATCTGAAAGTAGTAAAGTTATCTGTAGCTGTTGGTTGATAAAAGCAACAGGACAGCTCCCACTTTTATAATTAAATGTGTGAAACTAACAAATGGAAATAATAGAGAAGAATTTTTTTTCTTTACTGGTCATGTGGTGACATTGATTTGTATTAAATGATGAGGTTAAGAATTTAGAGGATTTGCTTTTAGTGTAGTGCAAATTAACATTCAACTACTGAACTGAAATAGATTTGCATAAGAGTTACCAGTATCAATAATCATGTGAAACTCATTTTATCCAGATTAGAATCTCCAATGATAACAAGCAAGATTTATCTCCTGCATTTCTGAAAAAAAGATTAAAATAACAGCATTTCTTATAACTGGATCTCGAAGTTGGACATAAACCTTGCACATGCTGCTTTCCTTATCTGATCTTAAGTTTCCTTTAACTGTAAACATGAGTTAATGCCACAGGAAACTAAGAAAATAAGATGGGATTTGAAGATGATGTTGGATAGATAGAAGTCAGGAAATCGCAGATTTGAAAGATAAGGAAATGTCATCTAGTCTAATCCCTTGGAGGGGATATATAGTACCTCTAGCTGCTATCATGTTTAATGAACTCTAAGAAACAAAGAAAATAAAAATCCTTCAGTAATCAGTGTAGGATGCTCCTCACTCATGTCCCAAGTACTAGTCCTCCAAACTCCCTTTACAGCAGTAAATATCAATGTACGTATACAGCTTAAAATAATATATTAGTTAGAAATGATAGAGATAATAAGTAATCACTATTCTTTTTATATTTATATGAAAATTTTATATTTAACAATAATATCAGCCACAATTGAAACACTATACATTAAATGTTTAAAGGGGCTGGGCTTTCTTCTGAGTCCTTTTTTTTTTTTAAACATTATTCCACTATTATCTATTGGTATTATTTGTAAAGAAATAGAGACTTAGAAACGATAAGTAATTTGTTCAGTTCCGTGGTTTGTAAGGGACACAGCTGGAATTCAGGCCCAAACCATATACTCCAAACCCTTCTGACCCTACGTCATTATATATTAACTGAGAATCTACTGAGAAACTCTGGTTAGGTCCTCTATGAGCTTTCTGATCTCTGGATTAATTGTTTCCCATTTCTAACATTTTATTATGGTGTCATGTTTCAGTATTAGTCCCTTATGAAGATGTATGGTGTGCTGTTATTTTAAATCCACACACATCAAGAAAATAGGCCTAATTGGAGGGAATTAAGGTATTTGCAATTTCCTGATGATTAAGCACTAGAATCTGTTGCTAGGGGAAGTGGTAGAATTTTGAAGGAAAAGTACAAATAAGGTGTCAACAAAGTCTAACTTGGACTCCAGTTTCCTGATTTGTAAAATGAATAGTTCGGAGTAGGCGATCTCCCCTGGGACTCCTCCAACCCTAACATCCCACAAGTCTGTAACTTTAAGTCGGGATTGCATGTTACAACCTCTCAAGGTCCCTTTTAGTCTTCTATTTTTATGCTTGAATGATTCTTGACTCTCTTTGGTTCAGCTCCCCATTTGTGAATTTCTTTCAAATGGAGATCTCATAAGAGCTATTATTTAACAATATCCCGCATGTGCAATGTACAGAATTAAATACAACTGTGCATTTAGGACTTTAACAATCATAGTTCATCAGCACTCTGTGTTCTTTCTCCTGTTTGATTAAGGTTAAACAACAAGATGATATTTCCTCATTGGGTAGCATTTCAAAGTACATTGTGTATGTGACAGATGGGATCTTATAAATGCATTAGGCATGCTTATTTTAATATCTAAGCATATGCAAAAGTTCTAGAAATATTTTACATGCAAATGTCTGGAACTCCACAAGGGCTTATAATAGAAATCCATACTCTGACTTCAAAGCCATAGTCTAGACAACTAATCACTTGGCTATTTCCAAATCAAATTTCTTCAAACAAATCAGAGGCATTTGTTCTACCCAAGAACAAAGTTCTGTGGCAAGTTCGATATTTCAAAATCAAGCTGCTTATTGAGATATTCATGCACTAAAAAAGGCACCCTGAATTTCTTTCAAGGGATGAGAGACACCTTTCTTCATGCTCCAGTGACTCAGAAATTTGTCAGAGAGAATTTTATCAAATTTCCTTCACACATGTACACAAAAAACTCACCTTCGCAGTAAGAGCCAGCATTCAGAATTTCAGCCCAAGAGATCTTTCATTTTCTTAAAGGTTACGAGCCGCTGAGATTTCAATCCTTTCAGAGTCATAATTGCTGTGTTGCTTCTGAGTTGTTAACAATAACACTGATTAAGAGAAAGAAAAAAGAAAAGAAGAGATATATTCCGTATATCAATATTAAGTGGCTTCACCAAGTAGGAATATTTTTAATGCCACAGCATTTGGGGTGAATACAACAAAGTGTTCAATTTACTGGGAAGCAGGACAGAAAAGAAAAGAAGAGAACGATAGTGATAAATAACTAACCTTTTTTCCAGGGCTCCCTATGTACAAGGCACTGTGCCAAGTCCTTCACGTACATTGTTTAATTTAATCCGCCCAACAACCCTCCAAAGAGGGGCCTTTATTATGGCATTTTTACCCATGAGGAAACTGAGGTTCAGAGCAGTTGAATAACTTGACTGGGGTCACCCAGAGCAAACCCCAGAGAGGGCTGATTCTAAAGTCCCTGTTCTTGATTGCTCAACTATGCTACTGCCTTCTCTAAGAGAAGAGTAGACCAAGAAGCCTTGGGAAGAAGAAATAACTAAGGACATCTTAGTTACATCTAAGGTGTGCTTAGGATGGGCTTCCCAGAGCTCAGATCCACCCTCTAGTTATACAGGCTGGCCCACAGCCAACATATAATAAACATTTGTTGAATGAATGACTGCATGGATGAATGCAAGACAATGTAAGACAATTTACAGGGAATTCTGGCCCTTTGATTTCCACTAGTCATCCAATCTAACCCATTCTAGCATCTGTCAGTTGTCCATGATGCTGTAATGCAACCGAGATTGCCCTCCTAGAGTCAGTTATGCACAAATCTGTGAAGAACAAAATGCCTATTTGACAGCCTCTGCCCTCTCTCATTCTTTGCTGGGGCTGCTGTCTTCCAAGTCCATGCTCTCCTTCATGCTAGCCCCTGCCTGTCCAGAACTCAGATGGTCCAGGGCAAACTCCATTTGTAAACTTTTGTGATTATCTTTCTTCTTCCTTCCTTTCCTTTATCCGAGTCAAAATTGCAGCCTTTCTAGAAACAATTGCTGGTTTGCCTGTCTGCCTCTTTCTTCAGACTGTAAGATCTGTGAAGACAGAAGCTGCATCATTATTATATCTCAGTGCCCAGCATGGTGCCTGGAATAACATAGTTGTTTAGTCAACATTTATTACCTAAATTAGTGAATGAATGCATGCATGGATGAATGCTTTCCACTGCAAACCTTGCTTATCAAGATTGTAGATAATTGAGTACTAATTCTGTTAATAGTTATTATAATAATGAACTTATTAGGAAATATTACTATTGGAATATTTATAGTTTCCAGAGTTGCAGATTTGTGTGTGTATATGAAACTAGTATGTTACTCATTGATTCAATAAATATTGAGTACCTACTGTGTGCCAACCAGTGGGATATATTATTGTTGACTGTTATCTTTCACATCCTTTTAAATATTCTAGGGGAAGGAGTTCTTGGCTTTTTTGTTCCTGGATGCAAATTCCAATAGGCTCCATGACCCTTCTGCTCAGTTATGGATAACAGATATCCTAAAATGCCTCAAAGTCACCAACAGTCTCAATTAAGTAATTGTGATTTCTAGTTACACGGAATAATCAGAACTCTGAACTTGAGTTAGCATTAAGCCTTTCCCCCTCCCCAAGGTGGAAGTCTGCATGGAGGAGACAGTCATCTCCATGCTCACAGGATAGATGCTGTTTCAGGGCCCCCCAACTCGAGGTTGGACAAGGTGGGAGGGGATGGACAAGATAAGGGGATAATACCTTACTTAGTCTCACTTCTTCTTATTCACTGTTAGTTCTGTGAGGCTGGCAGATGGCTCGAGTTACTGTGCCTGGCTGAGGAAGTTTTCACAGCCTCTTGAAAGATCCCCCACAGGGCCCCTTCTTCTGAGGGCCCTTATCCTAACCATCTCTTCTCTAGATGGTTTCTGTGGCTCTTCCCTAAGCTCCCAGGGGCTGGAGGATACACATCCAGCCTCGGTGTGTGTCTTCCACATAGACTTTTAGGAAGAAAATCCCACACTTGCTGTCTCCTCTCCATGACCTGTATCTGCTCCATGGGGAACATTCCCATCTCTTCCCTGACAGACTCTGGGAAGACAGGCTGGATAGTCAAGGCTCAGTTAGGCCTCGGTCCTCTCTTTCTCCTGGCCAGGAAACAGCCCACAGAACTTTCAGTGATCCTCTGCAGACCTCCTCCCCAGACTCGGCGTGGAGGTGGGATGGTGAGGACTGCCAGCAAGGCAACTGCTCTTTGATGAGCTTTCTCACCGAGCTCTCTGCTCACCGCAGTCTGTACCCGCTTGGATTCTCAAAGTGGACAGTAAGTTCTAGGACCCAGAGACTTTTTTTTTTTGAATTTGCATATGGTGGGTTGACTTTGGAAATTACCATCTGTTTTATTTTGTGTTCTTTGTAGACACTTCAATTTTTAGCATACTATTAGACAATGTGTACATATATATATATGCATATTGTGTGTGTTTGTGTGTATCTCAAGGGTGTTGAACACAAACAACTTGTGGAATGCAATGATTAAATTATTTTGTCACCTCTCCCTTCAAAATATATTCAGTTCTTTCTCTGCTCCTGGATGAAAACCCACCTTGAGTATTGCTGTGATTTTTCTGATATCCCTTAGGTAATAAAAAGTATTGTGGTCATTTTAAGTAACAAAATACTGTCATGATTTGGTACTTTAAATGTCCAATCTCATGTAATAGTCAAATACCCCAACTTCATTCAAAATTACAACTACTATTCTCTCCTCCCAGTAGGCCTGAGGCCCGGGAATGTGATGCATTGGGTTTCTTTTCTCTTTCTTGCTCCTCTCTCCACTAAATAGCTGTATTTGTAACCCATTTGGAACCGGAGCAAAAGGTAAAGGGGAGAGGCAAGCTCTTACCTAACAGTTCTGCTGCAAGTTGGCCTCATGTTTTCTGGATCTGGTCAATATTAAAACTCTTTCTCTCATGGAACAGTTACCCACCCCTATGCCGGGAACTTCCGAGTTGCACAGTTCTCTTGACACAGGTCATTTCCTCTGACTAGTTACTTACTCTTACACAGAGCCCAGGAGTTGGGGGGTGGTGTTCACCCCCAGCTTCTATTTGCTGAGGTTTCAGTTTCTCATCTAAAAAGCTGCATTGAACAGCCTGGAACTTACGCAACCTCATTTCTGCTCCTAGAAACTCTGAGAGACATGTCTGCCATTGTTGCTACTAGAAGTGACATGCCAGTTCCCTGTATCTCCCGAGCTGCAGGGGACAGATACCAAATTTCCAAGTGTTCCTGTCAGAGTCTCTTTTGCTAGATTAGAAGTGAAGGAGCAAGCATGACTTTGGGGAAGGGCCTTCACAGAACAGCTCTTGCTAAAGAAATCTCCCCTCAAATTCTTTCCTCTCTCAAACATTTTATATCCTCAGTGTGGCTGAATTGCTTGCAAGCCATGTAATTACTTTTAGTTGTCTCCTTTCCAAGTCTTGTAGGTTGGTCTGTTTCACAAATCGCTTTGGTCTCTGATACCTGTGAGAGCTGAATAATCAGCCAAACTTTCAATTTAACATCCTGATATGTGTATACAATTAGATGCACACAACTATTCCATGGCATCAGCAGCATATATTATTATTCTTATATGGCATAGGAACAAACTAAGGTTCAGAGAAGTCAAATAACCTGCATGTGACTAGTTATTAATAGATTTTCCCTCTCCGTGACTTTGCTCCTTCCCTGACAGTGAGTTAACACATTGCCCATCTAAGAATGGACTGGAGGCTCAGTGAGTTGACGAACAACAGTAATTTTATCAGTGTTGTATAGGCCTACAAAATTCCTAGGAGGTCCTTACATCGAATAAATAAAACACATACTTGATGGATTGTAGAATAAAATAAAATAGTTGTTTAATGATGGTTTAGAAAATGTATTCTTAAGTGAGGAAAATAGGGTTACATCAAAAAGAAACAAAAATGCAGACCTAGAATTACGAATATAGTAAAAATTAAAAAGAAAAAGATCATTATTGAAAGCTAAATATCTGATTATTTGATAATAAAACCTTAATGTGGTTTGTCCACATTTGAAAGAAATCGGATTAGCAGTAGCTTATCACCAGTAACGAACCCCACCTGTGCCATACAAAGTGTTGTGGGACACCAAAACACACTCCATGTTTTAACACCATGGTGACATAAGGAAGCAGATGTGTAGGCCTAACTCAAATACGGAAGTCGGCCAAGGTGTAGGACTACCCAGCATGCATAAAAACTGCCCTCAGGGGAAGTACTGAAGAAGAATTTAAGTGGACTCAAAATAGGAGAATGAATAAAGGAGGAACCAGGGGTTAAATAAATATATAGGACTAAGCACATGTTTTGAGAAGTTTTGGGGCCCTGCAGATCTGTTGCAGGGTAATGTCAGTAATGACATTCCTGAGCCATGTCTCTTTACTTGTTCCACCAAGGAGCTGATTTTCTTGAATGGAGATGTCATCTCCCGGTGCCCTGGCACTGAGGCAGTCTACATATTTCTAGCCCACAGCCTTACTTCACTGTGAGGACTGGGCCTGCGAGAGAAAAGGGGGCAGATGTGAAAAAGAGTTTTCTGGTTTTTGTTGACTTATTTTTAAAGTACCACGAGACCTATTTTATACATCATTTCAATCAAATTCAGATTTTTTTCAATTGTTTATATCATTCAACAACCTTTCAAAATTGAATGCTACCTTTGGAAGTAAAGAGCATCTGCTATGAAGCCACTTGTGCTGGAGGTTTTTCAAGAAACTGGAGAGGCAGATGCTGCCGCGTAGAGTTGGCAAAGTCAGAAAGACACGACCTACGGGCACATCAAGCTTAGAGAAAATGAAGAGAAGCAGTACTGCAAAATAACCTTCAGAGTGGGCCTTGGAAGGCAAGGGAATTTAGGGGAATACCAGAAGTAGAAATATGATCCTAGTTTGAAAGAAAACACAAAAACTGCAGCTGTAATCCCTTCCCCTCTGGCCTCTTTTCTTAAGCCTATCCTTCTTCACTTGTGATTTTGCACTGTGATCTCAAAGTGCTGATTCCTACTTTGATTAACCATTTCTCAAATGTTCCTCTGTTATTCTGAAATCTTCTAGTTTTATAACATGTGAGCCTTTCTGGACCATCCAAAGAGAATGCCAGTTTCTCTGCTTTAAATGGAATCACTAGTATAGATGTGCTTCTAGCTCATCAGAATAAAAGTGAAAATGTTGGATACTATTTCCATCTTTATATTCTTCAGTTTAGTCTGATTTTAAGACATATTTAACATGTATTGATTGCTTTATTTTTCCCACTTTATCATTTTAACATGTGTATTAAAAAAAAGAAGACTTGTTGAATTCAGAAATTCAGAACTTTTTCAAATTGGTATCAACAAACTTATCAGAAATCTCCACAATCTGAATATGTTCCTGCATGCAATGTCCCATACCTCCAGATTTGTTCCTCTTTTTCATCAGAGCTCCTTTGTCATCTCTGTCCAGGCCCTTAGCAGGGCTTTCTGCTAAGTCAGTATCTCTATAAATTTCTGCAACTCTGTGAAGTTTTTCACATGGTAGAATATCTTATCAAAATGTCTTGGTGTCTTATCACAACCTTGACTCAAGCTTGGCAGGAAGATTTCTGAACACACTCCTGGTTCCATTTTCCTAATGCATTTCTTATCCATTTTGAGAACTAAGTGATATCTTGACCATATCTTGTGCTTCCTAGAATCCATACCACCTTAAATATTTGGCAATCTCATTTCTGATATTCCACTGGAGGAATCCTGTTTTTAGGTAAAGTTGCTTTTCTTTCCTGGAGGAAAGTTTGATCTTATTAAATCGCTTAAGCTTCTTGAACTAGGTTTTCTAATCCATTTGTTCATTCACAAATATTTATTGAGTGTGTCCTAGTCAGAGTCCTCTAGAGAAACAGAACCAATAGGATGTGTGTATACATCTGTAGAAGATTTATAAGCAACTGGCTCATGGTTATAGAGACTGACAAGTCCCAAGATCTTCAGTCGACAAACTGGTGACTCAGGAGACCTGATAGTACAGTTCCTGTCTGAAGGCTGGCAGGTCTGAGACCCAGAAAGAGCAGAAATTTCAGTTTGAGTCTGAAAGCAGAAAAAAATAAGAAATAAAAAAACACCAATGTCCCAACTCAAGATAGACAGGCAGGAGGAAATTCCCTCTTACTCATGAAAAGGCCAGCCTTTTTGTTCTGTTCAGGTCTTCAAATGATTGGCTAAAGTCCACCCACATTAGGGAGGGCAATCTGCTTTACTCGGTCTACTGATTCAAATGTTAATCTTATCCAGAAACACCCTCACAGACACACCCAGAATAATGGTTGACCAAATGCCTGGGTACCCCATGGCCCAGTCAAGTTGACACCTAAAATTAATCATCACTGTGTGCATGCCAGGTACTTATTTAGCAGACCTTTCTTACTGGTAGTTTTACTATTATAAAAAATACTTCTGAGAAGACAGTATACTCATCATAATATTGTTGCGTATGAATTGGACAGATGTTTAAGAGTAGGATTTCTTTTCCTGGTTGGAAGATGTGCTGTGACTGCCTTTGTGATCTCAAACAATAGTGTGAAAAGTTTGATGAATTAGGATAAATAATGGTGAGTACTATAGCAATCACTCCCTAAATTTTGCCAGTTTAATTTTAAAAAGTTATTTCTAACTTAATTCACAGTCTGGTAAAATTCAGGAAACTCTCCTAAGTAACTCATCTCCAAGTTGTAGACTTCAGGCCCCTATCATATGTTTAAATATAAGTTTTTAAATTAATAGGTATCTCACAGTACTTTGTGAAGCAAGTTGAAATAAAGTTAATTCCAAAATTGCATATTTAATGATTATTGGCTCCTATAATTTAGGGGCTATTTGATCTTGGACAAATCATTTTTCTTCACTGATGATCTCTTTGGGACCCAGGGGAAAGGGCTATGGGCTGAAATAGTAAATTAAATATCCAAGATGTTTTGTTACTTGAGGAATCTTCTGTTAGGATGATATAGCAGAGAGAACCCTCCAATCAAGTTTTGGATTGAAGTACCAAATTTTCCTCACCAAGCTGAGTAACTTGGGCAAATCAATTGACCACTCTGGGCTTTAGTTTCCTCATTTGAAACCTAAGATGTTAGCCACACTGATTTTTTTATAATATCACTTCCAAATCAAAATTTCAATTACCCTAATTGGACAGTCTTTTTAGATTTGGTTTAAGGATGAGGTCTACTTGGAGTTGAAGGAAGCAAGTGGAAAGATGTGAAGTGGTCCCTCCATCCATATGAAACAATCTGCCTGAGATGTAGACAGGTGCTATGCAAAACTCTAAGTCCACTGAGCACCAACCGTGATCCAGAGAGTGCCCAGGTCTTATTTAAAGGATAACAGCTGTTTGTTAGTTATAATGTGCCAGAGATTCAGCTGAAAAGTGACTCTGTCACTATCACAAAAGGGTATGGGGGAGGCACTTGAACCCACACCAGGCATTCAGGCTTCTGATCAGATTTTAGTGCTGGATTAGATGTTATTTTAATCTTTAGTCATTGTTTCAATCTGTTAGCAATGTTATATAGTTCCGGGCTCACATAGAATGCATATTTGTTCAAATGATTTCCCAAGAACTTGTAGCAGGAGCATTTAGGACCATCCGGGACAGAACTTTGCTGTGCCTTACACGTGCACAGCATCCACAGACACTGCCCACAAGCCTCTCCACCTGCTATCGCTTGCTTTGCTCCAACCCTCTTAGAGAAGCCACCTATCTCTAAAAAGTTTCCTTTCCTATGGAGCAAGAGGTATAATTCAATTATGTCCCAGGAGTGAAGATTTCTTCATGACGATGAGCCAAAACTAATTGTATTGATACGTTTATCACTGGCTTAGGAGGCCCATAAAACAAATGGACTGAGACTATTTCCATATTCTTATCTGTTGGGTAAATGAGAAACAAATGACCTCTCCATATGTCTGCATCCTGAAGCCACTGCCCTCTAAGACTGACTGCTCTGTGGCCTCGGGTGGGAACTTTCTCCAATGCTGGGGCCATTCTGCCGTCTGGCTCCTTTCAGATGGATGAAGAAACTAAAAAGTTTGATATTAGTTCTGTTATTTTTCATTTATTAGGAGGGATTTGTTTTTAATGATTACAATTTGGATCTTTGCCAAAAGGTGCCAGATGGTCTTTCTTTAGGAGACCTGGTCATGAGTATTAATAACCCTAGTTCGGGATTCTCTGAGGAATGGGGAGTCACAAGATTTGGAATGGAGGAAAATGAAGAATCACTGACATCAAGTGAATTCAAAGAAAGGGACTCTCCACTGCTGGCCATGAGCGAGGCATAACTGTGGGTGGGCAGCTTTGGGGGACCACAGGAAGAGAAGCCTGATGTACCTGCACCTACTAGACCCTCTTAGTCTTGGGGAGCCTTTGCAGTCTGCTGCTCCACAAATTAAGAGAAGTGGAGAGGGTTAAAAGAGGAGTCTGAAGAGGGCCAATAAAGTCCAGGGTTAGGTAAAGAGATAAAAGAAATGGCTTGAAGAACATGAAGAAATTAGCTTCAAGAACATGAAACTAAACAGTAGATGGAGGGTTGATCTGTGACTACTAAACTTCACTGAGGTAAAGGAGCAAAACTAAGCCTGGTCCTTGGAAAAGATTTAGGGAGATATAGAAAGAAAACCAACATTTATTGAGTTCATGTTCTGCTCCAGTTACTTTGCTAAGTGCCTCACATATATTGTCTTTAATTCTCTTGCCTAGCCCAGCAGGTAGGTATTCATATCTCATTTTGGAGAGGAGGCAGCTAGGGCTCAGACAGTTGAAGTAACTGCCCAGAGGTGCCCAGCTAGTGTTGATAGATTCAAAGCCACAACTGTCTGCATCAAAGCCCATAACCTTAGGAGCTGAATACTGATCTCTCTCTCTCCTTCTTCGTCTTTCTACTAGAAGACAGGGGAGTTCCATTCAGCACGTCTATGTGGGCAATACTGAGGAGCATGGGCCATCCTTCCCCTCTCTCTCATGCCCTCACACAACTCCAAGGGAGGGCCTCACCTGGAAAGCCTGAAGTTCTTTGACCGCACTGGACAGGAGCAGGACCACAACCCTGAAACCCACCCAGGCCACCCTCTGGCTGAGCTCCCTCTTGTGCACTGTGTCCCCAGTCTGTGTCTTGTTCCGAGGGCCTTGCCCTCTAAGTCCATGCAGCACACAGGCCACACAGGAGCTGTTTCTGGTAGCTGCTTCTGAGCAGAGCCCTGGTCTCTGTGATTCTGTTTGCACTGGGTGGCCGAGTCAGAGACATGGAGTTCAGAGATTTGGGTTCAGAGAAGGTGGCGGGATGTCCTTTCACATTCCTCAATGCCTTTTATCATAAATAAAGCTGATGCTCTATTTTTTTTTTTAAGAGACAGGGTCTCTTTCTGTTGCCCAGGCTGGAGTGCAGTGGCCTGATCATAGCTCACTGAAACCTCGAACTCCTAGGCTCAAGTGATTCTCCCACTTTAGCCTCCCAAGTATTAATAGCTAGGACTATAGGTGTATGCCACCACACCCAGCTAATTTTTTAATTTTCTGTAGCAACAGGATCTTGCTATATTGCCCAGACTGGTCTCAAACTCCTGACCTGAAGTGATCTTCCCACCTGGGCCTCCCAATGTGCTGGGATGACAGGTGTGAGCCACTGCGCCCCACCAACCCTCTATTTTGATCACCAGTTGGCTCTTTCTTTCTTTCCTCAATTGATTAGAACACATAGGAAAGGAGGAGTGAATGCTTAGTTTTCTAACCACTAGTCTCCACTACTGATGGGACACACGGAGGAACTTCCTGCATGTGAAGATCATTAAGGTGAACTGATGGCTTATGGTGTTTGGGATGGTTTAGGGGGAGTTTTGATTAACAAGGGAAAGACGTTTTCAGAAAACTTCTGTTAACCTGGCTTGAAGCCTAGTTTGTTGATCCCACAAATTTGCATTACCTTCTACCTAATTTGAGGGTTTATTTTTGAAGTATTCATCTTCTAAGAATACTTCACATTTTAAATTCATTTGCAGATCTAAACTATTCACCATTTATTGTAGACCATGTGGGTCAACAGCCGTTGATAAACCTTGTCTCCTTCAACTCTCAAAACACCAGAGAAAAACAGAGGCAGAAGAGAAAGCTTCCTCTTTGTGGAGGAGGAAATTTATTGAAGTTTAAGTTACTTGTCCAAGGTCAATTGGCTGGTAAGTGGCTGGGTTGAAATTCTAACTGCTTTTCTGTATGCTGATACATTATGCAACTGACATTAAAATGTAACAACACGTCACAAAAAAACCTGATAAATTTGATTACATAAGAATATAAATGTTCTGCATAGACATAATATTAATTAAATAACAAATGGGGGAGTTAACCCTTTGCCCTACTTGACAAAGGGTTAATTTCCTTAATATACGATACACTCTTTATATGTTAATAAGGAAAATATAAACAACCAAATACAAAATAGGCAAAGAAAAAGATATATAATTGGTAACGACCATGAAAAGATGCTTAAACTTATATAATTAAAGAAATGCCACTGAGATATCATTTTTCACTAATTGGTAATAATTAAAAAGCTTGATGGTAATTAAAAAGGTTGATACAACATTGGTGAGGATATGGGAAAACTGTTGGTGGGAGTATAATTTGAGACAGCTTTTCTAGAAAGGAATTGATAGTATTTATTATGGCCTCTTAGTAATGCCTATAATATCTGGTAAGGTGTGAACATTGAGTTCATTACCAGAAATAAAGTATACGTGGAGCCTAGAGGATGAAGCAAAACATGTTTTTGTTCTTTCCATCAGGATACTTATGAGACTACACAGACTCCAACCCTGATGACAATCAGGGAGTTTCCTCTCTAATCTTTTTTTATCCTCTCTCAGCTCCCTTCTCAGCTCGTCTTTTTACCTTTCAAGTCTTCCCCTGGGTTTGTAGCTACCAGATTTTCGGTTCTATTAGAGTCTTCCTTGGTGGGACCAGGGGTTGCGTTCTTTGCGCTTTAGTGGAGGGGAAGGGTTCTTATGGACTTCGGAGCAAAAATATATAACACAATAAAATCTTATAAATTATGACCACCATTTAGAGTGTCACTCCAAAGTACTGTACTAATAGAACCTCCCTCTTGGTGGGAAAGAGTGAAAATGAAGGTGAAATGGAAAATTCTAATCAACTATAATGTAAATTGACCCAGAAATGACATATGAAGGAATTTATTGCATAGACGTACTTGTAAGAGTACCTAAAGGTATATCTGAGGAAAGTATTAGCACCCTTGTTTGTAATTTCACAATATAAAACTGTAAATGGCAATCAATAGATAACTGACAAAACAAGCCATGGTGCATCCTTATTATGGAATACTATGCAGCCCTTACGAATGGGGTAGATCTTCCGTTATGCTCTAACACTGAGGTTCCCAATCCCCAGGCCACAGACCAGTACCAGTCTGTGGCCTGTTAGGAACAGGACCGCACAGCATGAGCAGAGTGGTGGGTGAGCGAGCGAAGCTTCATCTGTATTTACAGCAGTTCCCCATCACTTGCATCGCCACCTGAGCTCCACCTCCTGTCAGATCAGCAGTGGCATTAGATTCTGCATTATGGTGAGTTGTATAATTATTTCATTATATATTACAATGTAATAATAATAGAAATAAAGTGCACAACAAATGCAATGCACTTGAATTATCCCCAAACCACTCCACCCCACCCCCAGTCCTTGGAAAAATCGTCTTCCATGAAACTAGTCCCTGGTGCCAAAATGGTTGGGGACCACTGCAACAGAAAGTTGCCTAAAATATGATCTCACCTTCTTCAATGTGGAGATTTTAATAAAAGGCTTTGTCCAACTGAATATACATGCTTTTTGAATTATAAATGAAATTATCAAATGTCTACTTATGTTTAATTTATTAATCTCATTAAGCATTAACATTTAAGGTCACATATCATATAACATTACTTCAGAAATATTTCTACTTTTTGCATTTCTTGAATCAGTGTAATTTAAATACTTCACATACATCTTTGACATTAGTTTCGTACAAACTGGAGCTGCTTTCTGAGTCATCTGACACTTATTTTTCATAGTGCATTTGCCTTATTTCCATCTATTACTTGAGATACAGCATTTGTTGGCCCACATATGATGCTATCACTAGGAATTTTATCGCAAACCACAAGTAACCATTTATACAACATCAGGAAAATTGTTTTATTATCATTCATTCTGTAGGGATGTATGTCGGATTTCACAACAAAACTACTTATTCTATTGCTTGTTAAATGATCTTTGAAAGGTCTATTTGCACAATCCTAAACTTGAAACTTTGAGTTCTTACTCCCAGCAATAAAGACTAATCTGCAGTAAATTTCTTTGTCCCCTTTTAATCAATTCCATCAGGTGACCTCAATAATATCTAAAACTCATGTTGATTAAGGTTGGTTGAGGCTAATGCATCTTTACCAAACAACAATCTTTTGTTCAAAAGTAGGTAATGTTGAAAGCTTCCCATAATCTCAGAGACTCTACAAAGAAAGATCCAAAGATAACTATCTTTCCTTCCTTAAAAATAATTTTAGAAAAGTAACTTTATCTTTTACTCATGCATTTATGGAATGTATATAAACATAGGAAAAGTATCCAAGATATTTTCTAAAGTAAAAGAACAGATTGCAGAATAGTATTTACTGTGAACCCATTTATACAAAATAAAAAGTCTATAACAGTAAACGTCACCTATAATTATATGTGACCACATATTCATAAACCTTTCCTGGAATAATACATCGTGATTACGTCTGGGGAGGTGGGGGACAACCCCAGGAGGAGGAGACAGACTCGTATGTTTTCTCTTTTTACTTGTTCCAGTGTTGGCAGTGATGTATTAAATGGAGATTAGTTTCAAAATGCACGACTTTCCTTTCCTTTCTCCCTTCTTCCACCTCCTACAAGCTGTTTCTCATTTGGAGTTTGCTTGCTATTACCTTGAGCCAAATTAAACCACTGACCTCCTGATGGAAAAGGCCAGCATCTGTTCAGTAACTCTAGTCCCTTTCCCATCCATTCTCCGCTGTAACCACTCACCAAAGCCCTGGTCACGCTCCATTCATAATTTGTAAATCCCCAAATGTATACATGGTGGGTTACAAGCAAATGATTCAAAAAGCAAGGTCCTTATCCCAGGACCTTATACTCCAAGTGGTATAAAAACAAACACCAGGAGAGAGAAAATATATGTATATTTTTTGAACTGAAAAAATAGGAGATGTCAGTTTGTGGAAAACGGACTGAAGGAGGCAAATTTTATAAGGTGGGTCAAAGAAAAGAAAAGAGCATGCCTAAGGAGGCTGCTAACTGCAGTTTTCCCAAATAAATGAAACCAGAGATAGAGGAACAGGATATCGAGGCAGACTGAATGAGGACGCCTCCAAAGGAAGAATGAGGACCAGAGCTGCAGAAGCTTCTGCGTGAGAACAAAGGGGGAAGGGCTGGCTGTTTAATGAGGGCACACAGAAGCAGGAGCCACACTGCCTGGGTTCAGCATGAGAAGACCTGGCTAGCAGTGTCTGAACAATAGAAGTTTCCTTTTTTCATAGAACAAGCCGTCTGGATGTAGGCAGTCACTGGAATTTATTCAGCAAATCAGTGAAATCAGCGCTCTTGATCAGTTGAGTATTTCTGTGATACTTTTGGCTGCCTCGATCTTCCCACGTTCTGAGGTGGCCACAGCAGCCTCAAGCATTACATTCTCCCACAATCCAATTCAAAGCCTTGAGACAAAGGGCCACAAAGGCCAGTGTCGCTCCTCCTGTGCCTCTCTTGTGGGGAGCAAATATCTTTCTCAGAGCCCCCCAGCAGTTTCCCTTTGCATTAATATTGCACTGGGCCTAGTGGTGCAACAGGCTCACCCTATTCCAGACCTGCATCCAAGGGATACCAAAATAAAGACCGGAGATCTGTTAGCAAGTAAGGAAAGGTGATGGCCTTGGGAAAAGCCACCAACATCTTCCACCTTTTTAATCCTCTCGTACAACCTTTTGAGCTAAGTTTTATTGCCATTTGTATTAGTCTGCTAGGGTTGCCATAAAAAAGCAGCACAGGTTGGATGGCTTAAACATCAGTAATTTATTGTCTCAGTTCTGAAGGCTGAAAGTCCAAAGTCAAGGTGTCAGCAGGGTCGGTTCCTTCTTAGGGCTGTGAGGAATGGATTTGTTCCACGCCTTTCTCTTTGAATTGTAAATGGTAGGCTTTCTGTATCTCTTCACATCATCCATCTTTATCCCCGTCTCTGTGTCCAAATTTCTTCTTTTTTATAAGGACACCAGTCACATTGGATTAAGGCCTACCCTAACTACCTCATGTTAACTTAATTACTCCTGTAAAGACCCGATCTCCAAATAAGATCACATTCTGACCAGGGCCAATATATTTCAGGATATAAATTTTCAGAGGACACAATTCAACCCATAACACCACAGAATAAACTGAGGCCAGTAGAGATTAAATAACTTGTCTGAGCCCACAATAGCTCCAAACCTAGGTCTGTCGTACAACAAACTTTTGTTCTTTCCACAATAACGTAAGAAAACAGAAGTCAATGTATGAGAAATAGAGCAAGTGAACAATATTGTAATATTTCTAATGTGTATGACAGAATGTAGGACTATTATAAGGATGTGTGGGAACAAATACATTTTAAGCTGAAACATTTGAATCAGTATCTCTGTGTAGGTATAGTTTATAGTTGTAGACCAGGTAACCTGAAGCAGAACTTAACAGTTGTGCATTTTAAGCTCTATACACTAAAATAAATGAAGCCAGTAAAAGAATTTAAGGAAAGAGACAAAGAGAATAACTGGCCAAACAGGATGAGCAAGCAACATTCACCAAAGGTGAAGTTATCCAAATGGCGCCTCTCTTCAAGCTCGCTTGTGCCTTCACTTTTTCTGTTGTCTTTTCCAAACCTGCATCCCACTGATACTCTCATTGCCACACACTCTCACCCCTCTGCCCAGCTCCCCTCCTGTTTGGCTTAGCTCTGCTCCAGCCAGGCAGGAAGAGCATCCACCGTGGGCCTGTTCTGGTTTCACGCTACTGACGCTTGTTGTGACCCCGTCCTACCTCTAGGGCCCTGCTCTTAGATAAAAACTGTTGAGTTCATTCCTGCTGAGGTGTTACTGATTAGTAATGACAAAATCTGTTCCTGTCTTGCAGGGTGAATTTGTATTTTTATAGAGGATGCAGTCTCAATCCAAAGAAATGACTCTGCAACTCCAGCCCCTCAGACAGGATGAGTTTTGGAAATCAGGATTCCCAGTGTTTCTCATATCGAACCATAAAGTTGGGAGATTGTTCGACCAACAGGAAAATTAACAATTATATTTCATTCTCCCTTAAAACCTCAGTCACTTTTTTTTCCCCATGAGATGGATGATCTAATGAGACGTAGTGGAGAAGGGGCTTTGAGAAAGCCAGAGAAGTCTTGAAATCCAGAAGAACATAGTAGACGCTGCCAGTGACTGCTTGCTCTGAACAGTCTGTCCTCTGCAGTGGCAGTAGGAGTCCACTGAAATGTGTGTTTGGTGCTATAATAATAAGGACTGAATAATCTGGAAAGTGTTTACAAATTCAGGGCCATCATCCTCTCTTCTGGAAGGCTTCCCTAACTAGCTCCCGCTAACTCTCTGGGTTGGTTGCCCTCCGTGGCATTCTCATAGTTCCCTGTCCATCCTAATGCATTGTCATTGTTGGCTTACTGGTCATCCTTCCCCAGGTGACCACCAACTCCTCAGAGAAGGAACCAAGGTTTTTCATCTCTATGTGACAACTACCCAGCCCAGCACCTGTACATTGCTGATATTTATATTAGTTTCTAGGCTGCCATAACAAATTACCACAAACTTGGAGGCTTAAAACAACAGAAATTTATTCTCTTACAGTTTTGGAGACCAGAAATCTAAAATCAGGGTGTCAGAAACACTGGTTTCTTCTGGTGGCTCTAAGAAACAATCTGTTTCTAACTTCTGGTGACTGCTGACAATACTTGGCATTCCTTGCTATATAGCTGCGTAACTCCTGTCTCTGCCTCCATCTTCCCATGGCATTTTCTCGGTGTCCTGGGGTCTGCTTCTTCTTGTCTTATAAGAACTTGTCAGTGGATTTAGGGCTCACCCTAATCCAGGATGACATCATCTTATGATCCCTACCTCAATTACATCTGCAAAGACCTTTATTCCATGTAAGGTCACATTCTGAGCTTCTCGGTGGAAATATTTTTGGGAGGCCACAATTCAACACACTATATGTTGAATAAGCATCTGGGGAATAAATGAATGATCAACGTTCATTCAACAATTAAAGAATTATACATTCATAGTACATGAAAGTAACCTATATTTAAAAGTATACCGAAATATAAATGCAGATCAAACATACATATAGCATAGGAAACCCAATGGATGCTCAAAGAACATTTAGATGGCTGTGTTAGAGAGTATCACCATGTTATTTTGTGTCTTCACTATATAAAGTCTTAGATTTGAAAGAACCTAACATAATTTGTGACCCGTGAACATGATAGATCATATTACAATGTAGGTTTTACTACTGTTAGATTTATGTTATTTGCTACTTGTGCTTTTTCAAATTACTCAGTAGTACTATATATTAGTGTTGATACTAGGTATTAAGTTATTTTAACAAGATTTAGATTATAGAAAAATGTTCTGACGTACAGAAGCATTTTAATAGGATCATACTGACTGTCATTTTCTTCTATCATACTTAAAAGTGTGGCCTCATGCAAGCATGGAGCTGTCAGAGGCTTCTAGTGCTTCTCTCCCATATTGTAATTTCACATATAAAACTCAACATACCTAGTGAGGAGAGAGGTATCTTTATATCATAGTCCTAGTAAACAGAAAACAATTCTCTATTAGGCAATGTGGCCAAATATTTTCTGGTACCTAGTAGAAGCATTATTTTTAGTAGCGATGTTCTAATTAGGATATGTAAGCAAGAAATGGGCAGCCAAAACTATTATTAAAAAAACTCAGGGTAATATGTCAGATAACATTTAGACATGTTGTCAGACAAGAGCTTGTCCTACATCATCAATTATTGACACTACGGGGATTAATTGTTCTTCACTTTATGAATAGGTCCAAGTAAAACCCAGACTGGGGTCCAGATTGGCAAGATTCAGTCAATCTAATTTGAGAATTTTTCTTCCAAAGAAACAAGGACTTCAGCAAGTTTAGAAGTAGAGTCACCTCTACATCCCTGGAGAAGCAGATCTAGTCCCTCTGGCTGTGCATTGCTTGAAATGCAGTGTTGTATATTAAAAGCACTGAAACTAGAGCTCATAATGGAGGGCCTTAGGCTGCACTATCATGAATCTTTTACTTTTGTAATCTCGAAAGTCAGAAATAATTTCAAAGTGGACATGTGAAGCAGCATGTGCATGGGAGAAGCAGAAGCCACTTAATGTCACTGCCAGGGACAGTGTTGATTTGACCATTTGTATTTGTCAACAGCCACTGAGGGTAGGAAAGGGAAAAATGAAATATGTTCAGCTCCCACTTTGAGACATAATCATTATTGAATAAGGTGCTATATATGGAACATGGGCTTTATTTGACACATTACATGCTGGGCTCTTTGAAATGGAGCCTGTGAGATTATGATAGTCATCTGCTTATGTTACACTTAGTACTCTTCACCCTGGTGAATCTTGAGTCTCTTGCAAATCTTTATTAGCTGATATATCCCAAGGGAAGGAAAAGCAACCACTTGTAGTACTACTGAAATATGACGGAAGTTCAATGGTAGTAGAGTGATATTGCCTCAAATTGGAAAAAAGAGAAAACTCAGTCCCAGGCAAAATTGTGAATTAAGTGAAAGATCTCTTACACCATAACTTCATATCTCCTTTAAAGCCCCTTTCTCTCAGTGACCCAGTTATGCATATTTTAATTGCCCTGAGGCTTTCCTTGGTTCTATGCATCTTCCCAGCCACCTTTGCTGGGGTTATCAACATAGCAAAACCCTCCCTAGGTTGTGCCATGTGTTCCGGACCTTCCCAATCCATTGCTTAAAAATATGATCGAGTAATTATTGTGTTTGACTCTATATTGGGGAGTATATCTAGAGGTATATCAATGTGCTTTCCTTTCCAAGGCACATTTGTAGTTCAAAGAAGACGTCAGCATCTTATTCCAAGGAAGAGACTAATACAGGGGGTTTCATGTCCAAGACAGGGAGCGTGACTATGAAAAGAGTAGACTGTAGAAAAATTGTCTAAAGAGGCTTGGATCCGATGACAACACTCAAGTCATGTCATAAAGGCAATTGGCTGTCACCTCCCCATGTAGGGAAGACCCTGGAGAAATTACTAGAAGTCAGTAGAAGTAAATGTGAATGTGAATGTTGGCATAGTGGAGTGGATGGAGCCTTGGAGCACAAGTGAAAGAGAGCAGAAATAAATATTTAAGGGGAACATCTCTATGGGCATAATGAAAAATGTCATGCCATTGGGCTCTGGCAGGAGTTTTCAGGATGAAGCAAGTGAGATCAAACAAATGCCTCTGCTATTCGTTATCTCACAAACTAAACAAAACATAAAATTCTGACCAGTCCGGACCTGTCTCTCCTTGCTGATTTTGATCCTGTCGGTCCTAAGTGAAAAGTAGGTGGAGCTGGAGGGAGAGGTGGCTGGAGGAGGTGACATGGGCAGGTCACCAGTGACCCAGCTCAGGAAGTAGGCCTCATGGGAAATATTTATTCCTTCTACTTCTTTTCTTTAAAAATAGCTTTATGAAGATGTAATTTATATGCCATCTACTTTGCCCATTATATTCAATTCAGTGTGCACAATGCATACAGTTCAGTGGCTTTTAGTATGTTCAGAATTGTACAATCACCACCATGATTGATTTTATTTTATTTATTTATTTTTTTGAGACAGAGTCTCACTTTTGTTGCCTGGGCTAGAGTGAGTGTCGTGGTGTCAGCCTAGCTCACAGTAACCTCAAACTCCTGGGCTCAAGCAATCCTTCTGCCTCAACCTCCGTAGTAGCTGGGACTACAGGCATGCGCCACCATGCCCGGCTAATTTTTTTCTATATGTTTTTTAGTTGTCCAATTAATTTCTTTCTAGTTTTAGTAGAGACGGAGTCTCACTCTTGCTCAGGCTGGTCTCGAACTCCTGAGCTCAAACAATCCGCCCGCCTCGGCCTCCCAGAGTGCTAGGATTACAGGCGTGAGCCACCGCACCCAGCCCATGATTGATTTTAGAACATTTTCATCACTCCACAATGAAATCTCACACCTTTTAGCCATTATCCCCAGCTCCCAGCACCCTCTTGGCCCTGGCCACCACTAATCTACTTTCTGTCTCTAGATTTGCCTATTCTGGCTATTCCATATAAATAGAATCATACAATATGTGGTCCTTTGTGAATGGCTTCATGCTCTTAGCATAATGTTTTCAAGGTTCATCTGTATTATAGCATGTATCAGTACTTCCTTCCTTTTTATGGCTAGATAATATTCCATTATATGGATATACCACATTTCATTCATTCATTCATCAGCTGATGGACATTTGGGTTGTTTCTACTTTTCGGCTGTTGTTAATAATGCAGTTATGAACGTTCATTTGCAAGTTTATGTGTGGACACAAGTTTTCATTTCTCTTGGGTAAATACCTAGGAGTGTAACTGATAGGTCACATGGCAACTGTATGTGTAGACTTTCAAGGAAGTGTGAGACTGCTTTTCAAAGCAGCTGCACCAGTTTACACTCGTACCAGCAGTGTATGAGAATTTCAATTTCTCCACATCCTCACCAATACTTATTATTACCTATCTTTTCGATGATAGCCATCCTAGTGGGTGATGAGTAGTATCTCATTGTGGTTTTGATTTGGGTTTTTCTGGTGGCTAATAATGTTGGGCATCTTTTCATGTGCTTATTGGTTCCTTTCACTACTTTCATGACTAGTAGATTTGCCATAGAGGGCTTCGGCCCATTACTATGGAGTTGTAATGGCAGAAAAATTTCAACGCTATAATCTCTGTGGACAGAACAGCTCTTAGAGTCTCCACAAAACGAGGTGGGAAGCCTGTGTCATGTTTGTAGTTTTCCCCCTGGGCCCCGGTATTGCTGAAGTATAACCTGCAGAAGTTGGCTACTAGAGCCTCCGTGTTGTTGAGAATGGCATCTACAGAGGCTCCAGAAAGAGTAATGAGAGAAGGAGGATGGCTTCCCAGCAAGCACCAGCCAGGGGCTGAACTGGATCCCAGATCTCTAGGTAATCACCAGTTAGCATATACCCTGTGATCTTCTTTCATTCTCCCCATTTTATCCTCTAAAATTTTATAGCTACTGGCACACACACATTGTCACTTTTATGTTATGAAAAAGTTGAAATTTTTCAGCTGATTTCTGAAACACTGGGCTTATTTCTCATTTAAGAACCAATAAGAAAGACTTTTTTTAATCCACATAAAAATAGACATAAATTTCCAGGATAAACCAGATGGTGAGTTTAAATGGTCAATCTAGTAAGGATAATATACATTTACAATATATACTTTACCGAGTAGGACAGAATTTTCTAGGTCTGGGATGCTTCTAATATAAAAGTCTGAGAGTTGAATAGTTTTTCATTTTTAATCGCAGTCAAGAAATGGCAATGGAATTATTTATCTAAGAAAGACCAACAGAATTACCCTTCAGTTGTTAATATAGTGTAAAATGATTTGAATGCTGGCGGTCTAAGCAAGTATCCCTGTCACTCCGTGCAGCCTAAAACAACTAAGCAGGCAAACAAATCAGGAAACACAAAACAGAAAATAAGGAGAAGGAGTGGTGGGCAGTGCGTGTAGTTGTTATCACTTTGCATTCAAAGAATAATTCAAAGAATATTGGCAGAACTGGCTTGGGTCAAATTGAGCTTCATATTAACAATAGGTGGAAATTTATAATATTGAGGTTGTTTTGGCAGATGCCACAGTAATTTCTTGGTTAGAATCACAAAAAGAATGAGAAGCCATGTTAATTCTCTTTAAATGTAAGAGCACATCTTTAGATATGGGAGCTCCATCAGGGGAAAAAATAAAGTGTAAATGATTTGTACCAATTAGATTTAAGGGAATGTGTCAGTTTCCTTTTGCTGTTGTAACAAATTGTCACAAATGCAGTGGTTTAAATCAACACCAATTTGTTTTCATACATTTCTGGAGTTAGAAGTCTAAAATGGTTGACAAGACTGCATTTCCTCTGGAAGCTCCAAGGGGGAATCTTTTTCCTTTCCTTTTCCAGCAAAAAATGCAAGGCTGTCTGCATTCCTTGGCTCATGGCCCCATTTTACTCTGACCTCAGCTTCCATCCTCACACATCCTTTTCTGACACTCCTGCCTCTCTTTCTTTTTTAAGGACGCCTATGATTACATTGGCCCTGAATAATCCAGTTTATTCTCTCCAGTTCAAGATCCTTAATTTAATTACAGCTGTGAAATCCTTGTTGCCATGTAAGGTAACATATTCACAGCATAAATATGTAGGACATGATTTAACCCACAGCAAACTAGGAACCCTGGACAGGAGCTTCAGAATGCATCTTCACCCAGAACTTAATTTATTTACATTTGAGGCTCATGGTTATGAGCTCAATATGGAATGTATAAGATATTGTGGTCTTTGGTTTCTACCCTTCACCAAAAATATCTTGAGGACCTTGACAGGTGGTGTGCCGGGTGCTGGGAAGGAAATAAAAATGAGAAACAGACTCTGCAGTCTAGAAGCCCACAGCCAGAGAGAACACATAGAACATCCGAATGTACTATGATAGGAACAATGGAGTGAGCTATGGAATGGGAGAGAGGCACTAGATGATGGATGACCCAGAAGTGGAAGTAAAAAGGATAAAGATGGAGAGAGCATGATGGATCCAAAACATTTATACAAATGTTTCTTGACCGACCATGGGGTTATTTATAAACCCATCATAAGTTGAAAATATTGTAGGTCAAAAATGCATTTAATACACTTAACCTACCAAACATCATTGCTTAGCCAAGCCTACCTCAAACATGATTCAGAACACTTACATTAGCCTGCAGTTGGGCAAAATCATCTAATGCAAAGCCTATTTTATAACCAAGTATTGAACACCTCATGTAATTTATTGAATACTATACTGAAAGTGAGAAACAGAATGATCGTATGGGTACTTGAAATATGGTTTCCACTGAATGTGTATTGCTTTTACACCATCATAAAGTTGAAACATTGTGTTTCGAACCATTATAAGTCAGGGACCATCTGTACATATTAACTCATTTAATCCTCATAACTCAAGTCTGGTAAAATGACTTCTTCCTAGATAGGGTTTCTCAAATACATCTCCACTTCTCCTCCCAACAGTGGCCACTGTGGTTTAGGACATCAGGGTATTTTCCATTGTTTCCTAACTGGTATACCTTCCCTCTTCTCTCCTCCTACACCAGAGTGATCCATTTATAAAGTCTAACTTTATAACTTAAAACGCTTCAAATATTGCTCAGAATAGAGCCTACATTCTTTAACTCTCCATTTGAAGTCCTCAAGCATCTGACCTGGGTCCACCTCTCTGACTTCACCTCCACCCTCTCTTTCCCACCCACTCTCATCAGTTACAATCCAAAAAGAGTGGATTCCACCTCCTTGCAGGCAGCTGTGCTGTTCCAGGCCTGCGGACCTGCGCTCTACCCTTTCCCTTGCTAAATCCTGCTGTTCAACCTTCTGCTGTTCACTCCCCAGCCCGTGTGCCCTGAACACTGCTTGGCTATTTATGCTGCTGTTCTCCCCAGCAAAGTTAAAGACACCTCAGAACAAGGACATGGAATTTTCATCTTCCCTTCTCCAGCCCCTCGCACGGTTCCAGGCACATAAAAGCCATTCAGCCAATGTTTGTTAAATTCAACTAAACTGAACAGGAAAGCATCTCCCTTTCTTGTGATTGTGCCTTTTTGCCATTCAGAGAAAGAAAGTACAATCGTAGTGATTCGAGAACACTTAACAATGGAAAGGGCTCCAAGTTGAAGCCCTCTTGAATGTAGTGAAAATGAATATCAAAATCAATATGCCGTTCAGTTTAGGGATATGAATAAATGATTTCAAATGAATTGAATTTTCCTCTCAACATTAAGTGATGGAACAAAGTGAATTATTGGATAACATATTTGTAGTAATAGCTTTCTCCTGACTTCCTCTACAATCTGTTTTTACTTCTGTTATGGACCTATGTGTGTCATGTGATACTGTGCATCACGGCCAATCTGCAAAATATTTATCTCTCCTGCCTCCTAAACCACAGAGGCCATATTTTAGGCTCCTAATTTGGAATTATAATCTGGCATTTGTCTCTTCTTCCACTGTGCTCCCATAACATAATTCTTCTTTAAATTGTTGCTTTTACATGGAAAAACCTCATACTTGAATGTTATGATTTTTCTGGGGGAGTTTACTACTATGAAAAAATGGAATAAGAAATGTGAAAGATTGCCTCTGTTTCTCCTTCAAATCCATGCTGCCATCCACAGGTAACCCTTACTAACAGTCTAGCTCTTTTTCTATGCATGTACACACACATGTGTATACCATGCACTTATGTGTGTTGTTCTGTCTTATTATTATTAATAGATGTAATCATAGGTTCAGAATTATTATGCCACTTGAGTTATTTTTTAGATGATTTTTTGAAAACTTTTTGTTAACACAATGTAATTGTACGTATTTATGGGGTATAATTTAATGCTTTGAACATACATCTTTATAATGATCAAATCAGGGTATTTGGCATATCCATCAATTTATGCATTTATCATTTCTTTGTGGTGATAACATTCAAAAGCCTGTCTTCTAGATATTTCGTAATATACAATACCTGACTGCCAACCATTGTCATTCTACTGTGCAATACAATACCAGAACTTATGCCTCCTAATTGTAACTTTGTACCCACCCATTGACCAACGTCTCTACACATTCTCTCCTCTCCCTCCCCTCCCCAGTCTCTGGTAATCACTTTTCTATGCTCTGTTTCTATGAAATCAACTCTTTTTTTTAAATTTCAAAATATTAAGGGCATACAAATGTTTTCATTGCATAGACAGCTTTTGTAATACTTGAGTCAGGGCTATTAGTGTGCCCATCACCAGAATAGTGTTCATTGTACCCGTTTGGTAGGTTTCTGTCCCTTCCCTTCTACTCTCTGTCCTCTGCTTGATTTCCAATGACTTTTACTTCCCTCTGTGCACATACGTGCCCATTGGTCAGTTCTAACTTATTAGAGAATATGTATGGTGTTGGTTTTTCTATTCTTGAGATACTTCACTTAGGAGAATGGTCTCCAGTTCTATCCGAATTGTTACAAAAGGTATTAATTCACCCATTTTTATGGCTGAGTAGTACTCCATGGTATGCCTATACCACATTTTATTAATCCACTCATGAATTGATGGGCATTGGGTTAATTCCACATCTTTGCAGTTGTGGATTGCACTGCAATAAACATTTGAATGTAGGTGTCTTTTTGATGAAATGACTTCTTTTCCTTTGGGTAGATACCCAGTAGTGGGATTACTGGATCTAATGGTAGGTCAACGTTTAGTTCGTTGAGGAATCTCTATCCTATTTTCCATAGAGGTTGTACTAATTTGCCGTCCCACCAACAGTGTATAAGCATTCCTTTCTCTCTGCATCCACGTTAGCATTCATTGTTTTTGGACTTTTTAATATTACAAAAGACATTCTAACTGAGCGATATTTTACCTGAGGTGATATCTCATTGTCGTTTTAATTTGCATTTCCTTACTGATTAGTGACGGTGAGCATTTTTTTGTTTTTTGGCCATTTGTCTATCTTCTTTTAAAAATCTTCTGTTCATGTCTTTTGCCCAATTTTTAGAAGGATTGTTTGGTTTTTTTCTTGCTGATTTGTTTGAGTTCTCTGTAGATGCTGGACAAAGTAGGCATAGAAGGAATATATCTCACAATTATAAAAGCCATATATAACAAACCCACAGCCAACATTATACTGAATGGGGAAAAGTTGAAAGCATTTCCCCTAAGAACTAGAACAAGAGAAGGGTGCCCACTGTCACCACTTTTATTCGACATAGTGCTGGAAGTCCTAGGCAGAGCAATTAGGCAAAAGAAAGAAACAAAGGGTATCCAAATTGGGAAAGAGGAAGTCAAACTATCACTTTTCACTGACAATATGATCTTGTATTTAGAAAAACCCCAAAGACTTCACCAAGAGACTCCTGTAATTGGTAAATAAATTCAGCAAAGTCTCAGGTTACAAAATCAATGTACACAAATCAGTAGCATTTTTATATACCAATAACAGTCGAGCTGAGAGTCAAATCAAGGACCGAATACCATTTACAATAGCTACAGAGAAAATTAAATACCTAGGAATACAATTAACCAAGGAAGCCAAAGATCTCCACAAGGAGAACTGTGAAATGCTGAGGAAAAAAATCGCAGATGACACAAACAAATGGAAAAACATATCATGCTCATGGATAGGTAGAATCAACATTTTTTATTATTTTTTTAACATAGAAGAAGGTTGGTGATGGATATGTGGCCATTGACGTTTTTATGCCTAAAAGTTAGAGTTCAGGCTCGCTCTGTTATAGAATGTAAATGCTACACATACATATGTAACTGTAATCAAAATTAAGCTTAGTCACTAAAAGATGATTCACTATCTGAACTTTCTTCTGCAGTTTTTTCACTTTC
>NW_012153062.1:22188659-22201859 GCF_000956105.1 Propithecus coquereli | reverse complement strand
TTATTTTTTTCGTATTTCAGGGGGTACAAACATTTTGGTTACAAGTTATGACTTTGCCTCGCCCAAGCCAGGATTAGAGGCATGCCCTCTAATCAATACAATGCTCACCGCATCTGTTAGTTATGAGTTTACCCACCCCCACCCCCCGACACCCAATGAATATTACTACCATGTGAGCACCTTAGTGTTGATCAGTTAGTACCAATTTGATGATGAGTACATGTGGTGCTTATTCTTCCATTCTTGCAATACTGCACTTTGGAGGATGGGCTCAAGCTCTATCTAGGATAATATAAGAGGTGCTAGATCACCATTGTTTTTTGTAATTGAATAGTATTCCATAGTATACATATACCATATTTTATTAATCCATTCGTGGATTGAAGGGCACTTGGGTTGTTTCCACATCCTTACAATAGTGAATCATGCTGCCATGAACATTCGAGTGCAGATGTCTTTATTATAGAATGTCTTTTGTTCCTTTGGGTAGATGCCTAGTAGTGCTATTGCTGGATCAAATGGTATTTCTATTTTTACCTCTTTGAGATATCTCCAAATTATTTTCCACAGAGGTTGTACTAATTTTCAGTCCCACCAGCAGTGTAAGAGTGTTCCTATCTCTCCACATCCTCGTCAGCATTTGTTATTTTGGGACTTTTTGATAAAGGCCATTCTCGCTGGAGTTAGGTGATATCTTATTGTGGTTTTGATTTGCATTTCCCTAATGATTAGATATGTAGAATCAACATTTTTTAAAGGTCCATACTACGCAAAGTGATTTATAGATTCAATGCAATCCACATCAAAAAGCCAACATCATATTTCACAGATCTAGAAAAAATATTTCAATGCTTCATTTGAAACCAGAAAAGAACCTGAATAGCCTGTGCAATCTTAAGCAAAAAGAATGAATCTGGAGGCCTCATATTACCAGACTTCGAACTAGACTACAAGGCTATAGTAATCAAACCAGGGTGGTATTGGTACAAAAATAGAGACATAGACCAATAGAACAGAACAAAGAACCCAGAAATAAAATTATCTACCTACAGCCAACTGATCTTTGACAAAGCGGACAATAATGTATACTGCGGAAAAGAATAGATGGTGCTGGGAAAATTGGATAGCCACATGCAAAAGAATGAAATACGACCTCTAACTTTCAGAACTCAAAAAATTAATTCAAGATGGATAAAAGATTTAAATGTAAAACACGAGACCATAAGAACTCTAGAAGAAAATGTAGGAAAAACTCTTCTAGATATTGACCCAGGCAAACAATTTATGTCTAAGACATCAAAGGCAATTATAGCAACAACAAAAATAAATAAATGGTACTTGATTCAATTAAAAAGCTTCTACACAGCAAAGGAAATGATCAACAGAGCAAATAGTCAACCTACAGAATGGAAGAAAATATTCGCAAAGTATATATCCCAAATCAACTGTTTATACATATATTAATATATAGAAATGAGTGAGGTAATACAGTATTCGTTTTTCTGTGTCTGGATTATTTTACTTAACATGATGTCCTCCAGGTCCATTCTGTTGCAAATGACAGGATTTTATTATTTTTTGTTGCTAAATACTATCTCATTGTATATATATACTACCTTTTCTTTATCCGTTTATCTGTTGTTGGACACATGGTTTGATTTGATATCTTGGCTGTTGAAAATGTGCAGCAGTAAACATGGGAGGACAGATATATCTTTGATATACTGATTTTATTTCCTTAGGATTTATACCCAGTGGTGGCATTGTGGGATCATGTGATAGTTCTATTTTTAGTTTTTTGAGAAATCTCTGTACTCTTTTCCATAGCAGTTGTACTAATTTACATTCCCACAGCGTATGAGAGTTCCCTTTTCTCCATATCCTCACCAGCAAATATGGTATTTTTTTGTCTTTTTAATAATAATCATCCTAACTGGGGTGAGATGATATCTTATCGTGGTTTTGATTTGCATTTCTGGATGTTTAGTGATGTTGAACATTTTTTTCATATAGCTGTTGGCCATTTGTCTGTCTTCTTTTGAGAATTATCTATTTATGCCCTTTGCCTACTTTTTAATGGGATTATTTTTTCTATTTTTTGGATTCCTAATATACTTGGGATATTAATTCCTTGTCACATGTATAGTTTGAAAATATTTTCTCCCATTCCGTAGGTTATTTCTTCAGTCTGTTCGTTGTTCATTTTACTCTGCAAAAGCTTTTCAGTTTGATGTAATTCCATTTGTCTATTTTTGCTTTTGTTACTTGTGCTTTTAAGGTCTTATTTTAAAAATTCTTGCTCAGCTCGATGTTCTAAGGCATTTCCCCTATATTTTCTTCTAATAGTTTCATAGCTTCATGTTTTTCATTTAAGTCTTTTATCCATTTTGAGTTGTTTTTTTAATATGGTAAGAGATAGAGGTCTAATCTCATTCTTCTGATACCCAATTTTTCTAGCACCATTTATTGAAGACATTGTCTTTTCCCCAATGAGTATTCTTAGCACCTTTGTCAAAAATCAGTTGGCTGTAGGTGTGCGAATTTATTTCTGGGCTCTCTGTTTTGTTCCAGTAATCTATGTGTCTATTTTTTCTGACAGTACCAAACTCTTTTGGTTACTACACCTTTGTACTATATTTTAAAGTCAGGTAGTATGATGTTCCAGCTTTATTCTTTTTGCTCAGGATTGCTTTCACTATTCAGGGTCTTTTGTGATTCCATATGGATTTTAGAATTTTTTTTTATATATATCTGTGAAGACTGCCATTGAGATTTTGATAGGAATTGCATTAAATCTGTGGATCACTTTGGATACTATGGCCATTTTAACAATGTTGATTCTTCCAATCTACAAACATGGGATATCTTTCTATTTCATTGTATCTTCTTTAATTTCTTTCATCAATGTTTTATAGTTTTCAGTGTAGAGATCTTTCATCTCCTTAGTAAAGTTTATTCCTAGATATCTTATTATTTGTAGCTGTTATAAATGGAATTGTTTTCTTGATTTCTTTTTCAGATAGTTTGCTGTTAGTGTACAGATATGCCACCAATTTTTTCATGTTGATTTTGTATGCTGTGATGTCATGAAGTTCATTTATTGGTTGTAACAGTTTTTTGGTATAGTCTTTAGGGTTTTCTATATATAAGGGCATACCACCTGCAAACGCAATTTGACTACTTCCTTTCCAATTTGAATGCCCATCACTTCTTTCTCTTGCTTTGGCAAGGATATTGAATATTACATTGAATAGGGGTGATGAGAGTGGGCATCTTTGTCTTGTTTCTAATCTTAGAGAAAAACCTTTCAGCTTTTCCCTGTTCAGTATGATGTTAGCTATGGTTTTGTCATATATGACCTTTATTGTGTTAAGGCACATATCATTTATTCCTAATTTGTTGAGAGTTTTTACTGTGAAAGGGTGCTGAATTTAGTACAATGCTTTTTCTGCATCTATTGAAATGATCATATGGTTTTTGTCTTTCTTTTTGTTAATGTGCTTGCATGCTGTGGATAATCCATCAAGGATTATGTTGAAATTTTAACCCCAGTGTGGCAGTATTGGGTAGTGGGGCCTAGTGGGAGGTATTTGGGTTATGGGGGAAGATCCCTCATGAATAACTTGGGTCTATTCTCATGGCAGTGAGTGAGTTCTCACTCTCTCAAGATTGTATTAGTTCTCATGGCAATGGATTAGTTTCCACAAAAGTGGGTTGTTATAAAGCCAGGATGCCCCTCAGGATTCCTTCTCTTCACAGGTGTATGCTTCCCCATCAATTTTCTCTGCCACATTGTGATGTAGCACAAAGGCCCTTGCAAAAAGCCAGGACCATGTCCTTGAACTTCTCAGCCTGCAGAAATATGAGCTAAATAAACCTCTTTTCTTTATAAATTACCCAGTCTCAGGTATTTTATAGCAACACAAAATAAACCAAGACAGTATTTTATCACATTTATTGATTTGCACATGTTGAAACTTCTTCCATCCCTAGGATAAATCCCACTTAATTATAGTAAGGGATCTTTTAAATGTGTTGCGAAATTCAGTTTGCTAGTATCTTGTTGAGAATGCTTCCATCTATGTTATTCAGGGATATTGGTCTCCAATTTGTGGGGTTTTGTGTGTGTGTGTATGTGTGTATCTGTGTCCTTATTTAGTTTTGGAATCAGGGTTATGCTTGTCTCATAAAATAAATTTGGAAGTATTCCCTACTCTTTAATTTTCTGTATTAGTGTAAGAAGGATTCGTTTCTGGTAGAATGCAGCAGTGAAGCTGACCTGCACTTTTTTTGACGAAATATTTTTTATTGCTGATGCAATTTCTTCACTCCTTAGCCTGTTCAAATTTTCTGTTTCTTCATAATTTAAGCTTGGTAGGTTTTATGTATCTGGAAATTTATCTGTTTCTTCAGTGTTCTCAAATTTGTTGGTGTATAGCTGTTCATAACAATCTATTATGAACCTTTGTATTTCTGTGATATCAATTGTGATGTCTCCTTTTTCATCTCCGATTTTATTTGTCTTTTCTCTCTTTTTTTGTAGTCAATCTGGCTAAATTTTTTTCATTTTATCTTTTCAAAAAACCAACTCTTTGTTTTCTTGATCTTTAGAATGTTTTTTAGTCATTATTTCATTTCTGCTCTGAGCCTTATTAATTCCTTTCTTCTACTGATTTTTGAGTTTAGTTTGTTCTTCTAGTTCCTTGAGGTGTATGGTTAGGTTGTTTATTAGAAATCTTTCTTCTTTTTTGATGTAGGCATTTATTACTATGAACTTCCCTCTCAGAACTAATTTCGCTGTATCCCATAAGTTTTGGTATGATGTGTTTCCATTCTCATTTGTCTCAAGGAACTTTTAAATTTCCCTTTTAATGTCTTTACCACCTCAATTGGTTATTTAGGGGCATGTTGTTTAATTTTCGTGTATGTTGTTTAATTTTTGTGTATTTGTAAGGTTTCTGAAATGTTTTCTGTTGTTGATTTCTAGTTTTATATCATTATGGTCTGCAAAGATACTTGAGATATATATATATATTATATATGTAAGATATACATAATATATATATTTGAATCCCTATCCTCTTAAATTTGTGATCTACTCTGGAGAATGTTCCATATGCAGTTGAAAAGAATGTGGAAAATGTGAAAAGAATGCAGCTATTGGATAGAATGTTTTAAAAATGTCTGTTAGGTACATTTGGTCTAGAGTGTAGTTTAAGTCTAATGTTTCTTTGTTGATTTTCTGTCTAAATAATCTGTCCATTGTTGAAAGTGGGGTGTTAAAGTCCCCTACTATTATTATATTGCTATCTCTCCCTTTAGATCTAATAATGTTTACTTTATATATTTTAGTGCTCCAGTTTGGGTGCACATATATTTATTTACATAATAATTATTATATCCTCTTGTTGAATTGATCCCTTTATCATTACATAATGATCTTCCTCATCTCTTTTTACAGTTTTTTATTTAAAGTTTATTTTATCTGATATTTGTGTGGCTACTCCTGCTCACTTTTGGTTTCCATTTGCATGGAATATCTTTTTCTGTCCCTCACTTTCAGTGCATTTATCTTTAATGGTGAGGTGAGTCTCTCATAGGCTGCATGTAGTTAAGACTTGTTTCTTTTTTTTTTTTATCCATGTAGCCACTCTATATCTTTTAATTGGAGAATTAAATCCATTTATATTCAATGTTATTATTGATAGTTAAGGACTTACTCCTGCCATTTTGTTAATTGTATTCTGGTTTTTTTGTAGATCCTTTGTTCCTTTTTTCCTGTGTTGTTTACTTGTATGGTTTGGTTGTTTTCTGTGATCCTAACCTTCCTTGTCTTTCTCTTTCTTTTTCGTGTATCTGTTGTAATTTCTTTCTTTTTTGTTACCATGGGGCTAACATAGAGACTTGTAGTTATAATAAATTATCTTTAGCTGATAACAATTTAAATTTGGTCATATAAAAATACTCTAGGCTTTTTCCCCTCCCCCTTTATAATTTATATTTTGTTTTCCTTAATTTACATCTTTATCTTTTGTGTATTCTTTAGCCACTAATTGTAGCTTGTGATGTTTTTCATCTTTTTGACTTTAAACTTACATACTAGAAGATTGAAAGATTTACATAGCACCATTACAACACTGGGGTATTATGGGTATGATTATGGATATAGTGTGAGTTTTATACTTTCACATGTTTTCATGATATTAATTATTATCCTTTTGTTTTCAATTGTAGCACTCCCTTAAGCATTTTTTTTATGGTCAGTTTAGTGATAATGAATTTCCTCAGTTTTTGCTCGACTAGAAAGATTTTTATTTCTCCTTAATTTCTGAAGGATAGGCTTGCAGTATACAGTATTTTTGACTGACAGCGTTTTTCTCTCAGCACTTTAAATACATCATCCCATTCTCTCCTGGTCTTTAAAGTTTCTGCTGTAAAACTTGCTGATAGTCTAATGGTGACTCCCTTATATATGACTTGATGTTTTTCTTTTTCAGCTTTTAAAATTTGCTCTTTGTTTTTTACTTTTGATAGTTTGATTATATGTGCCTCAGAGATGACTTTTTTGTGCTGAATCTCATTGGGGACCTCTGAGCTTCCTGAATCTAGATGTCCATTTCTCTCCTAAGACTTGGGAAGTTTTTAGTTATTATTTTGTTAAATAAATAATCTGTGTCTTACTCCATTTTTTTCTCCTTCTGACATGTCTGTAAGAGAATATTTGTTCATTTAATGGTATCCTATAAGTCCTGTAGGCTTTCTTCAGTCTTTTTTACTTTTATTTCTTTTCCCCCCTCTTACTTAGTTATTTCAAAAGACTTGCATTTGAGTTCAAAAAATCTTTTTTCTGCTTGATCTCGTCTGTTGTTGAGGCTTTCTATGGTATATGTTAATTTCTTTCATTGAATTCTTTAGCTCCCAGATGTCCATTTGGTTCTTTTTTTATGATAGATAACTATTTATTAAATTTCTCATTCAGATCATGAATTTTCTTCCTGATTTCATTTAATTATTTGTCTGTATTCTCTTGTGTGTTACTGAGTTTCCTTAAGATCATTATTTTGAATTTCTTTTCAAGCATTTTATAAATGTCTTTTTTGGAGGGCCTATTGCTGGAAACTTATTGTGTTCCTTTAGTGGTATGTTTCCTTGCTTTTTCATGTTTCTTGTGCCCCTATGTTGACATCTGCACATCTACTGGAATAGTAGCCTTTTACAATTTTATGGAATAAATTGCATAGGAAGAAGCTTTTTCCTGTAGATGAGTCCTAGGGTGTCTATTGGGAATGGTGTATTTACTTTGGTTCTAGGTAGACCTAGTAGCGTGGTCTCCATATATATTCTTTAGCAGTAATCCTTGCCTGTGATGTCTACATATTCTCAGTGGCCTAGGCTCTGGGAGTTTTTGATGGCAGTGGCACAGCTTTGCTGAAGTCAGGGGCACCAGATTGATTGTCAGGCTGGGAGCATATGGGACCAGCAGGCTGGCAGTCTATGAAGTAAACTCTGGAGAGTGGGGCTGCCACTGGGCCAGCTGTTGGGGTGGACATGGTGTGCAGGCAGCTGCAATGGGGCTCCATCTTGGGCACAGGACCACCTACAGGCTGGTTGTTGGGCACTCATAGGCTAGGCAGCTGCACAGAGCCTCTCTCTGGCGAGGTAAGTCTGTGTCCGGTCTGGCTGTCATGTCAGGAATGGGTACATGAATGCCAAGAAGCTGAACAGCTTCTTGTCCATCCGTCTCCCTGGGGGACAGGGTGTTCGTGGGTTCAGTTGTCAAGATCTCATTCGTTCCTTCAGGGCTAGGCTCCAGGAAGCCAGGGTATTGGTGCTTGAGACATCTGTGTGAATGTAGTGGAATAATGGTGGGGCATCAGGAATGGAGGGGGTTAGCGGCTGTTGGCCCCCAAAGCAAGATGCATCCCAGCTGTGGGTCTCATTTCAAGATAGTGCCATGCTGTGGGGCTTTGGGTGCCAAAGGGATTCCTGCTCCAGGGCAATGCTGCCAAGCAGGCTCTCAAACAGCTAGCCACACTGGATTCAGAGCCTGTAAGGACTGAGGCCCCCTCCTGTAGCAATTATTGCTGGAATCTGTGGCAGTTATGGGAACTGCTGAGAGTCTTCAGCTTACATTTCCCCCATAAGAAGAAGTCCATGCTGGCTTTAGCCAATCTCAGTGGGGGAACCAGTGTGGCAGAGGCAGGATGCTTCACTTCCCTCTCTATGGTGCTATTCTGGGCTTTCATGCTCTGCAGGGATTTTGTTCTCCAGCATACTACAGTTACTCCAGTCACTCCAGTCAAAATATAGTCATTCCAGTCAAAATATAGTTGTTTATTTGTTGTTTTGGTTCCTTTTTGTGGTGGGGACAGGTGCCAGGAAACTCTATTTGACCATCTGGCTGATATCACCCCCATTTAAGTTATTTTTAAAATGTTGTTTGACAATACATCTTGAAGATTTTATAGAGATATGGATATACATACATCCATACATACATATACATTATGTGTACACACACACACACACACACTTTCTTCTTTTTCCTATTGTTTGCTTTTAATAAGTATATGGTTTTTCTTTTTGTCTTTGTTTGTTTTTGCTTAAACTGTTTGAATTGGATTTTTATAACTGGCAATTGAAATAACTCCTCTCTACTGTTTCTTTCTGTAACTCAGTATATATATCTTTTGTATAAATGCAAGACAGTTGATAGGAAAGATTCATAGAAATGTGGTTGCTAGATCAAGGAGTATGTGCATTTTATATTTTGGTAGCTACACACTGACAGACAGCTTCAAAAAGAACTGTGTTTGGAGGTATCTCAGCTTGCTTTTTTCACTAGGTTTTCAAAAATATTGTCAATCTTTTAATCTTTTTTATAGTCTCAATCTAATGAACAAATAATTAATATCTTATTTTAATTTTTATTCCCCTATACTAGTGAAGTTGACAGATGTTGCATATGTCTCTTAGCCTATGCATTTCTTAATTTGTGAATGGCCCTTGTTTAGGTTTCTATTAGCTTGTCTTATATACTTTTTGAAAGAACTCTTTAAAAATGAATATTAAACCTTTGTATATTATAGATATTATAGCTATTTCCTTCTAGTTATCTTTTAACTTTGTTCATTGTAGCTTTTTCACCATAGAAGTTTAAAATATATGTATAATAATATCTTTCAGTCTTTTCTTTATTTTTTCTAAGTCCTTTTATAATTTTGTTTTTAAATTTGATATCTAGTAAGGCAGATTCCAATTAATTATGATTTAATTTAAAGTTTTCTTTGGAATTCTTACACATTTTATTATTTCATATAAAGTAAAAATTATCTGTTTAAATTGATTAATAATGTGGGATTTTGTTTGAAATTTTATTAACTTTATAGATATACATCAGAATAATCAACACACTTGAAATATAGACTTTTCCCACCCAAGAACACGAGATACTGCTTTATACATTTAAGTCTCCTTTTATGTCTCATAGTAAAATTTTATCATTTTCTTCATTTAGATCTTACATAATTTTGGTAGATTTATTTTATAATTTTATTGTTCTAGTGAATATGACTAAGTATGCTTTTATTGTTTTATTTTTGGCACATAGAAAAATTAATTACTTTTTATTTTACATAACTTGTCTCATGTGGTTTTTCATTAGACTTGTCAAATTTAATTAATTCTTCCAAAGAGTTACCTTCTGCTGTGATTAATCAAGACTTTTTAAGGTTCACCATAAATTATTGCTATCTTTACTTTTCACCATTAGTCTTTTCTTCAACTTTATTTATCTTCTTTGTTGTTTATTACATTATTAAGTTGATTATTTAATTATTTTAAACATTTTTTGTTATTAATTGGTACATTTTAAGGATACATTTTTTCCCTTTGAGTTTATCTTTGGAGAAGCCCATTTTGATATGTATTCATGGCTATTCAATTCTAAACAGATAGTGATAATTTTGATTTCCTCTTATGGTCAATATTTATTAAAAGTGAGGTTTATAAAATTTATAATTGAGGAGTTTTCCTGTTATTGTTCTTTGTTTTTGCAGGAAGGGAGATGCTCATTTTTTTTTACTATTTGGTTATTTAGCCAGAAAATGTAAATCATAATTTTTACTCTCCAAAATGTATGAGATTCTTTTGTTGTCTTATATAATCAGTCTTCATAAATACTCTATGGATATTAGAAATGAGTTATTTTTGGGTTTTGGATATAAATTTCAATATTGAATCATCTATATTGCTATTTGTTTCTGAAAACTTCATTTCATTGATTTTTGAGAGAGGCATAATTGCAGTGTCCATATGTAATTGTAAATTTGTTTATTTTTTCTTATAAAATTCTAGTAAATTTACCTTACATTTTTGCTGCATGTTGCTAAATACATATGATGTATTATCTTTACATTTTTAATTCTTTTCATATTAAACTCAAGTATATTTATGATTGATAGGACTAGTCTTGATATATGAGTAGAACTTTATGTTCAACCATTCTGTACTATGTTAATGAAGGTATGACTCTAGTCAAGTGCATAGAGCTAAAACTATTATGTCTGCCCTAAATGACATATATTTTAAGAAGATATTTTACATAATTCACATATATCGTAATAACTGAAATGTGTAATCTTACATATTCTGGTTGTTTCTTTTTTCTATTTTTTTTGTGGTAAATTGATTTTATTGGGTTGTGGTTTTTTCTTCATTCTTTCTTTAGCAATTATACATTCCGTTTTTCTCACATAGTGTACATTTAAGTACACTTCTAAATTCGACCCTTAGTACTTTCCTTTCCACCTCCCTGCCCCTTCCTGTATTTTGTTGACATCATCAGCAAATATACTTTTAGTTTGTTCTGTTTTAAAAAACTTTCTTAGGAATTATTTCTTGGAAATTGTCATGTCGTAACCTTATTACCAATCATTTTTAGACCTATATCATGGATTCTGGTTAAATTATTGACCCTTTTTTTTTTTTTTAGTATTTCACATCTTCAACCATTTTTAGATTTGTTTTCCCCTTGAATATATCCTTAAGTATTCTCTTCAAAAGAACCCTGTGGGATAAAGCACACTGAGTCCTTGTGTCTGAAAATGTCAATTTGCTCTTTACACATTAAAGATAATTTAAATTTAAAATTCTAGGTTAAAAATCATGTTTCCTCAGAACTTTGAAGACTTTGTTCTATAATCTCTGTGCATCCAAATTTTCTGATGAGGAGAATAACATATCAGTCGGTTCCTTGTTCCTTTGTAAGTAATCTTTATTTACTTCACTGTCCCAAATGGCAGCCACCGATCACATGTGGCTCTTGAACCATTGAAATATGGATAGTAGATTGAGGAAATAAATTGTAAAATTTATTAAATTTAATTAATTTAAACTTAAATTGAAATAGCCATATATAACTAGTGGCTGTTGTATTAGTACAGCTCTACATCATGGAGAGATATAGTTGTTTCATTAATCTTTATTGATACTCAGTATGGCCTTTCCTTTTCCATGAGTTATCTCTTCTTTCATATTCTTCAAACTTTTGGCATTTGTACTCTTTTCTAAGAGAATCCTTCATTTTGATCTTTTAGTCTATTATTCAATTTTTCTACTGATTTATTTAGTTTATGGTAATTGTGTTTTTAATTTCCAAAAACATTGCTCATTTATTTTTGATAGCAGCTAGTTGCTTTTATCATGAAAATTTATGAAAAGTTTTAAAAATGTGAATAAATATATATGTATACACACATATATTTCTCAAATGTTTAATGATATATGGATGTTTGTTTCCATGTGTATATGAGAATCTTAATTGAAAAGTATTGATAGTGACATTTATTTACTCAGCACAAATGAGAATTCCTATTGATCTATTGGCAAATATAGGTTCCAATAATGGGGGTCTTCATTTTAGGAACTAGGCAAGGGAAGAGAGATACATAATTAGAAGGACCCCTCTTTAAGAATAGCTCGTATCTCTCACCTTCATACAGGAGACCGTAAGTTATCAGAGATACTTCTCAGAATTCCCACTTTATAAAGCTGTAAATCTATATTTATAGCATAATCCTAGAACTAAACATTGGAGTCAGCTGCTCTGAGATCAAGGGATTGGCAGAGTACACACACACACACACACACACACAAACACACACAAAATAATAAAAATTACCAGTCTAACCACCCATAGTCTACTATTTTAAGCCTTCAGTACTTCTTCTGATTTTGTGGTTATTTGTGGTGTTTTTTCTGGCAAAATTCACTTATGTTGGACACTCTTTTATCTGTATATGGCTTATAGATTCCAGAGACCTGCTAAGTTCATTTCTTACCTGTGTTGTGATTTAGAATTGATTTATCTTCCTGGTGAACTGGCACCTTATCATTATGAAATGACTTTGTTGGTTTCTAGTATTGCTTTCTCTCAGAAAGTCATTTTGACTGACATCACTATAGCTATACCAGTTTTATTTGGTTGGTAAGTGATACATGGTAACTTTTTACTGTTGTAAACACATAATTTTTTAAAATCTAGTCTGAAAGTATTAACGTCTTACTTGGACTCTTTTGTTTATTAATGTACTTACTGATATATTTTTGTTTATGTCCATCTTGTTATATATTGTTTAATCTATTTGATTAAGTAGATTCCTTTTGCTTTCTTGTTTTCTTTAGATTGAATGATTTTGCTATTCATTTTTTCTCTCTAATTATCTTATTAGTTTCACATTTTTAAACAATTCTTTTAATGGTTAAGAGATCAAAACATGCATCCATGACTTACAGCCTAATACAAAAGATTACTTTTACCTCTTCCACGATAATGACAAAACCTTAAAACATTTTAACTTCATTTATCCCTTTGCTATTATTTTCATGCATTTTAATTCTCTCTCTATTTTTTTTCATCTTTTTTTTTTTTTACTTCAGCATATTATGGGGGTACAGATGTTTAGGTTACGTATGTTGCCCTTGCCACCCGCTCCCCCCATCGCCCTCTAAGTCCGAGTTTCAAATATGTCCATCCTTCGGGTGGTGCACATTGCACTCTTTCTGTATGCAAATACCCGTCCCATCCTCCCTCTTCTCCCTCCCCCTTGCCCCCTCCCCCCAGCCCAACATCCAATAGATGTTATTCTTATATGTGCATTTATGTGTTGATCAGTTAATACCAATTTGATGGTGAGTACA
>NW_012153062.1:22184774-22185860 GCF_000956105.1 Propithecus coquereli | reverse complement strand
TGTGTCAATTTTGTTTATTTTTTCGAAGAACCAACTTTTTGTTTCATTAATCTTCCATATAGTTTCCCTGTTGTCAATTTCATTTAGTTCTGATTTGATCTTATTAATTTCCCATCTTCTGCTGGGTTTAGGGTTGGTCTGTTTTTCTTTTTCCAGTTCTTTTAGTTGATTGATTAGGTTGTCTATTTGTGATTTTTGTGACTTTTGGTTATAGGCATTTATGGAAATAAACTTTCCTCTCAGGATTGCTTTGGCTGTGTACCGCAGATTTTGATAACTTGTGTCACCTTTGTCATTTAGTTCAAAGAATCTTTTAATTTCCATCTTTACTTCCTTGTTTATGAAGGAATCGTTCAACAGAAAGTTGTTTGATTTCCATTACTTTGTTTAGAGATCAGAGTTTCTGTTATGGTTGATTTCTGTTTCTATTCCACTGTGATCTGAGAAGATGCATGGTATGATTTCTATTTTTTTTAATTTTTTTGGACGTGCTTTGTGTCCTAGAATACGGTCAGTCTTAGAGAATGTCCCGTGAGCTGATGAGAAGAACATGTGTTCAGCGGTTTTGGGGTAGAATATCCTATAAATGTCAGTCAAGCCCATTTGTTCTAGAGTTCTGTTTAAGTCCATTATTTCTTTGTTAATTTTCTGTTTGGAGGAACTGTCCTGTGCTGTCGGTGGGGTGTTGAAGTCTCCAACTATTATGGTGTTGCTGTCTATCAATTTGTTCAGATCAAGTAGAGTTTGCTTTATGAATCTGGGTGCACCTAAGTTGGATGCATACACATTTAGAATTGTTATGTCTTCTTGTTGAACTGTACCTTTCACCATTATATAGTGACCCACTTTGTCTTTCATTACTTTTGTTGATTTAAAAACTAAGTTATCTGAGATCAAAACTGCCACACCAGCCTTCTTTTAGCTTCCATTTGCTTGAAATATTGATTTCCACCCCTTTACTTTGAGTCTAAATGCATCCTTGCAGATTAGATGTGTTTCCTGGAGACAGCAGATGCTTGGCTTGTTTTTTTTATCCATTCGGCCAGCCTATGTCTCTTGAGAGGGGAAGTTCAAACCATTCACATT
>NW_012153062.1:22182202-22183752 GCF_000956105.1 Propithecus coquereli | reverse complement strand
TTCCAGTAGATCGGTTTGATTTTTCTTTAATATTTCAATTTCTTTAGTGAATTTTTCTTCCAAGTCCTGGATTTTTTTTGTGGTTTCTTTGTGTTGGTTATCCATTTTTTCTTGGATATCATTCAGTTTTGTTAACATCCATGTTTGAAATTCTTCTTCTGTCATTTTAGTGTTCTGAGTTTGGTTTATGTCCATTGCTGGGGAGCTGTTTTTCCTCTTTGGGGGTGTGCTTTCTGTTTGAGTCTTTATACTTCCAGAGTTCTTTCGCTGGTTCCTTCCCATCTGGATCAGTTGTTCCTTCTTGTCTTTAGATTTTCGTTTGGATAATGACATGCCCTGATTAGTCTTTGGGCCAGTAGGTGGTGTTAGTGGGTGAGATTCGACCACACCCTTTATTATGAATCAGGAGATGCAGTAAAAGTGTGTGCAGGATGACCTCTCTGTCAGTAGGTGGCACTTGCAGGGAGGAACGTGCTGTTTTTGGTTCCTGTAGCTAGCTCTTGTTCCTCTACAGAGGCCCTCTTGTTCCTCAGGTGATGGGTGGGACCCTGGGACTTCCAGGTGTGTTCTTGTTCTCCACCTCAGTGGGGGCAGGACCAGGAGTGAGTCTGGGTGGGGTTGGGTTGGTTAAGCCTGCCCTCAGGCTTCACAACTGCTGTTAGCAGGGGTCAAAGGTCTGCTCTTTGTTTCTGTGCAAAGCTGCTGGGTGGGGCTGAAATGGCTCCACTCAGCTGAATGTCTGGGCTTGGGGGGTGGGGCTGTCCAAGACCCACACTCTGGAGCAGGTCTGGCTCCCCTCTGCTCTCCTCCTCTCCATGGCCTCTCCCAGGCCTCTGCCAGCAAGCAGGACCTCAGGCCAGTGGATCTCTCCTGGCTGTGACATGGGCCAGGAGGCTCCCTACCCAGGATTGCACCCTGAGCTGGGTGCACAGCCCTCTTTGGGGAGGAGGGCTGCCACTCAGGCATGCTGATCTGCCCCAGAAGGCAGACACTCCTCAGTAGGCTCTTTAACAGATCTCTCTTCTGTGCCCAGAGGCAGTGCAATCCTGACCTGGGTGTACGGGGTCTGGTCTTCAGGCCTGACCCCTGGACCCTGGATATCAGTTCTTGACCCTGCCAGGGGGAGAGGTGCTGGTCTTGAATCACCTACAGGGTGCCCAAGCTGGATCACTTTCACTCCACCTCGGGATTTGCCCCACTCTCCTGGAGTCCCCAGGCAAGTAGCACCTGGGAGGGCTGGCGGGTAGGGAGCTCGCAGACTGAGTACCCCTCAGTCTGCTGTAGGGCCCCAAAAGGTCCCATTCCTTGGAGATGCCTCCGTGTGATGGCTACATTGTCTCTCTGGGCACGCACGGGTAGGGAGGGGGAAGGAGAGAATGGAGCACTATGGCGTCTGCCTCTAGGCTCGGGTCTGCGCCCGGGGAGGTGCCCCAAGGGGGCTGGGAACCAGGCGCCGGGTCCTCAAGAGGCCACTGCTCACTGGCGGCAGGCGTCTCTGGGCTGGTGTCGGCAGGTCTCTTCAGCCGCTCAGGAGCCACCAGCAGTCCGAG
>NW_012153062.1:22157273-22181611 GCF_000956105.1 Propithecus coquereli | reverse complement strand
TTTGTCTGAAAACAGTTTTATTTTACCTTTATTTTTCAGGTACGTTTTCACTGAATGCACAATGCTAGGTTGGCACTTTTTCACCACATTAAAAATATTATTCCATTATCTTCTGGCTTATATCATTTCAACTGAGAAGGCAGCCGTAATCTTATTGGTGCTCTTTTGAAGATAATGTGTATTTTTTTCCTCTGGCTGCTTTTATGATTAATTTTATTTCTAGAAAAATCAGTTTTTCTATGATGTGCCTTAGTGATTTTAAAAAATATTTATTCTGCTTGTAGTTTGCTGAGTTGTTTGGATTTGTGGATTGATGTTTTTCTTCAGTTTGGAAATATTTTTTCTGTTATCTCTTCAAATAATTCTTCCCAAGTCTTTTCTCTCTTCTGACATATAAATTGCATATATGCTATACAATTTCTTTTACTCTATTCTTGCCTCCTCCTATTCTTTTTCTCTCTTTGTTTTCACTTGGATCCTTTCTATTGACTGTCTTTGAGTTCACTAATCTTGACCTCAGATATGTCTAGTTTGATGTTTTATATGCATCAATTTAGTTCATATTTTAAGATATAACTCTTTTAACTTCCATAACGTCCATCTAATTCTTTTGTATAGATTCTATGGTGGCTTTGTATTATGCCAGGTTAGCCAGATCTACATTTCTCAGAATTCTCTTTCTTCCATGTTTCCAGTTAAAATGGGAATGAAGACACTATCTGTGAGATTTAGAAAGTGGAACTGAAGCGGTAACCATTTTAATTTACACTTGGAAGGTCATGCAGAGAGATCAAACTCGGCTGCAGCTCACACACATCCGTCGTTGATCTGTTGGTTCACCTCATTGGTGTTGGGCAGCAGCCAGGCCTTCAGCTACTCTTCTTTCAGCTTCTCTGAGTCCTCAGCCAAATGTATTTCAACTATGTGATGAAAGATTATAACTTGTGTAGAAAAATTACCACTAAATTAGAATCAGTGAGAAACTGGAATGGGCTTTCGTCCATCTCATGTGTTCCAGCTTATTCCTATGGATTCCAGTTTATTCTCACTGTTCCAAACTTTACATCTATCTTTTTTCCCCAAATGCTTAACCTTGAGACATAAAGATCCAGTATCAAGCACAAAGGCATCAACTTTAAAGTGACTTTTTAACTAAATAAGTAGATAAATCACAACTGATTCAGAGTTTAATTATCAGACAAAATTCTCTAACATTTTATCTTTTTTACTCTATCATTTCTCTCCTTTCTTATTCATATTAATCAGTTATAGTTTTTTTTCTTAATATCTATATTATGTATGGATCTTTTTCTATTGCCTGTTTTTTCCTCTTGGTTTTTTGGACACATTGAACTGTCTCTTGCCATGCCAAGGATGATTTTAACAAGTTCAGAACACTGAGTATAAATATTAAAGAGGCCCCAGACATTGCAATCTTGCATCTGAAAAGGATTACCCTTTCTTCTGCTAGGCAGATACAATAAGAGGCTATCACCTGAATTCAGTCAGGAATGAGCTGATTTTTGATTGCGTCGAATTTTTGATTAAGACTCAAGCTTTCTCTGGTTTTCCTTTTCTTTAGTCTGGAACGTCCATTGCTTGCAATTAAGACACTGTTTTATTCACTAGGTTCATTCATCCTAACAGAACTTTGTCTTCTCAGCATTAGGAGAGTACAAAATTCTCCACTCTACTTATCGGAGTTTGTAGGTTAGCTCTTTAGATCTACACCCCACCCACCATATACCTTTAGAATTTGGCACATATTTTGATGGGGGGAATCCATTGTGTTTTGAGGCTCCTCATGTATCTGATTTTGTGACTTCATTCCATGTAGTGCCAAAATGTCTACTGGTTTCTCTGTCCTCAGCAGTGGCCCTCTGCCCAGTGAAAGCCCAGTTTCCCAGCCTACCCATGCCAAGAATCAGCACAAGCTTCTAGGGAAAATGAAGCTGAAGATTATTATTACACCTGTCCAAGAACCTCCCTTTTCCATAATTTCAGCTCTCTAGTCATTATTTAAACAACTATCTATCGTATACCTTTAAACAGATGATTTTTGTGTTTATGTTGTTGGGTTTTTTAAAAAAAATCCTTATCAACAAGGAAATTGGTTTACTGAAAACTGCTTTCATCTTCATGGAACAAAGAGCCTGTCAATCTCTTCTCATTTATATCTTCCCCAAATTCCTACCAATATGCTGCTCTGCTGTTAGAATAACCAGTTTTCTAGTCTTACCGTGGCTTGTTATAAGGTCATGCAGTAGTAATTGGAGGGAGAAGATAGGCAAATATATTCTTTCAGTAGGCCATCTTGAACTAGAAATTCTATGATATTTAGAACCTTCTGTTCTATATTATAGTTATCTGATTACTTCTGTCTCTACTACTATACTATAAATTTCTAAAAGGTAAACACTACATGTTTTTCATGTTTATGCTTACCATAATACTTAGCATACATAATCACATACAGTAGGTGTTCATTTCTTTATTAAATAACTAATGGAATAAATGAATAACCAATTTCATAAAGTGCATAGTCAATGGCTTTATTGGCATCTTTCACATGATAAATAGTATTGTTTTTAACAATCCAAAATACCGTATATAATATTAGAGAAATAGAGGCAAATATTTTGTTTCTTTACAGAACCTGGTATAGTCTATGCCCCTAACAAAACTTAAACAATAATAAAAACAATTTGTCTTCAGCTTCTGGGATTTCTCAAAGAAAATTCTTTAAAAATGAAGGACTTTAATCATCTGGTCTCTCTAGATTTTATAGTAGTTGAACAAATATATATAAAAAATTTGTGATATATATTACAGTTCTCTCCTAACACTTATATTTCCCTTTAGAAAAGAAGGAACAGTCACATAAAAGGGAAATTGAAGAGAAATATTACCTAACACATAAAAAGTCATACTTTCCAAAGATTATATTCCCATTTCTACATAATATTCTCTCATTATGAAACCATCAGTGCATTTTTTTAGTCATAAACAATGCACTGAAAAGAAAATGAATAGCAATATAAATGACTTTCTGGAAAGTGACATCTATTCCAATTTCAGAAAAAAATTAACTCTCTGAAATATTAATTGATCATAATAAGGAGGCCAAACTTTAGATACACGGAGGAGCCACGGAGCAATCCCCACAGGCCTGCAGCTTGTTGTGAAGGCATCTAGGAACACTGGCTTTGAATTTAAATTTAAAATTAAATAACAATAGAACAGACTATCAGACTGCCAACTTGAAGAACTTCAACAAGGAATGCTATGTTTCTGTTTTTTTGCAACTCAAACACAGAGTAGGAAGAAACATAAGTCTACTAGGAAATATAATTGCCATCATTCCTGGCCACTAGAAAGGAATTCCAAAAGGTCAGCCTCTGTTCCTTTCTTCCCTAAGAAATGAATTAATGGTATGTGTCATCCCATGAGCCAGTGAACAAATGCAGTTGTTTTGGCAGTATTCCAACCCTGTGAAGAGAATCTGAATCTAATGTCTTTCTTACAACTTGTGTAAGAGGCACCACCACTATCTACAAACTTCCCAACCTTTTCAAATCTCACAATTCTGGACTTCTCCTTTGACTTTCCAACTGAGTATTTCATTTTTTGTGACACAATTATTTATATAACTCATTGCAAAATCTAAGACAACTTATTCAGCACAGTTTCTCCAAACACCCAGTTTTTATTACCAAAGGCTTCAAATCGACACCTCTCTGGAGTGGGCCTGATATGTGATGGTCTTAAAGATGGGAGCGTACTGTGACGTTCCAAGCTCAAGCGCAAATACCAAAAGCAATAACGAAGTCGGTAGCTGTGCAGTACTCAGAGCATTCAGACAGAGATGTGTAACCTTTCTTCATCTTACATTGTCTTCTGAACTTGCTACCACTATATTTTGGAAGGGTATAAACATAGAGGAATAAAAACTCGTCTACTCTCTTCCTTTGCATGTCTCTCCGTGATGATGGTAAAACTGCTCTTCTCTCCGGCACTGACCCTGACTATAGTTCACAGCACTCCCAGACCTTCTCAGTGGATTAGTGAGCGCACAACTTCCATTCCCAGCACTGTTTATTAAGCAGTGAGCCATAGAATGAACATTTTCCTAGAAAATGATTTAAGAAATCTAAACCCCCGTGGTTAAAACTTCAGGTTGTTTTATGCTCAGACAGTGAGCTACAGTCCTTTCCAAATATTCATGCATGAAGCTCATTAATAATTTTCCTCTCTCAGTAAGTGAAGATGAATTCTTTAATTTGAAGTGGCCTTAACACTAATGAGTCATGTCATTACTCTGGAATCCTTTAAGTTGAATTTTTTTCCTCATTGACTCAGTGAGGTAGAAATTAAGGACAGCCCCCATTAGCTTTATGTATTTCCTGAAGCATCTGCTCATGGTTGCAAATTGATCCATCCTAAATATTTATTTGTCTGTAAATGCCATGGACTCAACACTTCACTCCAGACTTCCTTCTTTTATTTTTTTTAGCCAAACACAAAATTTCTTTTAAAAGTTCTGTCAATAACATCATTTGCAATTTAAATGCTTTAAAAATATGATCCCTCCTGCTGTGTTTTTGAATACTTCCTTCATATTGAATTGCTGTAGACACTTTAGTTCCTAATTAAACTGTATTGTTTATGATGTTTAGTCATTAATAGACATGGTAACAAAAAAAAGGCTGTTTCTAGCAAATTCTCTGACTGCTAATTCCGGTCTTACTCTTAATACTTTCTGTAGCCACAATGAACTCATGGGACTGAGAGGAGGATGGGTAGAAAGTGAGACACAAAGCAAGTACACAGTTCATGGTTTTCAGGATTTACTAGATGTTCTGGAAGACAAGCTTGAATTGGACTTGAATTGGACTCCTTGATTTGTAGGGGAGATCAGCTTAGAAATAGTATCTCAAACACTTGCAAGATGAATATCCTCATTCTTCAAGGCTCCTTTTTCCAGCACATACCCAGATTTTGCACTGGTGACAGAGAGGAGCATATATTGCACACACAAAGCTTGCTTCATCCTCGGAGCCTTAAAAGACTTTTATTGTGAGAGAATGGAGACACTTGATGAATCTAACGGGTTTTGGTTATGGAAAGATTTGCTATGAACCATTGCATCAGGGTTGAAATGCCCAAGAGGCTGACAAGCTTATTGCCCATTTCGGAGATTAAATAGTTTTGGAAAAATTTTCTCCCCTGGTAGTTGTAATTGTGTCTGTGAAATAAGTGTTCATTCTGCTTGAGCACCGTGGTTTGAATGCTTCCTTCTGTATTTTCCCCCAGTGGATTGATTCTAAAAAATGTCTACTTTTTTAGACAATGCAAATTAACCCATGAACTTGATGATACCTCCCCCAGCTCCTAACATCCTTGCCATGTCCCATGATAATAGGCAGTCAGAGACCCTGTCAAATTTCTTTATCATGGATTATCACTGCAGTTGTTTGAAGGGAGGAAAAGGAACTAAAAAATTGCTCTTCCAGGTTAATAATGTGATTATGGGACAAGGACAAAAGCTACCATTAGTAACCTTGAGAATATTATGCTGCCAGAGTAGCACTCATGAGTAGGTAAAGTGATCATTTAGTTTTTAGGAATTCCAAGGCATGTGAAAAGGTCTGAATTGCCCCAAATAAAATGGAGTGAGGATAACATCTCAAAAAGAGGGAAGGGGGTGTAAGCAGAAAAATACAGGCTCATAATAGACAAATCATCTGTTCCCTGACTTTGCCCAGGGTCAACGTTACATATTAGTCTGCTAACTGCTGACAGGTATCTGACCTTTTCGGTGATTTAGAGCATTTCTGTTTCTAGCCTGGTTGGATCATTATGTGTTAACACAGACCACAGCATATTCCTGTTTCACAGGCAATCATATCTAGAATTCTTAAGTTCATCATTTTAAGGTAGCCTCAGTATCATAGCTTAAAATTGAATGTGAGAATATCAAAGAAACCTGGAGATAGTTAATAATATTTACTTCTGAGCATTTACTGTGTCCCTGGAACTGTGCTAAGCCTGTGAATAATTACCTTATTTAATCCTGTAACAATTCTATGTGGGGCTCTGGGGCTATCCTGTGGAAACTGACGCTCAGAGAGATTGAGCAACCTGCCTAAGGTCACACAATTAGTAATTAGTTCAATCCATTTGTACCCAGGTCTTGCTGATGCTAGAATTGGAGCCGATAACCACTGTCCTATACTGCCTTCCTTTTAATCCTCAGAACCCTGAGAAAACCTGATGCTAGAAAGAAGACGATTGTTTACTAGACATGTACACTACATGCCAATGTGGGTTGGATCTGATTTTAATGCCATTCTATGAATGATAATTCCTTTGAATATGTTTTTTTGTCATTCCAAAGCATCCTAGGATGATCTTTTTAGCCCTATTACCTTGTTTAGGTGCTTTTATCTCTCTCCACATTTTTGGGTTGTCAGGGGTGATTACCATCTATGCTTGAAGTGAGGCAAGGGTGGTCCAAGAATATGAATGGAAAGAACAATGGGTAAGAACATCTTTGTTCAGGTGACTGGTGGGATCAGCTCAGCATTGTCCCCTAGAAACCACTGTTAGCCAGATGACAAGGGAACATTAAGGAATCTATTCTGAATATGGCTGAAACCATCTGGATATTAACAACAGGCAGATTCTTTTCTGAGAAAAATAGAAATTAGGGTGGGAAACAGGACTTGCAAGATAAATATACAAATATCATGAAAATTTGCAACTAGGAGTACTCCTTAATCAGTGGAAATGACCACTGATAAAGTGAAGTGATTGGTGTATAGACATTTGAAGATTCAGGTTATCGCTATTTTCTTATATTTTAACCAATCGCAAGTGAATAATTTTACAAAATTGTATGTTGAAGTTTATGTGTCAAGGGCAAACCTACACAAAGTCAGAAGGTGTTCCTTGCACTTTCACTGCCCACGAGTCTCTGTCGTTCTTGGTTGCATGTGTTTCCAATTTATCCAGCTGGATAAATGACTTATCCAATTGTTTGCTTCCCTCTCTAGTCAAATAGGTATTTAGAGATCAGATGGTAGGGAGATCAGAGGCAGGTTCAGGAATCTTCCCTATCTCACATGGATGTTGTAGGAATTAATGAACTAACATATTCTGAAATGTTTTTAAAAGGTGAAGTGCTATGTAAGGGTCAAGCATGATTAACTAGCAGCCAAGTTATCAGGCACCTGAATATTATGCATCTTTTCTGAATTTCAGAAAAATGGATGCAAATATTCATTCTCAACAACACTGTTATTTGAGTAATATTCAGACACTCAAATAAACATCTAGCTTGATCCAAATTATCTCTACTTTTCTACTAGTCATGTAGGCCTTAAGGGTGGCATATTTATACAACTATGAGTAAGATAGACACAGTTACCAATCTCATGGAGTTGTCAGTGCATCAAGAAAAATTTATATAGTAAAATGCAAAATGTTAGTTTATTTTTCATCTATAACCCAGACTTCTGGTACAGGAAGAATTGAGGGTTAACAAGGCCTGGTGGTTGGGAATATGAGCTTCAGACCAGACTCCCTGGTTCCAAACCCTGGCTCCATCACTAATGATGTGATTTTGGAAAAGTTGTTTTTCCTCTCTTTCCATCAGTTTATTTATGTAAAAACTGGGGAAAATGATAGTACCTACTTCATAGTTCATGTATATAAGATGCTAACAAAAGCAGTTCCTGACATGTAACAATTGCTTCTTAAATGCTAACTATTATCATTATAATTGTCATTAACACTGGCCTAGGCTGGCTTCGCCCTCAGATAGGGATAATAAATAGAATTAGTAGTGATTTTACTAGCACCCATGTATAACTTTTGGTAGTTTACAAAGCCCATTTACATATCATACTAATCTATTTTAACTATATTATAACCTATTATAACTAACCTATAATACTAATCTATTAATCACTTGCTATGTGCCAGGATCCTCACACCTTGGTGAAGTAGGTTAGTAGAGTGGCAGCGTTTGTTTTGGCCTTATTTGCTCAGCAAGGGTTTTGGTCCCCTTCTTCGGTAATACACTCTAGCCACTACCTTTCACCCCAGGTACAGCACTGGACACCACATTATGCCTGATCGATCATAGAACTTCTCAACCGAAGGTAAATGTGTGAAACAGCGGGGCCAATCTGAGGCCTCCCTGGCATACTAAACAGGGATTTTATTTGAAAGTAAAGAATAAGCACTTTCTCCTCTGGCTTCGTGATGAGAGAAGAATGTGAGATTGGGGCTAAAAGTGACCAAGTTCATTGCCAAGTGAAGAAAATACAGCTATAGTAACAGAAAAAGAAGCCAAGCAGGGCTGAGCTGAGCTGAGAGATAGAAAAGGGAGTGAGTTCTGGTGGCTTTGAGTTTTGATCCCAGCATTTGAGACCTTGGTCCTCATCTGATTTGATCGGATAGCCCAGTATCACTTCCAGCCATGTGAGCTAATAAACATATTCTTTGTGATTCTTTTAAAATAATTAAAATTGTGTTTCCATCTCTTGAAACTTAAAGAATCCTCGCAAAACAAATGCTATAATTCACCCATTTTATGGATAAGGGAGTTGAGGCTCAGAGAGGTTAGGTGACTTGCTCATGATAATATCACCAGTGATTTTCAGAGCCAGAACTTTATACCCTATTTAATGACCCCCAAATGGTATATTCCAGTCAAGAGAACAAGGCCAGGGAGCTGGGAGATAGAGGTGGTTATTAATGAAAGGAGCAGAGAAGGTATAGGACACCGTCAAGCTGTGGCTGTCTTGATAGCTAATTCATTCACAGGCTCATGAAGTATTTGTTTGGGCACTGAGGAAAAACTCTCTAGGGCAAGTCATTTAGGTAGAGGAAGTGAGTGATCTGCAGGTACCCTCAGCCCTAGAGGGTGGCTGTCTGCTGTCAGCTGCTGTAGGCCCAGCAAGTAACAAAGCCTCAGAGCCAGCCTACCCATGTCTTCGGATTGCTATTCCAGTGAATGCAATGTATGCAGAATGTGTCAAACTCTTGGACCTCTCAGAAAATTGATTATGGAGCTTGTCCTTTCCTTAAGAAGCAAGCTTTTGTTTTTATTAGCATGTGTAAATATGGAATAACTCCTGAATGCAAATACGGATGACATTTTATTTTTCTGACATGTTTGGAAGCAGCCTGGGGCAAGGTGGCAGCGAATCAGTAAACATCATGAGAATTACACTGGGAATTCATCAACTGTGGACACTGTTAATGGGCTTATGCCACATGTTCTATAATAGCATGTTTGCTAACATGGAATTGGGCTGGCTGGTTGTATGACAAAGCTGCCCCGTCTGTTTCTTGATGTATAGAAACAGGCTTTGTTAGTCAGATATAGAATCTAGCAAGGTCATTTTAGGAGTAATTTCCATTTTGTGTGCTTTTGTTCCCCCTCATTGACTGTAAGAGAATGTGATTTGCCTCATTACAATATAATTCCAGGTGCAAAACACAATAATGACCTTTCTGCCAAAGACTGAAATTCATGTAATTGATAAGATAGACTCAATTCAGCAATGTTGGAAACCATTAGCTGGAGGCAGGAACCGTGTTAACTTTCTGACATAGGAGATCTAAGGTCTAGGTGGAGACCTCGGCTGCAGCCATGTCTGGAGTCAGATGGAAAGAGGAAAACAGTGCTGTCCAGTAGCACTGCAGTTTGCAGCTTTGTCTGGGAGAGTCAGAGACATCCCATGGCATGTGGAACGTTAAGGAAAGGCCTGGTTATCAAAGTGAAGGCTGGAAAGAAAGCAGCCAATACCAACTCGTGTGACAGACTTCAGCCCCGGGCCTCTCCAAGTAGGGCTGCTGGCATAACCATCACCCCTGTTTCTCTTTGCAGATCCTTACTGATTTCCTCTGCTGCACAATTGATCCAAAATCATACTGCCTACACTGAAGCGTTGCTTCGTTTTCCTCTCTTGGATTCTTGATTGTTTGTGCTCAAGTGGGAAATCAGAAATTTGTTATGAAGTCATTACAATAACTTGGGAAACTCGAGTATTCCATTTTCACCCACCCAGGGAAAGGTTTCCTGCCAAAACCATGGGGTGGCCTGACATCTGCCCTTTGTTGAAGGTGGCCAAACCAATCACGTCCTCCACGTGATGCTTATGATAAGTGTATCGGTTGCCATTTTATTAGACGTGCATTTACAGATGGCACCTGGATACCAGACACCACCCTGGACCTCAGTCTGCCTCCGCCTGAGGAGTGACTTCTGCTCAGTCGGGGTGACCTATGGCTGGCTCCTCCAGACTCCTTTTCTGTTTCCAAGCTGACTGAGACCACAATGTTTCCTGTCCCCTACAAACTACATCAACCCAAACCTAATGTAAAAATGGGGAGTGAAAAGTCACATGTTTTCTGAAACCTGGAGCTTATAAATAAATAAAGAAGTAATAAAGAGCCAGAACATATGTGGTCAGAAGGAAAGAGAAGTGTGAACTTGAGAGTATTAAAAAAAGGGGGGGAAATGCCTAAAATGATAAATTAAATGGTTGGTTGGTTTGTTTACAACCCTGGAGTTATAAGTACTTCTGTCTGACCTGGGTTAATAATATTTTAGGAGAGGCCCACTGTGTATGTTTATCAATGTTTGATTTCCAGAGCTCCTAGCCCAACCAGGGACAAAGGCTCTATGTTTCACCGGTGCTCAGAGATGAATAATGCTTTTTAAAAGTATTGTCAATTTGGCTGTCATTTCACGACCCCAGAGACTCTGCTTATTAGGATAGCAGGCGAGTGAAGAAATGAGGTGGGCATAGAGGTGGCAGGGGTTAATTTCATATTTATCATGAGATCTTCCATGATTTCCCTAAAAGATATTTAATTTCCACTGGGCATAATAACTTGCAGCTGCCAGAATGTGCTGTGTACCAGTGGCGAGTTCTTGTCTTTGGAGATTTTATGCAAGTCATTATTTAAAAATAGAGATCCGGGAGTTACAGCTGGCTAATTAATCTACCACTAAGGAAAGCTAAGTGAGTGACCCACTTAACTGCTTTCAGGAACCATGGCTACTCTGAAGCAAACTTGCAAAAACATCCCATACAAAGAACTAGACTAATACCTCCCCGTGGCATTGTTGTGGTTTTCTCAGGGAACACATCCCTGTTCACCTGCTTCTCATTCCCCCAGACACCGCTAATTCAGCCCTCCTCCACGCACATGTGAACGTCCACAGCTCGGGTTCCTATGGGCTTTGCCATCTCTCTGGGCCCTTCTTCCTGAGGATGCTGCCAGGCTCCCAGGATCCCCTTCTTTCCCTGCGTCGCCCACCCACACGCTCGGGAACCCTGCTTTGGTCCATGTTTTCTACCACGTCAACTCTGAGGCCTCTGTCTTCTGAGGGTTCCCCTCAGAGAACCATGCCACACACTCCCCAATATTTCCTCCACTCCCCCACTGCAACCCCCCTCCAGTCCTGGCCGTCCTGTTGCTTCACCCAGCCTGCCTTTGCCGTTCCTCTCTCAGCCTGAATGTGGTCTGTACATCCTGCAAAGCTCCACTGTGTCTATCCCAGGACACCCTCAGTTTTCACTCAAACTTGATGGCAGAGGATTGACATACTCAGGTCATGACACACATTTATCATTGGTCTGCAAGGGCCCTGATCTCAATTTTCAATGTATTCATTAGTAACGTATTTTTCACATTTATTCCTATTCCTTTTATCTTCTCCACATAGGCAGGCATTCTTTTGTATTTTATGTGTATCTTTTTTATTGCATACACCCTTGCCAAAACATTATTATTGCTATATGTACATGTATTTCAATTCGCATAAACGACAAATGTTAAATTTCATCTGTTTACTTTTTTCACTCAGCCCTATACCTTTGAAGTCCACCCATGTCTCTAAATCTGTGGCTGCCGCTATACACTCCGTAGTCGGCAACCATCGTCTTTACCTCTCCACTCTCTTTGTAATGTACACATCCAGATCCCTCTCACTCCCTGGATCTCCCCTTCTCTGAAATCCTTTGGCGTTCACTTACTATAAGACTGAACTCTTAATAATATGCTGTTCTGTATTTTCCTGTGAGTGTTTTATGTTTCTCTCTTGTCTTTTATGTGACTCCTTGAGACCAGGGACCATCTCTTATAATCTTCTCTCTTCCCATTTCACCCGTCACCACCTCTGTAGATCTTCTTTTTAGTACGATGCACGTGGTGTTCAATAAATCCTTCTTTATTTAGTGAATCGAGTAGCTTCACTCCATAAGCACAGGTATTTTCTCTGTTCATAACCATATCTCCAGTGTCTAAATGTCACCTGGTATGTTGTAGGTGATCAGGAAATAGATTTGAAGTATACAATTGTCTCACCTTTCACATAAGAAAAGGATTATGGAATAGTAGATTATACAGGGGTCAGATTCCTATGTTCTGGTTTCTAATCTGCTATCAATTAGATTGTGTGACACTGACCACATCAAGTACTTCCTTTGGGTCTTGGTTAGACCAAATGATTTCTTAGATCCTTGTCCACTCTAACTTGCTGAGACTGTGACTTCACTGACAATTTTTCAACATGAAGTAAGGCAATGTTCAATGTGAAATCATTTCTAGGGATTACAGAATAATCATACTCAAGGCAGTAGGGTATGGAAGAGGTTGTGTTGGGTAGAGGTGAGAGTGTGTCTTATGGTTCTGATCTTGGCCTCTCAGAATGGCTGGGAGAACAAAATGAGCTACTACCTGCAAAGTGCTTAAAAAAAAAGTCTGGCACTGAATAAGTCCTATATAATGCTTACTACTATTTGTGAATTTAAGAAATTCCACTAGCATTTGTAATAAACTCTTGCCTGGCATTTGGAAGTCTGGTCATCAAGCTTATGAACCATCCAGGGTAGCAGGAATTCTAGTATCACTGCTGAAATTTATAGATTTATTTTATAGGATAATTATCACCAGACAACAGTCTGATTTCTTTTAGGCACAAAGTTTTCTCTTTCTGGTAATGGACAAGTTCTAATTTCCATGGCTTTTATAAAGTTAAATAAAGGAATATTGTCCTTCAAGATCATGTAGCAGCCAAGAAGGATGTTGGGACCAGAATCCTAATTCTATATTTGCTATCTATCAAAAAATGACTATTTTTTTATAGAGCAGTCACTTAGAAATGGAAACAGAATAGAATTACAAATTTATTAATATTGTATGAAGTTGGTATTTTTCCCTTTGGTAAGGAAGTAGTAACTAAATAATCTAATTTTGTTTCTCTTATCCTCAGGGAAGTAAATCCAAATATTGGACAAACCATTATTAAGATTCTAAATAGCATTTAAACCATGAACTTGTTTGTTGCTATAAGGCTTCTTTTTCTCTAGATCAGGAGGTAAAGCTGTTTGTCTTAAAGAAAAAACCATTAAATGGTATTCATAATGGGCTGCAGGTTTTATAACTTAACTATATTTGCTTCATAAGCAAAAATAATATTTGATGACTAGTTTATTTACTATTCTACTGGGCAAAAGAAGTCTTAATCAAACATCATTTCAGTTTAATGCTTTGCATGCAAAATCCAATTTGTGAATTTATCTGCCATCTAAAAGTTAAGAAAAACTCAGATAAAAATACAAAATGAGCTGGGGACTCCATGTGGACTAGGAATTTTTGGACCAAGGAAGGATTAAAATTTCTACTCAAAAAGTTGGAGAAATAGGTAGGTAAAATGTGAAGTTGCCAATAACAACATGAGAAAACAACCATGGATCATTTTGTTTTAGAGCTCAGAAACACTAGAGTAAATTATAAGACTTACATGATGAATTGAGATTTGTTTTTTTTTTTTACTCATGAATTTAATTTTGGGAAGTAGTCTGGTTTTCTATTAAAATAAAAATAGGCTGTGTTTTAATAATGTCATTCTGTGTTGTGTTGCTCAAGTGATTCTCAGCTGAAGCTGCCCTTTTTTTCCATATTGTATAAACCAAAATAAAATATTTAGTTTTAAAATCTGGGATGGGCTGCCATGAATTAAAGGAGGTAATATGTAGAAAGACAATTTGAAAAAATCTCAAGTCCTATGTACATATTCATTTCTGTTATTATTTCATTCAGTAAAAACCAGAAGAGTGCCTACTGTGTACCAGGAACTGCTTGAACACTTGGGGATTCACAGAGAAATACTAATACTTACGTTTATCTTAATGGTTTCAAAATCATGTTGGGGAAACAGACATATAAACAGAGAATGTCGATGTAATGTGGTAAATGCAATGACAGAGATATGCCACGGTGCTTGGGAGGATAGCGAGGGGCCCCTAACTAAGTTTTAGAGTCAAGGAATTCAGAGGAATTTAGGGAAAATATTAATAGAGTAAAGGAGTTCCAGAGGAGAGCGTGACATGAATATAGCCTTAAGATGAAAAATAGCATGGTATATTCTATGTTAGTAAAGAGGTCAATATTGCAAGAGCTTAAAATATCAGAGAACAGCAGAAGATGAGTCTCAAGAGGTCAGATTATGGAAGGTCTATATATTATGTTAAAGGTTCAGATTTTATCCTCCAGTGAAGCCAGGGAATAATGTGGTCACTCTGAGAAGTATGGAAGGTGGATTCAGGCATCAGGGAGAGCAGTGAGGAGGGTATTACTGTAGTCTTGGTGAAAGAGCCTGAACTGTGGCATAGATAGTTGAATGAAACAGAGAAGACTAACCTGAAAAACAGGTAGGAAAGGCAATGTTCGGTGATTGATATTATGAGAGTTAGGGAGGGTGACCCTCAAGCTTATGGTTGGGCTGATTAGCTAATTTGTAGTACAATTTAGGTGCAGAACACTGGAGAAGAATCAGGTATAGGGAATTCATTTTTTGTCATGTTCATTTCAAGGTTTCTATAAGATATTTGAGTGGAGGTAGCCGGGAGGTAATCAGATATAGGGCCCTGAATTATGAACAACAGGTCTGGAAAGGAAATTCCAATTTGTGAGTTATAAACACAAAAATGGTAGTTAAAACTCTGAGAGAAGATGAGGACTGAGAGAAGCATGGCAAGGACAGGAACCAGGGAATATCAGTTTTTAGAGGATGAGCCCAAGAAGAGAAACCCAGGAACGAGAACCTAGAGGGACTTGGTAAAATGGTGCCAAGGGACCAAAGACACTGTCCCTCACCAAGGCCAGAGGAATAGAGGTTCAGGCGGGTGGAATGATCCAAAGAGAGACCGAAGCAATGAAATCCAGTTTAAGCACTTAAAAAGAGTCTCTTACATTTAGAAAAGTCACAACTGTAGGTGACTTTATCAGAGCAGTGTCACTGCAATGGTGGCAGCAGAAACCCAACCACAGCCAGTGGAGGAGTAAATATAGAGAGAGCAAACGCAGAGTCCTTCTTTGTGGAAAACTGGGGTGGGAAGAAAGAGAGTGATGGCTGGGACTCTCAGGCTAGAAAATGCAGGCTCGAAAGCAGGTAATTTGAAGAGTGAGAAGTTTGAGTAAGGCTGGAAGCTGCAGGGAAGGAACTATAGTGGGAAAAGGTAGAAATGTGTGACAACACACACACAAAAATGGTGTAGTGTGTTCCCTAGGAAGTGAGAGAGATAGAAGGATGGGACCCAGAGGAGAGGTTGGTCTTAAGCAGGAAGGACTTAAACTCTGGAACTAGAAGGATAGATGGAAGGAAGGACGTGGGTGATGGAGAAGTGCAGGAGAGGTCGGTCATGCTTCATGGCTTCAGGACATAGGTTGTTAGTATTCCCCTAAGGACTGAACACAATGATTAAGCTGGTGAAATTCATCTTCAGGAGCCCCTCACAAATCTTTTCAGGGTTGCTTTCTCCCCTCTAGTTAGCCACGTTTCCCATGCTCTGCTTAGAGTCTCAGCCCAAGCGTCAGATCTCCTCTCCCAGATCCATGCATGAACTTTTCTCCAGCAGTGCTGGAGGTCCTCTGACACCCAGTGCTTCCCCTTAAAATATCCATTGATTATCTGCATTCACCATACTATAAACTATTTCATTTTGAGATATAAACACCTGTTACTCAGCCAGCTGGGCCAACCTCCCCAGGAGCATCTGGCTTTTCGACGGACACTCTGGCTTTCAAGAGTCCTGCCTTATTTCACCACCACCCTCACTCCAACCACTCCGCTAGTAAGCATCCTCTGCTCCAGTCATGCATTACATCTTCATTTTTCCAGAAAGGGAGTAGTATGCAAATCACGTGGCTGGAATAATAACTAGGACAGCAAAGCTTTTCTGAGGTGTCCCCATTGTCACACCTGATGGGAAATGCCACAGGCAGCTCTGTGAAGAAGGGGGCTGCAGCTCTGGAGATGGCATATTCCAACACACATTGTCTTGATTCATTGCAAGTTTTCGGCTGCATACTAGGCATATGATATACTCCTTTCTTAGGGAAATTGAATCAGTGCTACTTTTTTTTTTAAATCAGTGTTTACTACTGTTTGCTGGTTACTGTTACAATCACAGAAATACAGGCTAAACCATTTTCTCCTAAAAAATAGTGTTTTCCAATATGTCCAAACAATCTCCAAATGAATAGAAGAAAAAAATACCCACCGTAGCTCCCTGGACTGTCATAACTGGATACCTTCATCTCAGATGTACCAGCTATGCCCAGACTTACGGGATGGCTGGGCTAACAATAAAAATACTCCTAGGGCTCTGTTCTCCATTGAGTCTGGATCTAGAATGTACAACTCTATGATTAGGGGTACAAGTTTTAGAGTCAAACTGATTTGCTTTCCTGATTACTGCTTACAACTGTGAGATGGTTCATAGAGTTGTTGTGAGGATTAAATGTGATCATGAATTTAAAGGGCTTAGTATCATTGCTAGTACATAGTAAGTGCTCAATAAATGAAGCCTATTATTGAATTATTACTATTAATAATTCATGCCCTAATTTAAGAAATTTCCTGGTTTAACTAGCTCCAGGCACAGGCTGGGACTGCTTTCTCACCCAGCCTCAGCTCTACGGCTGTGAAATGGAGAGGCTCTTTTTCAGATGTGCACACTCACTTGCTTCCCTCACCAGCGATGATGACTACTTTCTCTGGTCAATTAGTATGATCAGCCTCTTAGCGGAATCGTTTCCCTAAGAACCAAATGTGCTTACATTCGGTGGCACCCTCTGTAAGACAATTAATTTTTTTCCAATAATATCCATCTAATAGATAGGTACATTATGAATGAAAGCCATAATGATAAGCTGCCTCCTGTTTGCTCATTTTGAAGAGACTCATTAGGGACAGTGGTCCTCAATGTTAATGAAATGACACAGTCCAATTACAGAATCGCAGTTACACACACCGGTGCTCAGATGAGAGGAATTGCTGCCTAACAGGTAATGTTGCTGTCTGTGCCGTGTTTTTGCACTCCTTTAGGTTGCCTCCACCTTGGTCCAGATCTCCCCCTTTCCTTTGGGCCATTTTGGAATTCAGCCATCTTCTGAATGCTGGGAAATGCCTAAGCTGTAAACAGCTTGCTTTTCCACAGAACAGCTCATGCCTGAAAAAACTGATAATGATTTCAAAATTTCTTTTAATTGAGTTTTTAATTACAACACAGATAGCAAATATCCCTTTCATATGTAATTTTGACAAAGATAACAAGCAATTTCACATTCTTTGGAGAACATTCAACAAGTGTGGGAGCCTACAGTTAAGTGGCAACTGCTTCGTGTTTAGAGATGAGTACCTGACAGCCACTCACTCAGGGAAGGTCGGGACCTGGAACATCTGGATCTCAATAAATTGTTCCGTGTAACAATCCAAGTGCTATAATGCAACCTGCTACTGGGAATGCAAATCTGGTTGGCTGGCTTAGAATCTTGTCTGTCTAATTAATAGCCCACTTATTATGAATTGGGATACTATAGAGCCAATTGATGTTTGGGCATGGTTTCACCTTAAATAAATCTTTTTATCTTTAGACCTCGTCGGCACATCAGACAAAAATACACAAATAAATTCTTCCAAAATGCAAAGCCTAAACTTGAGATGGGTACTATGTACCTTTGTTGCTTTTATTTTTTTGGCATTTACTTAAGAGTTCTAGAGCCATGTCCAGAGCTCCAGAGCTAGAGTTAGACCAAAGGAACTGCTCCATCCCAGAGAGCAGAAAACCTGCCTACCATTAGCTGGTCCTGCTAGCACCTCCCACAAGCACTCAAAGGCCATGTGCATAACTCCTGTGCCTCCTGGTAACATCCAGAGGTTCAAGCTGATGTATCTTTTTCCACCAGATTTCAGAAACCAGGAAAACAAAAATTCAAAAATTCTTCTTGATTAGATCCTACAAGGAATGATCATTTTTTTATTTTACTAAGTAAAGATGATTAAACATTTTTCTTTTCACTGATCTGTTACTTCACTGAATATTTATCAAGTACATGCTATCTGTAGCTACTGAAGTATGCCTTATGAATGCAATGAAAAACAAAGCTAGATATAATCCAGGCCCTCAAGTATCATATAATCTAGTGGGAGAGATAGTATTGATTACACTAATAGACATAAAATTCACATTGAGATAGGTACTCTGAAGGAAATCAACATGGTTCTTTGCAAGCATATAACACATTAATTTTATATGGACAGAGACTGTCAGGAAAATCTTCCCATTTAAAATTGATGCTTGGACTTAACTAATCTCAGACTACACAGGGCCTTGTAGAACATGGTAAGGATTTTGAACTTTATACTAAGAGTAATAGAAAGTAAAGAATTTTAAGCAGGATTAATGTTTTTAAAAGATTCCTCTGGATGCTACTGGGGAGTGGATTGGAGAGAAGCGAGAGGGGAGTGAGTGAGATCAGTTGGGATGCGATTCAGTGGCCTAGTATGAGCAGTGTAATGGCCATGGTGCAAGTGGCTAGTTGGATTTGAAACGTATTTTGGAACTAGAATTGCTTGGACTCATTGATAGATGAGGGGAAGGAGGACAAAGAGAGAAGTAGCAATGATGATTCCTGTATTCCTGGGCAGAGCACCTTGCCATTTACTGAGATAGAAAGACCAAGAGAATAACAGGTTGAGACAGGAAGGGAGAATTAAGAGTTCCTTTTTGGGCTTGTTAAATTTAAGGTGCCTCAAATTCACAATCACGATGCGGAATCAACTTGAGTGCCCATCAACTGATGAGTGGATAAAAAAAATACACACACACACACATACACACACACCCCATGGAGCACTTACTCAGACATAAGAAATACTCAGCCATAAGAAAAAATGAAATAATATCTTTTGCAGCAACTTGGATGGAACTGGAGACCATTATCCTAAGTGAAGTAACTTAGGAACAGAAAAATAAATGCTGCATGTTCTCACTTATAAGTGGGAGCTAAGCTACGGCTATGCAAGGACACACAGAGTGGTATAATGGACACTGGAGACTCAAAAGGGGAGAGGGTGGGAGGGGATGAGGGAGGAAAAATTACCTAATGGGTACAATGTACACTATTTGTGTGATAGGTACACCAAAAGCCCAGACTTCACCACTATACAATATATACATATAAGGGAATTCAACTTGTACCCCCTAAATCTATTGAAATTTTAAAATCACAATAAGATACCATTATAGAGCAATTAGATTGGATAAATTTTCAAAAGCCAGACTGACAATTCCAAGTGCTAGCAAGGATGCAAAGCGTCCCTTTGCTGATGGGAATGAAAACTGGTTCAGTTACTGAAAAGGCTAAACACAGTTATCACATGACCTAGCAATCCCACTGCTAGGTATTTACTCTAGAGAAATGAAAACTTATGTTCACATAAAAACCTATACAAAAATGTTCATAGCAGCTTTTATTCATAATTACCAAAACTGCAAACAACCCAAAAGGCCTTCAATGACGAATTGATAAACAAACTGTGGTACATCTACACAATTGAATTGTACTCAGCGATTAAAATGAATGAACTGTTGATACAACTTGGATGAATCTCAAAAGCATTAGCCTAAATAAAAGAAGCCTTTCCCAAAAGGCTACATTCTATATGATTCCATCTTTATGACATTCTTGAAAAGACAAAACTATAGTGACGAAGAACGGATCAGTGTTGGCTAGGGATTAGGACAGAAGGTGTGACTATAAAAGGTAGCACAGAGGAGTCTTTCTGGGTGATGGAACTGCTCTGTATCCTGATTGTGGTGGCAGTTATATAAATATATATACCTGTGATAAAATTCATAGCGCTGTACATTAAAAAAGTCAATTTAACTGTGTGTTAATCTAAAAAAACCATAAAATAAAAATCTTTCCCATATTGGCATTTAAAAAAAAATTAAGGTGCCTGTGAAATATACATGGCAGGAGGAGGATATAAGCATCAGAAGCTTAGAGGAGTGTTTTGCTGCCAGATATACATTTAGGAATTATCAGCACATGGATGGTATTTAAAGCAGTGGAAGTAGATAAGGTTTCACAGGAATAAGCACTTTGGAACTTGTAACATTTTGAGGCCCAATACAGGAGGAGAAATCTTTAGTGCATCTTTACATGAAAAGGATGATATTTTATACACACAAACCAGAAAGAACACAATATCAGCCCTTTAAGGTAAGGACATTTAGCTGCATGAAATCCTCTCTCCCCTGTCCTTATCATTCTCATCGTGCTGCAGATCAGTGAGGACTTTGTGGTGGAACAGCAGTTGCAAATCACTGCCCTCGAGTTTCTGCGACAGCCCTAGGCAGGAATGACCTCGTTTTGGCTGCAGAAAGTCTTATCCACACCCAGCCTCACCTGACCTCTTAGACTTTCCACACTTAAAACACATCCGGAGTTTCTGAATCAATTTAGTATGGGATCGAAAGTCACAGAGTGGCACAGATTCTACAATTTGGTATCAGTTCTGTCCTGTCCTACAATGCAAAGTCAGCTACTTCCTGTGCACTTTGTGGCGTTCCTCAGCCAGAGGACTGCATAGCAAATTGTAGCATAGTTATTTGTGTGTAGCAGGGTCAATTAACACTTGCATAAGTATCAACTCGCTCTGCCCATCACAGTATTGGCATTCATCGTGGTGTTCTTTGCTACTACATCTAGTGCAGGTTTCTAAATTCTCCTATTACAGTGTCCAAGACAGTCCTGATCAATCAGATTGAATGTGGGAGATAATAGTAATAGTAATAATAATTGCATTATGATATAATATTAATACTTATACCTATCATTATTAATAATAACATTTTTAGTATTTTGTGTCATAGCCTGTAGTAAATGTTGTCTGTCTTATGTAAACCTTAACCACAACTTAGGACACTGTTGCCATTTTACAGATGAAGAAACTGAGGCTGAGAGATCAACATCTCAGGTGTACATTTCATTATTGTTTTTACATTGTATTGTAATTATATGCCATCATCTGCTACAATGGAAACTCTCCGATGACCAAGACTCTATACTTTTCCAGTTCGGAATCCCGGCACCTAACAGTGCTTGGCTCATTTAAGGTGCTTATTAAATGTTGAATTATGGAAGACCTTAGGTACTCTATATGATAGAAGCCTTCTGAAGGGCAGTGATTATGTCTTACATGATTTAGACCCTCATATAGTACCCAGAATAAACTTCAATAAATATTTGGAAGGTTGAGTTTATGGATTTAAAAATGCCTGTAAAAACTTCAGTAAACTAGGAAGTTTCAGAGCAAAGGTGCTGGAGGAGTGATTGCTTGAGCCACGTAATATGCTGCTGCCACCGCTGTGGGCCTGACTCTTATTTAAGCATTCTTATTCATGACCTGGATGAAAAATAAGGAAAGAAGCTGCTCCTTTTTAGAATTCACTAATGATTCCAATTTGGAAAGTGTTGTGAGCAGCTCAGGCAACAGAAATAAAATGCAAATGACCTTAGAGACTTGAGGTGTGTAGGCTGGGAATAATAACTGTGAACATTTGAAAAGCAAGGCAGTGAATACACCTGGGGAAAGAGAATCCAAACACAGAGCTGTTCTGGGAAGCAGAAGCCAGATCGCAGTGATGCCAAAGCAGGCCCGGGAGGCACAGTGGTCTGCAAATTAAATTCAGGCCAGCCAGGCAGCCTGGCAGGATGAAAGAGAAGTCCAGGTTGAGGCCGCCTGTGCAGAAGGGCGCGGAATAGCAGTTCCTCTGTGGACAGTTGTAGCTGAGCAGCACCTGGCACCACACGTTGTGTTCCCACCACTTCATTACGAAGAAAGCTCGGGCCATTTGGAAGAAGTGCAGAGAATAGCAACAAGAGTGAATGAATTCAGGAGCCCGAGGAAAGGATGTGGATGAAAGATTAAAAGGAGTAGATAGCTGTAGTTTAGCTGCAGAAAGCCAAGGGAAGAAGAAGGAGAGGTCTGGGAACTAATAATAAATATTCAGGTCTGTTCTAAAACAGCCAAGTGGAAACTTGCAGAATACCCGTCAAATTAAGATTTTTCAGATGAAAATGGACATTTTCTGCCAAGCCATAGGCTTCTGGCCTAAACCGGCACTATCTACCCAGGTGCTCAGTAAATACTATCGTATAAAATAACCTCCTTTTGCCAAAAGAGTATAGGATCCAGGAACTAGACCGATTGGAAACCCATTGAAAAATCAGCCAACCTTTTCCTTTAGTGCCAGTAGGACAGGATTAAAGGAACTAGATTTTGTTGTGTTATTTAAGTTAGACAATTTTCAACAATGAAGTTGCCTCTTCCCATTCAGACAAATACAGAACAAAATAGAAACCTTTGTAGCACAGGGAATGCCTAAGACATGGTTGGCTAGACTCTGGTTAAATCCTGTCATTGCAATTTACTTCATGTCGAAGAGAACAAGGAAGATGCTGATGCACATCCCACCCTGGGCAGTGGAGGAGGGCTAGAGGAGGCTGTGCTTCTGGGCTGAAGGTGGACTCGGTGGACTTCACTTTTAAAAGATCAACTGCAAATATCACAGTAGGTGAATTAAGGGTAATTCTTTGTTTTATAGAAAGGAGTCTCTAAAAACAGCAACTCCCCTTGGTGCCATTGAGTCAGTCTTTGTTGATGGATCGTTAACTACAATGTTCTTAACCTAGCACCTGGATAAGAGACCCGCATTCAGCTTCCTAGCCAACTGCAGAGCAGTCACAGTGCCATTGTGAAGCTCCAGGCTCAGAGGGCTTCCTTGAGTTCCTCAAACATGGGAAGCCTCTGAGATGTACTGCTCCTCCCCCTGCTGGTCTTGTGTATCCTCCCATGTCCTTGCCCACTTCCTGCTTTCTGCATGGCTGGCTCCCTCCTGCTCCTCCCCTCTCAACTTAAATGTCATCTTTTCTAAAAGGCCACCCTATGTTTGTATATCTGCTTAGGATGATTTTGGCTGCAAATAGCAGAAAACCATATTGATAGTGGTTCAAGCCAGGAGCTATTAATTCACTCGCCACTCAGCAATGTGGTCAAGGACCCAGCATCCCTCTCTCTCTCTGCTCCACCACCAGCATCACATCCACGCCTCAGGCAGGATGCCTGGGCAGGAGTTAAGGGGGAATAAAGTCTTTCTTCCAGTTAAGCTTTGCTTTTTTTTTTTTTTTTTCAGGAAGGGGCACCATCCTCAGAGCCTCCGACTATATCTGATTGGTTAGAACTGTGTTACATGCAAGGGAGTCTGGAAAGTCATGATTAGCTGCCAACCTCCATAGTAGAGGAAGGCAAAGGAGAAGGGGCTGTGGGTAACTTTCAGACTGCTAAACCTCAGTGTCTGCCATGGTCTATGCCCCTCCCACCCCTACCCCCAGCCCCAGTTACTCTCTGTCATATTTCTCTACTTCTCTTCATGGCGTTTATCATGGTTTGTAGCTGTACATTTTTAATCCCACTGGGATATATATCCTGCATGGCTGGTTTTCTCACCACTGTATCCCCAACCCCTAGGTCTGCACCTGACGAATAGCAGGTATTTTATAAACATGGCTTAACTGGTGGGCTGGGTGGCTGCTGGATGAAAAAGGAAGAGACGCTACCTCTGAAATGATCATACAATCACAATCTCCTGGGAATATAGGATTCTGGTTATCAAAATTTGATTTAAACATATCTCCTTTGTGTTTATTATGTAATATTTCAAATATAAAGAGAGGTATATATGAAATAAAATAATGAACATTCAAATTACCCACCACTCAGCTCTATCAAATTTGCAGATTTTGCTATAGGCCCTTGAGGTCTGTTGATGTTGTATTTTAAGAAACAAAACATCTCAAATGCAGTTGAAGTCCCTGTGTCTCTTTCCCTGGTTCCATGCTCCTGCCTTTCTCTCTATGGAAGTAACTACTACCCTAAATTTGGGTTTACCGGTCTAATA
>NW_012153062.1:22083922-22154873 GCF_000956105.1 Propithecus coquereli | reverse complement strand
ATGCAAGGTTTTCTTTGTACCTGGAAGCAAATTTACAGGGTGAAGGAGATAGATTTCTTTAATTTTCTTTGATTTGGCCAAAGTGTACTATAAGATAGTTGTGCCAGTTGATACTCCCACAAGCAGTGGGTTGAGAGAAACTGTTTCTGCACTCAACAGTTGGTATCATCAGACTCTGAGTTTTGTCAATCTGTGGGTGTGAAATGGTATCACATTGTTTTATTTTGTATTTCCTGGCAACGGGGAAGGTTGAGATCTTTTAATAGTTATGTTGACCAATCAGGTTTTCTTTTATGAAAATCACCCATTTGTATCCGTTGTCTTTTTTGAAAGAACAGGGATTGTTTTTTTCTTATTGATTTATAAAGTTTCTTATATATTCTGGATAGCAATTCTTTGCTGTTAACATACATTGCAAATGTCTTTTCCCAAATTGTTGCTAGACTTTTGCTGTTGTATATGATGTTACTTTATGAATAGGAGTATGAAAATTTTAATATATTAATAATAAAATTGATCAACATACTACTTTGTGGTTTGGGCTTTTTATGTCTTATATAAGAAATCCTTCTCTATCTCCAAAATCCTAAAGATATCCTACCATATTTTCTTATAAAAGCTTTAAAGCTTGGCTTTCCACAAATAGTCCAGCTGGAATCATTTTTATATAATATAGAAAGATCTAATTTTATTTTATTTTTTTCTACATGGATAACTAGTAATCTAGGCAACATAATTGAATGCTTTATTTTTGATCACTGATTGATATTAAGTTTCCATTTGTGCATGGTTGTCTTTTTGGATTCTGTATTATGATTTATTGTTCTATATTTTTGATCCCTGTGTCAATATGACACCTTGATTATTCCTGTAGCTTTCAAGACATTATCGTATATGGTTAGGTGCAAGAGCTCAGTAGCCACACTGCTTGGATCCGAATCCTGACTCTGCCACTGCCTTGCCGTGGACCTAGAGGGAGTTCATTAACCTCTTTGTGCCCCAGTTACTCTTTTATCTGTAAAATGGTGACAACAATCATATCAAACTCATAATGCATAAAAAGCTTTTGCCTGGCATTTTAATACTCAATAAAAGTTAGCTGTTAGTAGTAGTAGTATTATCAGTATTAGTATTACTAATTGTGATATCTGATAGGTCTGGTCACCTCTACCCTTTTCTTCTTCTTCAAAATGGTCTTATCTATTGCTGATCTTTTGCTTTTTCAAATAAATTTCAAGATTGGCTTTCATGACAATGCCTGTTGAAAATGCAAATGTAATTGCATTGAGTGGATTAATTTGAGGCTTCCTATCCATAAACTTGGTATAACTCCTTGTTTATTCGGTTCTTTTGTGCCAATTAGAAAGTTATTTTATAATTTATTACACAAAGGTCAACATATATTTGCTAGATTTATTGTTAGCTACATTTTGGTTTGTTGTTGCTATCGTGAATAAGTTACTTTTGATATTATTTTTCTTGAATGAGTTATTATTACTATGTAGAAATCCTATTTTTATTTCTGTGTTGATCCTGTATTTAGCCACTTTGCTGAACATTTACTAATACTAATGGTCTGTAGATTTTCATGAATTATTTATATAAAAATTGTTTACACTTAAATACAGTTTTCTTGCTATCTTTCTAATATATATCTCATGTTTAGTTTTCTTATCTTATGGTGTTGACTGACATCTCCTGACAGCATTAAAGGGAAGTAGCAAGGGAGGCATACTAGTCTTATTGTAACTTTAATGGTAACTTTGTTAAATTTCATAAAATTTGATCCTTGCTATAAGTTTTTGATAATATTTATCAAGTTTAGGAAGTTCCCTTTTATTTCTAGTTTACTAATATTTTAAACATAAGTGAATATCTAATTTCATGAAATATTTTTTGGCATCTATTGAGTTTATCGTAGATTATATATTTTTAATTTTTTAATATTAAGTAATGCATTAATAGATTTTCTAATGTTGAAACATTTTTTCATTCCTAAGATAATATACATTGATTAACAAGAGCGTTTCTGAGAAACACTTAGGTCTTTTCCTAAAGAATAGGAAAACTGAAGGTTTTTCAGCAGTTATTATTTTTGTTTGACTTCACATAGATTATTTTTAGATCTTTGTATGCTTACTTTACCATTTATCTCTTTCATTTTTTGGCATTTCCATATTTTAAAATATGGAACACATAAAACTTGTACAATGGCAAAAGATGTGAACAGTGGGAGATAAGAAAGATGGAAGTGTGAGCTCTGCTTGTTTTGAACCATGAAAGGAAGGGTTAGTAGAACCTCCTCAGAAGTACTGGGATTTGAAAGTATATCAGCCAAGGATTTCTGGAGTAACTTGGTCCAGTGCCTTAATTATCTTATTTGCAGAGGAGGTGAATTGTGCTGGCCATTTGTCTAAAGACCTGGTGGCACCTGTATTCAGAATCATTTAGGAAACAAGCTCTTAACTACTCAAGATAACTGGGTACTGTTTGTGAACTGGGACGGCTTGTCTTCTTAGAAGTTGTCCTGGGTGGCACTGATGCGGGCTGGTGATGGAGAATGGGTCTGCTCTTAGTCTCTTAACACCACTTTTGTTTTTTCTCTGTTCTTTTTTATTCATCTTTGGTAATTGTATCATTTTTGAGACTTATATGCACATACAACCTTTTGTAGATCCAATACTCAGCAAAGAGACTATGTTCTGCTCAATAATTAGAGCTTTTTTATATTACAATATCATTTCAGTGTAATTGCTCTTGGTGGTAAAATGCCAAGCCAGTATAAAAATATAGTTTTGATGGTTCTTGAGCAGTTCTGTTTCTGAGTATCTGTCCTAATTACATACACATATTCATACAATTACTGAGAAATTGCTGTAAGAAAGGAACCGTGTACACATAGTAATAACAATGTGATGTCCTGGCTGATGGGCTTTTAAAAAGATTCCAGAAATTGATTAAAACATTTAATGCCAGTCCTTCTTTCAAGGATTTGTGAACCAAATACCTTATTTCAATTGAAAATGTGTTACAAAGAGAATATTCATTTCTCCCTCCCCCTCATCATATGGAACACAGGGAGAAAGACACCAAACTCCTGGGAGTTATCTCCTTGATTAACTATGAAGTAATAAACATAGGAAAGCAGCAACAATTCATGTATAAATCTCCACCTTTATAGCCCACATTTGCCAACTGTCTCCATATTTGACAGATAAAGTGCATCTGTGAATTTTAAACTTCTCAGGTTACAGTTAAGATATGTAATTAGATTTTCGGAAATACATCTTCCCCAAAACTTCGGCTGGGGTGGAGGCGGAGGGTGCAGCAGAGAGGAAGCCAATTAAGACAGCTTTGCTTAGCTTAAAACAACAACGACAAAAAATAACTCCAACCTGAAAATGGATGGAAGAACTTAACTAACAAGGACACTTCACAGAGGGCATGTTATTTCTTGAAAGAGGCAGTGTGCTCTAGGACAGAGGTTCTTCATTCTTGGAAGACTGGAGTCAGGAGGTTTACTTGGCTAATAAAACCAGCTCCGTTAGACATGTGGCTTGATGTAGGGGTGGGTGGAAACCAGTATTTTTGAACATTCGTTGCATATAGTTTTCTAAGCATTTATACTTATTGGAAGAAAATTAGCTATCTGAGAAACTCTATTAACTCAAAGAGGCCAATGAAGAGCTCCTTGAGAGCTCTGAAGCAAAAATACATTCCAATGGGGCTGCTAAGGACTAATTCCAGGCTAGAAATATGTCCATGAATCGTAATGACTATGATGACAAAAGTAACTAATATTTTCTGAGCATATCCCACATGCAAGCACTCACTAAACATTAAATAAGCATTAGCTTATTTAATACTCAAGAAAAACATACATAGTAGGTATTAGATCACTTTATGGTTGGAAACTGAGGTTCAGAAAAATTGAGTAATTTTGCCCAAGGTTACCTAAACATCTCCTTTGGCAGGTTAAATCCTTTTTCTTCTATAAAATAGAAGTTGATTATTGCCATTTATAAAAGAGCCTTAATGCCCTTAAAAGTAAAAGCTTCCTTGAATATTATATTGGGAGAATTCACTAAGGCAATAGAAATGTCAGCTTTTTTTGAGTAAGTATGTATTTTTTTGTTAACAGGCCCAAAAAAATTCATGTGGAGTAGAGTTACTATAGATCCTCATGAAGATTGCAATCTAATCAGACATTTAAAATACACAAAGAATTACTTGAAATAGTTACAGAAGAAAATTTCAATAAATGCAAAGTAGGCAGATACTTGGAATTGAATTCTGTTTTCTCTGAAATTAATATCATTAATATCAGCCATAAAATGATGAGGATGGGGTGGGCAACTACTTTCCTGCTCTCAGACTTAAGTTGATGACTCCAATGAGTGTATACGTACAAATCCATGAGAAGGATATGACAAGTGCTAACTGATCAAAAAAAAGTGAAGCTGGCCACTGACATTCTCCTGGAAGTGAAGTTTGAGGTCAAAAGCAGGTGAGACCCACTGATGGGTTCAGAGGAACTGGGGATATTCTGATTTGAAGATAAGGCAGAGGGGATCAATCTATTAACAGACTGAAAACAGAGTGAAAAAATAACAGTTGTAAAGAAGGGAGGTGGAGTGGCAAATGGAATAAATTTTTCTAAAGTAGCTGAGTAAGGAAAATTGGAGGAAGAAGTTGATAAAGAGCACATTAGAATTGCTAGGGATCCATTTTTTTAGAGGGGCCTAAGGGCTAAGAAAATAAAAATCAGAAACTCTGGAGATGAGACATTTTTTATAAACAGATTTATTGAGATTGTAGTTCACATACCATACAATTCACCCATTCAAAGTGTATGCTTTTGTGTTTTTTAGTATATTCAGAGTTGTGCAACCATCACCACTACCAATTTTAGAACATTTTTATCACCCAAAGATGAAATTGTACCGATTAACAGTCCTCCTAATTTTCCTAGCACTAGGCAGCCACTAATCTATTTTCCATCTCTATAGTTTTGCCTATTCTGGATATTTCACATAAATGGAATGATACAATATGTGGCCTTTTGTGATTGGCTTCTTTCACTAGGCATAATATTTTCAAGGTTCATCCATTCTATAGTATGTATCTGCACTTCATTATCTTTATGGCTGAATAATATTTCATTATATGTACCTACATACATGTATGCTTTATTTATTCATTTATCAGTTAGTGGACATTTGACTTGTTTCCACTTTTTGGCTATTAGCAATAATATTGCTATCAACATTCATGCACAAGTTTTCATGTGGACATAGCTTTTATTTCTCTTGGATATATACCTAGGAGTAGAATTGTTGGCTCATATGTTAACTCTACATTCAACAGTTTGAGGACATATCAGACTATTTTTCAGGGTAGCTGTTCCACTTTATACCTCCACCATCAGATTATGAGGGTTCTGATTTCTCCACATCCTTGCCAACACTTGTTATCATCTATCAGTTTGATAATAACCATGCTAGTGGGTGTGAAGTTGTATCTCATTATAGTTTTGACTGCATTTCCCTGATAGCTAAGGATGTCATTCATCTTTTCCTGTACTTACTGACTATCTGTATATCTTCTTTGGGTCAAATCCATTGACCATTTTTTAATTGGGTTATTTATCTTCTTGTTATTTAGCTGTAATAATTCTTTGTATAGTCTAGGTAAACATCCTTAATTATATATATGATGTGCAAATATGTTCTCCAAGTCTGTGAGTTGTGTTTTCACTTTCTTGACAGTGTCCTTTGAAGCACAAAAGTTTTTAATTTTGATAAAGTCCAATTTATCTATTTTTTTCTTTTGTCACTTACGCTTTTGGTGTCATATCTAAGAAGAATTTGCCTAGCCCAAGGTATAGAGTGTTTACTCCTATATTTTCTTTTAAGAGTAGTATAGTTTTAGCTCTTACAGTTAGGACTATGATTTGAGTTAAATTTTACGAATGGTGTGAGGAAGGGGTTTAACTTCATTCTTTTGCATGTGAATATATAGTTATCTCAGAACCATTTCTTGAAAAGACTATTTCCCCTCATTGAATTATCTTGGCACTCTTGTCAAGAATCAAGTGACCATAGGTGTATGGGTTTCTTTGTGGACTCTCAATTCTATTCCATTGATCTTTGTGTCTACCTTTATTTCAGGACATGCTGTCTTGATTGCTGTGCTTTTGTAGCAAATTTCAAGATCAGAAAGTATGAATTCTCCAATTTTTTCTTCTTTTTTTGGAAGTTTTTGTTCATTATTCTGGCTTCCTTGAATTTCTGTATGAATTTTAAGGTTAGCATCAATGGGACATGGATTTTTTCAGATTCTCCAGGCAAATTTAATGTGCAATTAGTGTTACAAAGCACTGATAAAGGGCTGAGAGGGAGGGAAATAACATTTACTGCTCACCTATTGTGCGTTCAGCTTCTGCAAGGGATAATTTCAGTGTCTCTTATTGTTTAATCCCCATGGTAACTCTGTGGGCACATACTCCAATTCACAGATAATAAATCAGAATCCAAGAAACATTAAGTCTTGTCCATAGTTAATAAATAGTAATGTCAAGATTCATCTTGGGTTTTTTGCATTAATTATTCTAACTTCCTCCCCAAGAGGCAAATAGATCAGATAGACTGGAAACCTTTATACACCTACAGATGGCCTTTTTTATCACTAATATAACATTTATATTGTATTAGTGTTTGTATGTATCTTTGTCCCACTAGGAGAATGGGACTGGGTGAGGGCATTACAACCCAAAGCAGAGAGTATAAGAAAATAAATCATATTTTTTCAGTATAACTCAGTCATAAAGTTGTGTAGGAGGAACATGACAAAAGGTGAAGGTTGTCGTGTAAGAGGGGCCATGGCAGTTTCCAAGTGACAAACAGTGATAAGTATTTCTCCAAATACACAATAATATAAAAAAAGAAGGGCAATGTGCTGAGTTTTCAATAAAGTGAAAATTACTTAAATACTTGGTTTCTGAGATTATTTTCTTTCCTGGTACATGCATGTATGCAAAATAGCTTCTTAAATTATGGAGAGAATGCGTAGATGGTATTTGTTTTTCCTTTTGTTCTCCTTACTTAGTGTAATAAAAAGCTTGCAACCCTATGAAAGTCTCCCAGAATTGTTTCTTTTACTTTGTTGGATCATGAAGGCCAAGTCTTGCAAAAACATTTTGAATGTGAATTATAATGAAACCTTAGGTTTATGTGTAAGAAAAATCACCCTTTCAACAAATGCAACTGTATATGCACATGTAAAAGAATAAAGTTGGACCTCTACCTCACACGACATACAAAAATTAAAGTGAATTATGGCCTTAAATATAGGATCTAAAACTGTAAAACTCCTAGAAGAAAACAGAAGAGTAAATTTCCATGATTGTGGATTAGACAATGGTTGCCTACATGTGACACCAGAAACATAAGAAACAACAGTAATAATACATTAGACTTTATCAAAATTAACAACTTTTGTGCTTCAAAGGACACTATCAAGAAAGGAAAAAGACAATTTTCAGAATGGGAGAAAATATTTGCAAATTATATATCAGATAAGGGACTTGTATCTAGAATATATAAAGAATTATTACAATGCATTTTAAAAACTGGTCTAAGGAGTTTAATAGATATTTTTTCCAAAGAAGATATGCAAATGGCCAATAAACACAGGAAAAGGTGCTGAACCTCATTAGGCATCTGAAAAATACAAATTGAACCATAATGAGATATGCCTTCACACCCACCAATGGTTGCTATCAAAATGATAGATAATAGCAAAATTTTGGCAAGGATGGAGAAGCTGGAACCCTCATCCACTGCTGGTGGGGAAGCGAAATGGTGCAGCTGCTGTGAAACACAATCTGGCAGTGCCATAAAATGTTACGCATAGAGGTCACATGTGATCTGGTAATTCTACTCTAAGAAAAATGAAAACCTGTCCACACAAAAATTTTTATATGAATGTTCACGGCAGCTAAAAAGTGGAAACAACTACATGTCCATCAACTAAGGAATGGATTTAAAAAAAGTAGCATATCCACAGAATACAATATTATTCAGCAACACAATGTATTGATACATGCTACGACATAGATGAATCTTAGAAACATGCTAAGTGAAGCAAGCCAGTCACAGAAGCCACATATTACATAATTCCATTTATACGAAGTGTCCAGAATAGGCAAATCTATAAAGATAGCAGGTTAGTTGTTTCCTGGGCTGACGCCAGAGGGAAGGAGCAAGAATGAGAAGTGACCACTAATGGGTACAGAGTTTCTCTTTGGCCTGATGAAAATGGTCTAAAATTAGATTGTGGTGATGGATGCACAATTCAGTGAATATACCAAAACCCACTGAACCCACGTTAAATGGGTGAATTACATGGTATGTGAGTTGTATCACAATAAAGCTGTTAACGAGAAAAGAAAGATCACCAGGTGTCATAGTGGAGGACAGGATGTAAGAGGCTGAGATCATAGATGAGAAAACAAAGACATGTTAATGTAGTCCAGGAAAATCATAAGCACCTGAACTAGCATAGTGTCAATGGGGGTGACACAGCAAGAACGAATGGAGGATTGTACGGAGGTGACTAGGCACATTATCTCCACATCTTTGAAGGGTGGTAACCATCATTTTATTTAAATACGCCCAGAGCAAAGGTCTGTCTACCACCTCCTGAGTGAGCCTGCCTAACCATTTAAATTAATTTTACTGTTCGAGGCAAAATTTTCTTGTCTACATCCTCTACCACCCATTGTCCTTCATTCTGCCTTGTAAAAATAGATGTGTTACTATGCTAACTTTTGAAAACTTTTGTTTGGTTGATAAATGATCGAGATCTATTGTAGATTATAGAACGTATGAGTGTTTGTACAATAAAGGTCAGAGAGACAAATTCTCAAGTTAGAATTTTTGAAAATCTAAACTGTTAATTAGATGTGCAGAGAAAGGGATCAAGCCCTCATGTGGTGTTGGGGCAGCTCTCTCATCATAAATACAGCTGGGCTGTGCACAGAAGACATGGGACCCCAAATCTATGGGGGGCTTTTACTAATGGCATTTTTCTGCAGTATTTAGAAGGTATAAATACTACCAGTACTCCTGACATTTAGCTTAATCAAGATGTAACCCTTTCAGGCAAACTAACAATATGTTTACATTACACAGACAGAATTTTTCTTTTAAGATTCTACTAAATATTTAACTAACACTGCCAAAGAATAATACAACCATTAATGTAGCAGTATCAAAATGGAAAATCAATCAGTTTTCTATCTTGTTTGGCAACTCTTTCGCTAAACCAGGCAAGCAGGAAATCTAGACAAAGAAAGAAAGGGATGTTAGGCCTTGAGCCAGAGATAAAATTAAGTCTTTGTTGGTGCATCTACTTTGAAATCTCCATCACTTTCCGCGTGCAGACAAAGGGATGAACTAGGAGAGGCAGGTGCCTGGTGTCTCCTTTATCAGGAGGATCGGAAGGTATGACAAGAAACCATGCTGATTGTTTCTGACACTTTCTTTGAAATGTTGCTATTTTCACTCACACAGTTTTCTTCAGTATTCCCCAAGGGAAGATAATATTTGGAATTTCAAGTCTCAGCAACGCCCTGAGGGCAAAGTCAGGCATATTTAGAAAGCAATTTAACTTTCATGCTCCAAAACATTAGAAATAATAACAATAATAATAATAATAAAAATATTTTATATTTATTTAGCATGGTACAGTTACAAAGTAATTCACATATATTGCTTTATTTAATTTACACAGTATAGAAAACTGTGCTGTTTAGCTGTTCAATATATGTCTTGATTAATTGTATTATCAAAATATATGAAGAAAAAAGTTTTTCTCCATGGAAAAATATAGTAAAACTCATAGAATGGTTATTAGCACAGCTTCTATGAGAGTGCTCAGCAAATGTTCTTTCACCCTTCTGCTCCTGTAGATACTTTGGCTAATAGACAGTACATGTTCCTAATATCTTCAGCAGTAGAGAATTGTTATTATTCCCTTCATTGTGTGCAAGAAGGATCCATTAAGCAGCCCCAGTCCAGGGAGGAGTAAGGGATGCCAGGATGTAGACAAGAGGAGTGGAAGTGTGCATCTGATGAACTTGATCACATTCCCCTTTCTCCAACAAGGACAATCATGCAAAAAGAAGTAGGCTGTGTTCTCTCGGCCTGCTAGTTTTCTCCCAATTAGGCTATGGACTTAATCTTGCAGCATTGGTTCAAAAGAAACTGAATCTCCAAGTCTCCAGTAATTTATTGTGATTTATTTTTTTCATTCTAAATACTTACTTTGTACCTAATTTGTATTTGTAATTTTATTTTTTCTTAAAGACCCTCACTCCCCAATGCATAAAGTTGCATCTGTGTGGTAAACTTGTATAGGCAATAGGTCCCACACAACCTGGATCCGCTCCTGCAGAGCACTTCATTCTAAAGAATACCAGAGCAAATGACTTCAACCTTCACAGCAAGGCCAGATCCGGTATTAAATGCTAAACTAGTGGTGGATGCCCTGGTGTTGCCAAACCGATAAGATCCAATGATAACATGCCGGACTCAAGTACACAGAGTCAATGCAGCATCCTCATTTTTCTGAAATTGATCTAATTTTCCTGAGATTTCACCTTCCTCTTGGGTAGAAAAACTTCAACTTGCTAATTCTGTTTCTTATTTTTCTTTCCATTTGAAATATTCCCCTGCAGGACAATTCTTGGCCCTTATAGAATTCTTCCTACCCCCCTTTCTATACCTAAAGGTGGTTGTTGGGTATATGGTGGGGGTGTCCCTCGGTCCTGGTGTCCAGCAGAAGAGGTCCCTCTGATCTCATGGATGGTGCCTGTGCTTTTTGCTGGGCTCCCATGGGTCAGCTTTGGGGGCTGGCCATGGTGGGAGCAACTGAGGACATGCCCCTTTAAAGCTTACCAGACATGCTACCCTCCTGCTTCTGTCCTCTAGAGTGCAGGGGGAAACTTCCAGAGGTCTTCTACACCACGCAGGAGTTGAAGACTTTGGATAGATAACCTCAGGCCATTTCATTTTGGTGGGGCCACCACTGTGCCTTCCTTTCAGAGCACCACTGTCCCCTCCCCCAGGAGGCATCAGAACATGTAGTCCAGGCTTCACCTAGCCCACTCTCTCCCTGCTTCTTCCCACAGGGCAATTTCTCTGGGAAAGAGGAGGGCCCTCCGTTCTCTCTTCCTCCCTTGAATGGGCTTCCTCATATCCTTTTTCCTGGGACACTAAGCCTCCCAGCTCAGCTGACATGGCAGAAAAGGTGCCCTCTCTACATTATAGGAAAAAAAAAGATATGCTGGATTTGTGCTTCAGGCTTTGTTCTTAATGCATTCATTGAGGCTAACAGATTCTAGACAATCCCTTTTATTTTCAACAAAACCAGTTGCTCAAAACTATTGCCTGTTTCCAGCGCCAAGGATCTGGACAGCCAGAGCGGCACGTCATCTCTCCCTTTAACTCCGCATCCTCCCCTGCAGGTCTCATCTGCCCGGGGCAAACAGAGGCCCCTGGAGCAATACGGGGGTGAGCACAGAGAAACTGAGAAGAAAAAAGCACATTCGTGTAATTTACAATTATTATCTCTACCATGAGACTAGTAAGAGCCCTTTGTTCAGGTTTTCTTTTGAAAGTGTTTCTATTTTGAACAGTGTTGTGTTTTTGTTTATTTTTGTTTCAAGTGATAGGTTGGCATTCTGCTATCACTTAGAAACTAGTCAGATAAATTACATATTTATATTTGACAAATAAAAATTTTGTTTTTAAAGAAACAGTGACTTCTTTGGCTAGTAGATATTAGGTAACAGTGAACAGCAGGTGCCATATGGAACCCTGGAGCACAGACAAACCCCAGCCAGCAAGTATCTCCCGGATTCTACTCCAAAATAGTGACATTACATAGAAAATATTTAAATACATGTAAAATATATATACATAAAATATATTTTTATTTATATATAACTAGTGACTATATATATACAAATAGTGACTATACACACACACACACACACACACAAGCACTGTGTATATCAGATATGGCCTGATATACATACATATATACATATATATAGTAGCTTTAGAAAAGGACCTGGCCTAAGAACTAGAAGATAAAGAGCAATTTATATTCAAAGCATCCCAGTAGTTGAAGGACTATGACAAGAACCTCCTAACTAGTCTCTGTGCGTCCACCTCCCTCTCTGTAGTTTATTCTCTGCTCAGCAACCAGAACTCTCCTTATAAACTTAAGTAACCATCCAGTGGCTTCCCCTGGGACTCAGAATGAAAGCTCGCACTCTTTACAACGGCCCTGCAGGTCCCCACCTCTTGGCTCCAGCCTCCTCACCCTCTGCTCCAGCCACGCTGGCCTCCCTCCTGTTCCCCCAGCCTCCCACATCCCCTGCCTCAGGACCCTTCCGATGACTGGAGTACCATTTCCTGAGTTACCCTGTGTCTCACTCCCCCATTTCCTTCTCACCCTGCTCAAATATCACCTGATGAGAAAGCCTGTTTTGGACCACCCAAAATTAAACAAAGTCCTCTGGCCTTATCCATCACTCTCTCTCTCTTCCCCTGTTTCATGCTTCCTAGCACTTACTCGCATTGTGAGAACTTCTTTTCTGCCTCTCTTCATTGGAAAGTACATGCACTACATGACGGGGGTCATCTTTACATACTAGCAAATGCCCAGCACCTAGAGAATAATATCCTGCACAGAGTAGGTCCTCAGTTATGATGTCCAGCTCCTCCTGGTCCGCTTGGGAATTTCTGTTTTACCAGTAAAATCCCACATTCTTGCAATCCATTCTGTCCCAGTGGATCCAAGGTAGGTGACTGTCCTGCCCTCAGTAAATAGCTGTGGAATGAAAGGAAGGAAAGAAAGAACACAGGGAAGGAAGGAGGGAGCTAGGACAGAAAGGAGCGGGGGAGAGAGAGAGAAAGAATGTTAATATTTCCCTGTTTTATTAATGTATGCGGAAAGCAAAACAGTGTTTTTATACTCTGTTTTCAGGGAATGCCTTGATCAAATTAAATGTTTTTTTCTAGGCCACGGGACCCCCTTATTCTTGGTTTTGTTGTTTCACAAAACTATAACACATCTGATAGGAATTTCAATACCAGGTTTAATATACTATGCAAGCTGGTATGGGCTCTAAAATTATGCATATTCATGATAGCAATCATGCCCTTGCTTTTGATATGTCTGGCAAAATAAGGTACCAACAAGAGAACAATAATCAAAGAAACAGGGGGGAGCAACATTGTTATTTACTTTATGACATTTTACTAAAAAACCTCAAGCAACACGAAAGACTGTTTCTAATGATGTACTAAAACTAACAAAACAATGTTATAAAATGTCATATTTTTCTTTTCTTTTATACAATAAAACATTTTAAAGCTGTACCACCAGGCAGCCACTCCACTAGATGCAATATTATCCAAACGTGGGGGTAGTTAATAATATTGAAGTTTTAATTCGTTTGGTATTTCAAAGATATCCTTTGAAAATCTCAAATCAAATCAAATTGGTACTTATGAGAAATAGATATCTCCTCTGAATACTCAAATTGTCATTCCCAAGAACCTACTGTACATTTCAGTTATCTACCTTGACAATTCTTCAGCCTGTCCAGAGTGGGTGTGGAGCTTTGTGATCAGTTTGTGGAATAAGATAAGGGAGAACCTGCCTTCCTAAATTCCTAAGCTTGGAACCGCCAATTTGGTGCCAGGACCACAGGCTTTCTTATATGTTATATTTGCCCTAAGCAAATAATTTCATATATATATATATATGTATGAAATATATATACTGTGCCTCAGTAGTTGCATCTGTATGGTAAACATAAGATTATTGCAACAATGAGTTCTTATGGCAATGGGAGAAGAGGCTTTAGAAATTAAAGAAAGGAAGAAAACACTTCAAACTCAAGACAGGAATCTTATCTTATTCTTTTGTATTCCCAGTGCCTGGCAGGAAGCCCTGTAAACTCTCTGTGGACATTAAGAGGTTTCTTGTCTACTATGTCATTCTATCTTGTAAGCAGCCACCCTGTGAAACAGGCGCTATTACCCCCTATTTGTAAAGCTCGGAGAGGTCCAGAGGCTTGCCCAGGAACAGACCACAAGTACACAGAAGTGTGATTCAAACCCTACCCTTCTAACTACAGTCTGGTATTCTTTCCAAGACACCTGCACATCTCTTCCAGGAATTGAACTAATTTGTATGTTAAGCATTTAACATTGTTTTAATATGCCAAAGCCTATCTATGGAAATGTTCCAGGAGGTTTGTGCTGAAGCCCGCTTCTGTGTTTTGTGTGTACTTTCTTCCTGGCATTCTTTGCAGACCATCTCTATCCCAGCATGAGAGTTGTCTATAAACCCTGTGCAGTCACATTGTAATTTGGAATCTCTACAGGAGCCCGACTACATTGAACCAATGCACGGATTAACACCTATTTCAACACACACAACTATTCCCCACGGACTCTGGCGGATTCTACCCGACCAAACAACAGTAGACTGAGATTCTGCATCGTGGAGAGGAGGCAATGGAGAGGCACAGTGGAAACACTGACACACAGGGCATTACTTAGTGTGCAGGTGCATTAATGAGCCATTGCCTCAAATCCCAGGTTTGCCAAGAGTGTTTCTGCTCATGTATCAAAGCAAAGTCATCTCGGGTGTGAGTGGAAATCCTAGTAGCATTCATGCCTGCACTAAACATTTTCTCGGACCCATTACAAAAGATTCATTTTCCAAATGGATTTTGTTAATTTATTTATTTTTTCTTTCTGTAGTTAAAAACCTGGAGGAAAATTGAGAAGAATAAATGGGGTTAAACAGTCCCAGGGGATAACTTGTCTATGGAAGCATCCCAGGCGTACAAATGGCGTACAGAACAGACCTTAATGAGTACAGCTTGTCAAAGGATCTGATGTGCGTTTTGCAGAATAACATAACTCCTTTCTCAGCAGTTGATAAACCATTCTCTAGGAAAATGAATGAAGGGCCATATACTGCTGTCCCTGTTGCCCAAACATACACTTGTTTGAAGTGAAGGCAACAAAAACAAAACAAAAAAACCCTGCTGGTTTCTCTATTTTCAAATTATGTTTTCTTTCCAAGACATATCTTCTTGTATTGATACAAAACATGTTCAGTAAATGCAAGGAGGAAGAAAGATTCCAGTCTGAAAATGGATTTCAGCTTGGCAAAAATGAATTAATAGAAATATGGCAGGTCACTTATTTAACCAAGTACAGGGGCTGCCAGATCAACCTTGTGTGAGCTGAAACAACTAAATAAAATGCTGTGTTTGTCCTGCTGCAGAATTAGCCCAGGCAAATCAAAACAAGATTCCCAGGCAAATCAAAATGACACATTCAAAATAAAATCATGTTAATGCGAGCTGCAAATACGACTTTATTAGCAAGTCAACTTTAGGAGAAGTGCTGTCTGAATGTAAAAATCTGATTGCTTGAAAAAGAAAACACCCCTCCCCCCAAGTAATTACTCTCCTAATAAGACTACAATTAAGATCTCATAGGACAGCATCTGGGGAGTTTCTTCCTGCTTATTCTCACCCTGTATATTATGTCTGGCTGCAGGTTAGGTTATACCCCCGAATATCATATTTCTTCTAGAAACAGCACTGAGTAATTGGGTGCTGCAGGGCTTACTGTTCAATACTGAGTCATTTTGATTAGACCCATATGTTATCACTTGTGCCATTAGCATCAGGGATTTTTTTAAGCCATGAAACTACTATGCTCTTAGATTTGATGTTCATAAAATTTAAAAAACCAGTTTCTAATGTCTACTTTTCAAAAATCAAGTGACTTAGTGACTTGGTGTCAAGTGACAGGGTGCCTCATCCTTGCCAGGGAGTCTGAATCACTGATAGCTTTCTGTCTGAGGCTCAGCGTGAAGCTAATCCATTTTCTGTTATTAAGCGGTGAAGTTAAAGAAGGGCTGGGCCAAGCTCTGAACTGTGGAAATAATGGCTCTAATTTAGGTAGTTAATCCAGCCATGTCTGAATAGTGTGTGCTCATGTTTGTTGAGCTAATAATGTCCATCTTAAATCAATAAGAAATTTAAACCTTTATGGAATATCATTATGAAATATAAACGTCTATGGAATCTCTTTAAAAATGTATGCATAGTAATGGGCAATTCTTCACCTGTGCTTTGGATCTTCTGCCCTCAGACCAAGGGTACTTATTATACCTTTCTCCCTCTTTCCCTTCCTCTCTCCCTACCTCCCTTCTTTCCTTTCTTTCTCTATCTTCGATCATTTTCCTGTACTCCATGCAGCATGTGCAGTTGCTTAATTCCATCCATTTTTTCTTATTTTTTATTTTTCTAATCCCATACTCGTCTCTACTTACTGTGATAAAATTCTTCCATACTTCATAACAAAGCTACTTAAAGAGGTATATACCTTCAATTTCTCAATTTTCATTTACTTCTAACTCACGCAGCTGGTTTTTTATATTACCACACTAATTAGCTTATCAATGACATCCTATGTTGCTAAAGTGCATGGATTTTTTGTTTTGTTTTTATTTATTTTTCTGGATTGTTTGACTCATCTCCCTTTATCAAAATGTTGTCTTTTCTTGTTTTGGGAGATACCACTCTGGCTGTTCTTTCTTTATCTCCTTGGGCCTTCCTCTTGACCCAGAAATATCATCCTCCCCTGGACTTTTTCTTGGTTCTCTCCCTTTCCATTCTACACCTAGTCTCTAGGTGACTCCACCCAGGCCCATCCTTGTCTTTAGGTACCACTTACATGTTCATATTCTCAGCCAATGCCTGCTGAGATCCAGACCCAAATATCAGTGATCTACTAGATGTCTCTACTTCAGTACCCTTGTAATCAGCTAAAACTCAAACTGTCAAAAACTAAATATACCCTTTCTTCTCTCAAAACTGCTCTGTGACTTACTTTCCCAACACCGGTGATGGACGAGGCTTCTGACAAGGTCTAAAGCTAGAATCTCAGTTATCCAAGTATCTTCTGCATTCAATTTTACAACAAATCTTATCTATTCTACCTCAGATCTGTACACCTCTCCCCATTCTCACTTCCTTTTAATTGTCATTTTTCCACTGAATTACTACAATATCTTCTGAAATATTATCCCTGCTTCTGGTATGGCCTCCTCCAAAATGCAAATCCAATCACATCATGACCGTGATTAAAATCGCTCAATGGTTCCCCACTATCTCTAGACCTTCGCTTAACATTTGAAACTTTTTTGAAATTGTCCTGAATTTATCTTCTACCTTTATGGTTCCTCTCCATCTCTACAGTAAAACACATAACTTTTATTTTCACAGATACATCATGTTTTGTTTTGTTTCACCACTGTGTGCCTTCCCCTTGCTGTAATTTTCTATATCTCAACCCTCTTCTTCTATTGCTAACGTACTCTTTAAACCTTAAACCTATCATAGCTTCTACTGGAAAGTCTGGTTTAGACTTTCTTCTGCAGTTTGCATACACCTCTCTTCGCACTGACTGAACTTTGCTGTAGTCATTGATGGTAAATGTTCTATTTGCCTTCATATTCCTTAAGCTTAATGTAATACCTAGCTCTTGTTAGATGCTCAGTAACTGTTTTTAGAACAAATGAGCAAATTAGAAAGAGTGAATTAATGACTGAACCCCTTTTTTATTTTTTATTTCAGCATATTATGGGGGTACAGATGTTTAGGTTACGTATGTTGCCCTTGCCCCCCCTCCCCCCCTAAGTCCGAGTTTCAAATATGTCCATCCTTCGGGTGGTGCGCATTGCACTCTTTGCGTATGCAAATACCCGTCCCCTCCTCCCTCCTCCCCCCTCCCCCTCCCCTTCCCCCTGCCCAACATCCAGTAGATGTTATTCTTATATGTGCATTTATGTGTTGATCAGTTAATATGAACCCCTTTTGAACTCTTAAGCCAAAAAATGTGAGTTACCTCTGTATCCACCTACTTTTTAAAAAGGTAATTTCCACACTTATAAGTGCCAGTAATCCTTGTACCAGTTGAAGAATTTTCAAAGCCATGATTTTATCACAGGTTGTAGAAGCTGGATCCCCTTTCTTTTAGAAATCATGTTTTATTAGGGAACTGTGTTGAATTCTTCACCTCCATTAACCTTTTTTTTTTTTTTCAAGAGATGGAATCTTGCTATGTTGCTCAGGCTGGTCTCCAACACCTGAGCTCAAGTGGTCCTCCCAAGTACAGGCACACACCACCAACTCAAACATTAACCTCTAATTTAAAACTTTAGAGCACTAGAAGTATTTACTACCTTATGTATGCAAATATTTCTTTTTCCTGGACAAAAGAATAAAAGGATAACCAGGATTATAAGGAGGAAAGAAAAGTCCACTGTGCCTGAGGGAGTTGGTGCTCTTTGTTTAACCATATATAATGACTGAATTTGTTATTACCCTGGTATGTATGTGTTAATCCAAAACTATTGTGATACTCACTATGCTTTGTCCTATTTGGTTCTTATGGTTTGTAAGGTAATGATTTATGCAACATCCAGATAGGTTTTCTTAATTCTCTACTAAGAAAAGAGGGGGGGGAAGTTCCTTTGTTCTCTTACAGCAACTCTTTTAGCAAAAATTATTGCCTTTTTAAGTAAAATACATAATGATAACATCACTTGCTATCTTCTAGTTTTCTTAAATATTAGGCATTTCTTTTCTTAAGCAAGTTAAATCTTCCTCATGGAAAAATAATTAGTAAATTCCTTAAACGCAACAAAATCATCAGTCAGAATTGTTAATAGTTTATGTCCCGGCAACCAGTGGAATGATAGGCATTACAATTCTTTGCATTACCTATCTTTTTTCTTACTTATTCTAGTAATATCTCAGCATCTAATTTATTTTGAACAAGATAATGATATTTTCTTTAACCACATGGCATACTGTTTCCTCCTTTTATAATAAAAGAAGATCGTTGGCTTAGGCGACTGAAACAGTGCCTTACACATATTAAGTGCTATCCAGTGCTCTATACATGTTGCATGACTAAATGAATTCAAGGCCAGGTAAACGTAAGAATTGAGAAAAATAAGAGCGAAGCTGTGATTAGTAGTTTTTTGTTTGTTTCATATCCATCACCTCTTGCTAGTTTCCCCAAGAAAAGTTAATTGTCCGTGTGACAAGGACTTTATATCCTTATGTCACTTGCTTCCGTTCCTTTCTCCCACCAGATTTTTTTTTTTTTTGAAAGAATTTTGCCAGATCACCAGATGCACACTGTTAGCTACTGAAGAATCTCTTGTCTGTCTGTTTAGCTTCTCCATAAATACACACATTTCTTCATTTGTTTTTAAGGCAATGCTGTATGTGTAATCATGTGTGAATCTTTATTGAACACTTATGGAATGAGCCACCTGTTCTTACAAATTAGCTGAGTTCTCAAGAAGGCCCAAATTAGTGAATTAGTTGATGAAGGAAATTTGTTGCAGAGATAGCAGGCAGCTAAGGAATTTTTCAGCTTGTCAAAAGTATTGTTAGTCTCACAGCTTGGCAAAGAGACAAGAAGATACCATTTTGAAGAATTCTAGGTAGTAACTAAGTACCTTAAACTCACTAGAGAAGAAAATTAAATTGTTTGTCTTCTCAGTCAAAGAGAAGCTTTGCTGATCTCAGACCAAAGCCTGGAAAGTTAACTAAATTTTGCAGAAGTGGGTAATCCTTTTTCATTGATCGATGTGGCTAGGGTAGAAGTGAGTTGCCAAGGGAGTCATGGAGGAATAGGCTTCATCATTTTAGTTGTATTTCTGGCTGAAGGCACTGCTGAACAAACCTCAGAAGTCACTTAGCCATGTCTTGTCCAGGAAGCATACAAGGCACCTGCCAATTCCTACAGACAACTTTTGAGTGGCGACTGATGCTAGGGGGTGGAACGGGCTTCCAGGTCCTCTCACAAGCATCCAATCACTTGCTGAAACATCAGAAGCAATATAAACCAGCTAACAGGTCACTGTGTCACCTGCTTCCTCCTTGCACGCTATAAATCCCATGATTGATTGGCATAGAGCAGCAAACATCACATACGATATAAACACCCAGAGTAGTGTTCTTACTTCTGAGGGAGCGGGGCTCTGTGTGTGAATTGCACAGTAGGAGGGCAACCCAAGAAGAGCCCCTGCCTTGATCTAGGGAACATCAGTTCTTAGCTCCTTCTCCTCCAGACCTGTCTTTAATTATGTGATCTAGGTCACACTGCTTATGTTTCTCCTGCACAGGAAAAGGGAAAAACATCCTCTGGAGTCCATGTTTATAGGGATATTGGTCCAATTTGTTTGAAGGTGTGGTCAAAGTGGTAACTTTCTCTTCCTTCTCTTTTTATTTTTATATCATATAAGTAATAAAATTTCATTTTACAAAAAATTATTAAAATTGAAAAGCATAAAGAAAAAAATTGACACATTCATAAATTTCTTATCTAGATAAATATTGTTAACATTTTTCATTTTTATCCTCTGGTCTTGTACTTCTAGGAAGTAATGAGTGGTCTGGTCATGATCTCTGAGTCCTTACAGCAATTACGGGGGAGTGGGGGTGGTGGTGGAAGGGGCAATAGAGAAGAAACCAAGGAAAACATTTTCTCTGGGTAAATATCTTTATCTTTTTCATCCAATCTTGTGGGTAAGAAAATGCTCATAATTCAATAAATTTTCATTGAACACCGACTATATGCCAAGCACAGTTTAGATACTAGAAATACTGTAATGAATAATGCAAAAATGGGCCTTTGTGGAAGTTATAATCAATGGAAAGTAGAAGAGAGAGAGTAGAAATACCCTGTACAAAACCGGACAATTCAATAAAAAATTTGTAGCCAAATTGTTTTAAATAAGCACTTACAGGACCTGGTGGTATCTGGTATAGTTTTGAGTGATGATGAATTAAATTTAGAATCAGGAATTTTTACCTAAACTGTGTGTCTAAAATAGTGGATTACATAAATAAGACAATCATACCAGTCTTACTTCTAGATGATATTTTATAGCTTTGTGACAATCATTTAAGTCTGCACATAGAATTTATCACCACTTGAGTGAAATCTATTAGGATCATAGAATCTCAGAGATAAACATACACGGTCTTCCCTCTCTATTTCTACCTACTCTACACTCCTCCCCCATGTCCAAATCCTCTTCCTGACATAATAAGCAGTAATCATCAGCCTCTTTTTAAAATCTCCAGGCACAGAAAGCTCTCTGCATTTTAAGGCAGCCCATTCTACCGGCCAGTAGCTCCAGATTTTAAAATGATCTTTCTTATATTAGTCTGAAATCCACAGGCCCATAATTTCTTCTACTGAAAGGTCTCTGGGAACTGTCTCAGGCAGTTAAAGCAGGAGCATATGTCTTGTCCAAGTTTCAGATTTCAAACAGCCAGAAAGAGCCCTGAAGGTGTTTAAGGTGCTAAACTCTTCCATAAAACCGATGAAGAAAAATAATTGAATGTAGCAAAGGACATCAGTGGTATACGGAAGAACTAGTAGTGAAGTGATCTGGCTTTGACATCTGTCATTCCTTTGTCAGCAGAGTTGATTAATGCACTTGGCTATTGGAGAAGGTGGCACCTTCCTTGCTCACTGCTCTATGTGTGGTCTTTCTCAAGCCATGTGCTAAGGCAAAGAAGTTGACCTTCTAAGCTCTGTCTGTACTCCTCCATTGGTCAAGGGTATCTGAATAGCTGAGCTACTTTAGTAGAAATTCTGAATATGGAATTGCATTTTTTTTATAGCTGGAAAGAGACTCAAACATGCAGAGCATGCTGTCATAGAGAAGCCAGCAATGAAATGTCTTGGTTTGAGCCACAGCAAGAGTTTATTGTTATGTGCAAAGGAAATGGAAATCCATTTTAATTACAAATGGAAAGATAATCATTCTTATGTTCCTTTGCAACATCCATCACAAACACACTAACAGTTTCACTGGAAAAAATAGAACAATTGAGTTTTCCCTCCATCTTGTGATTTCCAGTGGCACCTAAAAACTAATGTCCTATCCTCTTAGTCCCTTAGTGGCCAATCTAAAGGAGGACAAACTTTGTTCATTAATTTCATCATTGATTTATTCAAGAAACATACTAGGCTGTTTCAGACACTATCATCAGTACTGAAGATCCGTAGACAAATAAGACAGTACACCCCTCTCCAACCCCTAAAGGAGCTCACGGAGATAGACTAGTAAGCAGTGTTTTATTGAAGGTGTGCACAAGGATATGAAAGACACCTGTGAGACATGATTCCCAAGGACAAGTCAGAGTTACTCAGAAGAAGGAGAAGGCCATTACAGGCATCATTGGCAAGAGGCCGGTATATCCTCTAAAGGCAGTAGAGAGCTACAGAAGGTTTGAAGGCAGGAAATAATAATAGCAGATGTGCACTTCAGGGCAATCATTCGGACTACAGTGTGTAGAAACAGTTAAAGGGAGAGAGGGTCAAGGCAGGGAGGGCAGGGCGACTGAGGATGGATTGCTGCCTATTCCTATAACCCAAGTTAGAAATTCTGAGAACCTCAAATAAAGTAGTAGAGTGGGAGTGGATTGGAGTGGACTGGGCTCGATGATGTTGAGGAGAGAGATTTGGTGGCAACTAAATGTGGAAGTAGTGAAGCATCAGGAGTAACTCTCAGGTCTCTGACCTGTGGAGTGGAGGGGATCGTGGTGCTCTCGCAAATGCAGATAAGGGATCAGACTCTGAAGGAGCAGCGTCCTGAAGGAAACCTGCAGGGAACAGGTGGTGGGCAAGGATGTATTTACCCATGACGGTGTTTCAGCACCTGGGCCTGGGAACTTTTCTTCAGACGTGGAAGCCCAGGTGTGGGATGTAGTGGACTGCACGGTAGAGAACTGGCATCTTTTACTTTGAAGCATAAGCTTTTCTTTTTTAAATAAGAGCTCCTAGTTAAAAGCTGTGTGTCAGATCCCATATGAGGGCTCTAAGATCTCATTTTACTTAGGGGCCCCAAGGCACAGAGGATAGCCAAGATTCTGAGAAGATATCAAATAAAAATCTTGGAACCAATGGAAAGCAATTTTCATAATTAGGAGGAACACAGCACCCCATATATCATCATTAGTCTGAGACAAGGAACAGAAGGTTGGGGAGGGGAAAGGATGATTTTTCTAAACAGGGAACAGGTGGCCAGTGCAGTCAGGGCCAGCTAGGGAAACCTTAGGCAACTCTGCTCAAAAAAATTTCTCTCCTCCTCCCCTGGAGACTATCAGATGCAGTGGAGAACAGGATTATTAGTTCTTTGGCAATGGATGTTTCTCTCCATAACTGGTGTTTTTATTCTTACAGAGGCACAGGGAAAGGCCAAGGGATAGAACTCAATGGCACCTGTAGACACTATGGAAAATGAAGTGTTTTTGCATCTACTGATAAACCAAAGTTTTGATATCACAGAATGTCCAAAAAGAAATTTGGCTTTCATTTGAATTGCTTCCTGCAAAGTTAACTGTTGGCTCCCCATCCATAATTGATGATAGCTTTTCCCCTGCCGCAGTTAGACCAAGGAATCTTGGCAGTCTAGTGCTCTAGAAGCCAGACACAAACTGGTAATAACACCCCAAGAAGAGCTGAAATATTGGCCTTCAGAGACACAGGCCATACAAACTTATCTGGCTTACAAAAGAGACATCAGTAACACCTTAGAGCCTGTCTTGTAGACTTAGTTTCATAAAAGCTGTGTAAAAGTTTTGGAAAGTACAGATGACATGTCAGAAAAAATGCCAGAGGATCAGTTCTGGGGAGCCTGATTAACTATTTCCTGGGCAGTCACAGGAATGAAAAGGTTCACACACAGCTAAGGAGGGATTTGCTGGTGTAACTAATTCCTTTCAGGGTCATTGCATATATGTATATATGTATGTATGTATTATGTATAGCCTTCTGAAAATACCAAGCACGCATTATCCAAAGTCCAGAAGCTCTGTTACTGATATAGTCAGATCTCTAGCCTAGAGTGCCCCTCCTCTTATAGTTATTAAAATTCTGTCATCTTCAATGCCCTGTTCAAGGCCGTAATCTTTATCTCTTCATAGTTTGGCATCTGTGACTTAACACAGTATGATCATGCACTCTGAGAGTTTGTTTGTAATGGTTACTTTCCCCTCCCCTCCTAGACTGTGAGACTCAAACCAACTCTGCCCTTCCTTCTCAACTCCTATAATGCGTAGTACGGAGTGAGTGTACGGTGTGGATTGACTGAGCAGCAGGCAGCCCCCCCAAAAAAGGAAGGGGGGGAAATACAATAAACTAAGGAAGAAAAAACAAATATCTATTTCTGTGGTTCAAAGATTAATATCGTGGCTTTATGCAAAGTTCTGTTCCTTTGTAGATTTGCTGCATAATTATTCAGATATGGTAGCAACAACAAAAAAGAGAAAGGAAAGTTGTGGCATGTAAATATTTTTAAATGTTTTCACTCTTTTTTGATCTGTTTTGCTTTATCTAGTTTGTCCTCATTAAATCTTATCCAAGCAAAATTTCATCTTCCCATTACTCTGATTTTGATTATAAGACCGTAGAATGAAGAGCTTTTGATTCCTCCAAGGGAGTTGTTCTATAGAAAAGGCCATGCTAGGTTTCCGTTGCCACTGCCTCCTTCTGCTGGGAAGGTAACCTTTAGCAAGAGCTATGACTTCTTAATCTTTGTGGAAATTGCTCTTGTAAAAACGAGGCCTGATAGTATCTTGGCTCACTAATTCATGCCATGTGGTCCAAAATTAAAGCATTAAAATTTCATAGATATAATATCATTTACAAATCATGTCATAAAAACATTCATTTTCTTATAGACCTTGAAAACTGGGCATGTCTTCTTCCTCCAGCTATTACTTATAGTTCATTACAGCATACCGGTATTTGTCAAAAAATAAAGCTGTGGTAAAGTGGTGAAATATTCAGCATTGACACCCTCTGCTTATCTTCATGCACATGTTGCTCCCACTAGTAGTATGGAAACTACAAGCATCCTCAGTGCAAGAGACCCTAGCAGAATTGCATTAATACAGCAAGCAATTGTGGGAGGGGCAGCTTTTTCAATTCTTCATGTCCTTATTCTGTTCAGTTGGAGAAAGAGACTATTACCATTTCCCCCAAGTTACTCTCCTATGAAATTTCATTATGTTTAGTGGATGAAAACAGCAGATTAATTAGGTAGATGGTCAACATTTGCCACATTTCAAAAAATGACAATGACAGATGATTCTTTTTGCTATTTATCCTTAGATAGCAGATGGGGACTTGATAATTGTTTAAGTGACAGAAATAACTTGCCCTAGTTTACTACCCAGTTTTTAAAAAATTGTCTTTGGCTACATGCGGATAAAAATCTTTTTATCTGTTTAAAAGGGTGGAAATTAGAATATCTATGTTGAGGTGTTTCCGGGAGGTACATGATACATGTTTGTTTGGCTTGCAGATGCTAACGGATATATAATCACATTCGCCAACCATAAAATCCCCGTTGATAAAACACTTTCATCTGCAACAATCCACTACTTTCTTGAAATGTGCTAATTTGTTCTAATAATGCAGGGGCCCATAAGGGTTTCTATGTTATGTAAACAACTAGATGAGGTAGGCCATTATATAACAATCTGGAGTTTGTTACTTTTTAGGAGTATGGGTTTTGTTGTTGTTGTTGTTTGCTTGTGTTGTTTTGTTTTCACTTCCTTGTGCTAGCATTTCATAGTGTAGTATTAAAATGGATGCTTTGACCTTTGCTATGAAAAGTAGCTAAACCATCATTTTATTGCTTGATTTATTGGACTGAAGAAGATTCCATACATTTAGTATTAAAGATTAGCCCCAGGAAACTTGGAGCTACTCTAAAATACGGCCTACCTGGATCTAGTGTAGTTTTCTCCAGGCTGGAATTGGCTTAGACACAGGCATTCGGTAGTGTGGAATTCCCTTAATCTTTGAGGCATAGTGTCTCACACTCATTCATATGGATATATTTTGTACATGCTACCTACGCATGCCATGGAGATAAATATTTGTCTGATATGTAATCTGAAATGTGTTTTTGTGCTAATTGAAGTATTGGTTTTTTTGTTGTTGTCAGCCTGAGATGTCTTCTTTGACAAGGCTGAAAACAGTTTCATACAGAATATCAATAGACTCATCTGAGGATGTATCTATGCATATACAAATTTGTGTGTGTGTGGACATACATATATTCTATAAAAATGCTCTGAGAGAGAGAGTTCCTATTTTCTATCATCCTTATATATATTCATATGTTTCCATATTGGGTATAGCTTTGGATCTGAGAAAACTAGACCATTAGATGTCTGGTAACCTGACCAGAAAATCTGAAATAGCCTAAATTACCCAGTTCCTGCTGGTCTTTGTGATATATGAGTTCTATGTCGATTACTTTTTTTTTCCTTTTTGCTTTTTAATTGTGAAGACTTTCAAACACACACAAATATAAACAGAATAATGTGTAATGAACCTCTGCATATCCATCACCAGCCCCAGCCAACGTCAACACGTTGGTCTACTCTGCCCCATCTCCATAATCACTCACATCTCCCCAGCCCTTTCCCACCCCACATTATTTTGAAGCAAATCCAAGATCATATTATTTCATTTCGAAATATTTCATTGTATACTTCTATAACATAAAAACTCAGCTTTTATACATGACCAGTATACCAATACTATACTAAAAAAATTTACCATAATTCTTAATGTCATCAAATAGTCATTGAATGCAATTATCTGATGTGTCATAAAAATTTTTAAAACATAATTTAATTAAAGTCCATACGTTGCTTGTTCATAGACTAATATGTCTTTAAGACTTTTAAAAACATATAGTTACCCTCCCCTTCTCTTTTTTTCCTTGCAGCTCATTTGTTGAAGATGTAAGTTTATTTGTCCTATAGATTCTCACAGTCTAGCTTGTGCTGCTTGCATCCCCATGGTGTAGTTTAATATATTCTTTGATCTCTTATTTACTATAATCAGTAGTTAGATCTATAGGTTTGCTCATATTCAGATTTGATTTTTTTTTACAAGACACCTACATATCTGATATTGTCTACTTAATACAAAGCACGCTATATGTATTGTCTATTTTGGATTTGTTAGCTGTTGATGTTCAATGCCTAGATCCATTAGCTAATCAGAGATTTAAAAAGAGATATTTTTATTTTTCATACCTTCTTCACTTATTAGATGTGATAGTTCTTTTTTTGTTGTTTGTTTATCATCTTTTTTTTATTTCAACATATTATGGGGGTACAGATGTTTAAGTTACGTATGTTGCCCTTGCCCCCCTAGATGTGGTATTTCTATAATAAAAAATTCCCCTTACCTACTCTTTGGTTACCAATGGTACAGTTAGTGCAGACAAGGAAGGGTAAATTCTTGATCTTTTTATTTACAGCTTTAAAAATAATGAGTTAGTTCCCTGTTAGTGTCCCTCGGTATTCAATAATTTTTTAATATGATGAAGAACACATGGATTTAAAATTTATTGAAGTATTTCAATCCATTTTAGTCATCCCTGTTGATGCTCAAATTGTCCCATCTTTGGCCAGTAGGAGGCTCTTAAAGTTAGCTCCCAAGTTCTTTTGACATATTCATGTCTACTCTTAACTCATTTGGGATATTGTACCCCAGGGACCTTGGAAATGGCTGCTACGCTCTCCCTTCTACACAGGCTATCCTTTCTTTCTCTTGCTCTTTCCAGGTGTTTTGTCACATGATTTTAACTTTGGGATCAATCCTAAAGGAGCTAGTATTTAAATGTAAATTATTGAGATATACAAAAGTGCCAGTTTTCAACAACCTATTTTACTCCCATCACATTTTTATGTTCTCTTAGGGAACCAAATTCACATGGTGTTTGGAATTCTAATATTTTGGTGGCTCATCAGCCCCAGGTTGCAAATTCTATGCTCTTTTAGGTCTTCATCACTGCTTGGCTCATGGTAGTCACTTGAATGCTTGTTGAATGAATCAGTGACTAAAAGAACAAATAAACCCATGATCTCCTTTTACTTTAAGGCATAAATCTAGTTTTAGATATTGTGCTGTGAAACTGAACAATGTTAGCTGATAAGAGAGAGTTGATATTGCGTGAGCAGGATGAGAGTGCATTTTCTGTGCCATTCGGGAGGACAGATTCAATAGGAAACTGTCCCTTGTATGGAAAAGCATTCCCTGCACAGTCTTTCAGGCACGAATTTTGACAAGCACCAAAGCAAGACACATGCTTCAGAGTGTTATGGGATTTTGTTCCAAGAAGTTAATTTAATGAATCTAGAGGGGGTGGAGGTACCATAGAATTATGGTTGCTTTATCCATTTTTTCTGATCTGTTTAGGTGACTTATATATTCTGATTTTCCTGAATTGTTTAGTGCTGAGATTTCATGGAAATAGGTGTTCTAAAAGCCACTAAATATTGTTTTTTAATTACCTCACGGCCTCAAAGGAACAAGTAATCCTCATCTTCTTTTTATTGGCACTAAAATTCTCTATAACCACCAGCTCCCATAAAGATCATTCTTTTTAAAGCCTTGTTTTTTACTAAGGAATGTTGACTTTCTAGATATATCACTGCAGGATGGAGTCAGGCAAAGAATAATCATTGTCATTCAAGTCAGTGTTTCATAATCTATATGAGTGCTAAGAGCCACCCCAATTGGAAAGGGTCCATGTGTTATAGTAAAATTATCTATCCCCCAGACAAGGAAAGCAATAATTTTGCAACATGTCATGTATCCGTGTTCACATATACACAAGAGATAAGCACAGTGGGGAGCAACAGTAAACAGTTTCCTGAGCCCTTACTAAATTCATGCTTTCAAGTGTCTTATCCCTTAAACTAGTAGCCTACATACAAATTTTTACTGCACTCACCCCAAAGATAAATAATTTTTGAGCATTTAACTTTGATAAATTAGGTTACATGATATGAAATTGATATTTTATGGGTCAAAAATAGTAGAACATTTTTTCAACCTTCTATTTTTATTTATTAGTTACAAATATGTACATATGTACTATTATCATTAATTAATATATCAAGCATGATAACTCTTTGGGTGAGGGTCAATAATATATTGGATATAAATTTGTATTTCAAGTAGTCTCCTGGATAATTTCTAAGTTGTTTAGTTAGTTCTTATCAGATCAGATTGCCACAGTTTTTACTCCAACACTGTGGCTAGCTAGAAGCTTGACCTAGGAGTTGTGTCAGCTCTACCGATTTCTTGTGTCCATGTGTTGGCATTGTTACTATTTTTAGTCAGTGTATGGTTTCTTTGCAGAAATCTCTTTAAGCCCCTTGTCCATTTAGAAAAGGCTAATTAATAAGTCAAAACTAAATAATATAAATAGATAAACCAATTTTAACAGACCTCTAATTCAGAATTTGTCACACTATGCTGAAAGAGCATGTTTAATATATTGACTCTGACATGGGGATGAGTGATAGTGCCATTCTCAAGTAGGCTATTAGATTTTAGTAGAACTTAATTTATTTCTAATTTTTCCAATGGCAAAATGGATATAAATGAGTGTTAAAATCTAATTTGAATTGTGCTTCCCATATGTGGTCTTTCCATGTGGCTTGGATTTCTCACAGCATAGTGGCTGGGTTCTGAGATGGAGCATCTCAAAAGCAAGTATTCCAAGAAAGCCAGGTGGATGTTGTATAGAGTCTTAAGACCTAGCCTTGGAAGTCATATAGTGTTACTTCCACATCCTTAAATAATTAAAGCAATTACAATCCCATGTAGGTTGAAGAGGAAGGGACATAGATCTATGGAAGGAATGTCAAAGGATTTGTGGCCATTACTTATAAACCGCCACGCTACTCAATGCATGAATACCATATATAGCACCCTTAACAAATGGTCATCCATATTTACAACTCCTAGTGATGAGGAGTTCATATCACAGAATGTAAACTATTCCTTTTTTGGACAGTATTACATATTAAAAAATATTTTCTCAAGATGGACAAAAATATATTTTCTTATCATTTCTAGTTTTTGTTCCTCCTCTCTGGAACAGGACAGAGCAAGTCAGCTTCCCTTTTTGCTTGGATGTAGCTTGCAAGTGAACTGTGTTTCCTTTTGGAGGCTCACATTCCTAGTTGCTTTGACCAGGTGTCCTATATCGCTCATCACCAGCTTATTCCCTAAGCAAACAACAGCTTATACTTGTCCCTTTTAAAGTGCTACTAAATTCAAACATGTGTTCCATTTAATAGTGCCCCTTGCTGGCTGGGCTATTACAATACTATTTGTATATGCAATAGTTTCCCAAAAGAAACATCTATGTATTCATAGAACAATTCACTAGAGCATACTGTTAATAATATCTGATTTTTCAGATCCTCAGAGTGCCAGCGTACAATGAGAGCCGATATGGTAGGCTGTACTGGATGCTCTCAAGTAGCAAACGTTTGTGCCCCATATGGCAAATGTTCTCAGCCAGTGAACAATCTACTGTGCTATACTGAGTTGAAAGTGTTCAGCAATGCGTGTTATATGCCCCTCAGGAGCCTCTCTTTCTGCCATATATTTTTGTGTTCTGGTGAACTGTTTGAAACCATAATGGCAGACAAAATACATGCAAGTGGTAGTGCTGAAACTGAGGCAAAGAAATACAGGAAGAATATACTAGGCATTAATAGGCAGGGCTTCCAGCAGCGTGAGGAGCCTTTGATGAAAAGGTCAAAGTAACAGATGGTAAAGATCAGCAGGAAATTAGGGATTGGTCTAAGTCCTTTTGACATTCTGAAGTGCACAGTAAAACATCCCTGTAGGACTGACCAACAGTTGTCTGGAACATTCCTAGAGCATGTCATGACTTCTAGTGATTTAACAAACATAAAAGAGTACCAGGAACTCATCTTTACGGGAACTATGTGCTTAGGACTCTGTGTGATGCAGATACAATAGATATATCTTTTGTTCAAAAACGAATGCCACACACCAGAAGACATATTTCTATATTCTAGGTGAGATTTGACCAGGGAAGACTGAAGTAGAATTAATTTTCCTACAGTATGACATTTTTTATCTATTGTTTGAGCTGCCTTTAGTTTTTTAAACAGCTACATTATACTGTTGACCCGTCTTAAGCTTCTTCGATGAAGACCTTCAGATCTTTTTTCGGATGAAATTCTACAAAGCCATATCCTCTACACCACCACTCTAACATATAATCTGGCCATGGTGGTGATGAGGGCCATGACTAATGTTTATTGTGTACTTGCTATGCTCCAGGTACAAATAAGTGCTTTGCATTATCTCAGGAAATCTTCACAACAAACCTATGAGGTAGTTACTTACATCCTCCCCACCTTATGTGCAGGGAGTATTATAGAAGCTCAGTAACTTGCCCAAGGTCTTATGGTCAGTAAATTGGTAGAGCTGGGATCAGTGTAGCAGTTGGGATGATGTCAGATGTTGAAAATGCTTTTACAATATCTGCTATCCCTCCCAGGTTGGGCTGTGTTTGTAAACCACATACAAGTAGGATGGATTTAATCTGGTACAGAACTTGCTTGGTTCATAGCAGATGCTGAATGAATAAATACGTTGTGAGTCTGTCGATCCGTGAATCTGCTAATAAGCAACTATGATGCAAAGCTCAATTCCTCCTGATGCAAATCATGTCTGTCACTCTTAATGTATACCGAAAATATTTTTAAAGCTATGATTTCATAATTAGAGGATGCTCTTCAGAGAATCAGGAGCACTAAGGCATAGCAATCTTTTTTGTTCAGGTTGCATTAATATTAGGTATCTCTGCTTTCCAAATATCTTAAGATTAGCAGCAGCCTCAGACATGAAATTATTTATATCGCAATCCTAAAAGAAGAAAGAAGCTCAAAAAGAGAAACATACAAGAAATTCTACTTCTAGCTCTCAATGGAAACTGGCATAGGTCACGCCAGCAGCTCTAGAGAAATATGGTATCCACCATTGAAATCACAGGACAAAAGAAACCAAGCTGAGATGGTTGAGTTGAGTTTTCTCAAAAGCCAAGTGATTTATTTTGTCCAAAGGTATGTGAGAAGAAGTGATGTGTGCTACTTTCAAGCAGAAGCTTTCAGAGGCCTTATGTGGTATCAGCCACATGGCTTTTTCTCTGTCACAGGCCAGCAATGTCTCATTAGCTTGGATCCCACAGTGAAAAAGACAACTAGCCAACCCATTATGGTCATGCAATACTAGCAAGAAGTAAGATATTGTAAGTCACTGAGGAATTGGGGTTATTTGTTACCACAGTATATTTAACCTAAGCTGACTAAGAAACTATGTATATGTGTTAGAAAATCTGAGCTAATGCTGGAGGAACATATTGGGCTTAAGAGGAAGGACAACAGCCTTCAGCCCCAGGTATTTCCAGCAAGGGGAGAGCTTGAGTGCAGACGCCATCTCTGAGGGCATAGCTGGATGGACTGGGTCTAGGGGCAGATACAGAGTGTTCACCATTGAGGGCCTGGGAATAATATGAAAGAAGATAGTATCTTCCTTCATGTGGCAGAAAATAAATAACATTTACTTCTTCTAATCTTATTGCTTCTTCCCTATCCTAATCAACAAATTCCATAAGCCCTTTTTTTGAAATATATAGCTCTCTACCATCTGTCAGTACCTTCAAATCACTACAGTACCTTAAAATCAATCGAATACCAAATGGATTTTTTATTTTACTTATTTATGGATTAAAAGAGTAGTTTTAGGTTGTGCCTCTCAAAATCTAGTGTGGCATTGAGAAGTGAGGGGTCTAGAGCACCCTGTCCCCCTTCAAAAATCAACTGACCTATTTCATTCCAACCTATTTCAAATATTTGGCCTCTAATTAGATTTCATTTGTACAAAGGGTTCTGCAACCAAAACTGCTCGAAAATCACTGCCTCAGATGAGGCCACAAGCTCATTTCAACTATTTTGAAATGATTATCATCAAATTTGGTGAACCCTGTTTTGGTCTGTCCTAATCTCAACCCTCCTTTTCTGAGCATGTGGCAGAAGAATCTTCACTGCAGAGATAAATATTCATGTGCATTGCATTTTGCTCACAGGCACTGTATAAACTATATTTAGAACTGTGAATGTTGAGATGTACTGTGTCAACATTGAAATTTAATTACTGTGATGGACTTTAAATTCATGTACCTTCCTGCACTGTGGAGTGAACATTACCTCTTGTGTGTTTGTTCGTTCTCCTTTATGCGCCTATAGAAGAGGGTTGCAATCTGTTTAACCAGAACACCCACCTGCCCTTCTCCTCCAAGTGAACGAAATGAACTCTCAGTTTACGATTGTTTTATCTTTATATTGTGAAAAAGAAATATTGTCTTGCTAAACTCTTTGGACACTTCCCAATATATGCTATCTCTCTGCTACTCCTATTATCACTCATTTTGGTAATAAATGATAATGTTCATTGCTAGGATTTGTAAAGCACTGTCAAGTTAGCCCATTATTTTAAACACAGGTTAAAGCAAGGAATTTAGATTTATATAAGCCTGGTGCAGTTTCATTAAGGACCAATGGCATTTTAATTTTTCTCTCTCTCTACCCAAGGGACTTTAAGTTTCTTAATGTTACATTAATCAGTGTTTTAATATTTCTTCAAAATGTGTCTATTCTCTCCATGCTATTTATTGTCTTTGTCAAAGTCAATGAACAGGAATAAAAAGTACCTGCATGATATAGAAACTACTGCCTTCTTGGCCCTTGCATAGCAGGTAAGTGGATGCTGTTAAAAATGAATCTATCCACAGTGCTTTTCCTATTTCTGTATAGGATTTTGATTTCATTTAAAATGAATGACATCAACCCCAGGTCTGAAAACTAATAGAATTTCTGCATTTACCTACTGATCCATAACCTTTAGGTTAGACTATGTGTCAGTTTGCAGTCAGTTGGTTGGATGAAGCAATGCTTTAAAACTGAAATGAAAGATTTCTGTTATACTCCAGATGCCAGATATGAAGGCCAGTTTGGGTGGATTATTATTAGAATGATTTTATATTAGCCCTGATAAGCAGTACAGAATAAGCTGTAGGAAGTAAATACAGCCCCCTAAATGAGAAGAGACAAGGGAAGAAATGTGTTTGATCAGCTGACACCAATTCCGTCTGTGAGATGGAAGGCTAATTAAGAGTCCAGGGCCTGGCAGAGCACATTGCCTGAGTCCTGGTCAGCACACAGTGAGCGTGCACACTCTCGCTGGCTGGCCGGTCCCCCTGGAGACATTACTGCCCATCCGGTGTTCCTCAGCTCCTGTCGGGGGGAGTTGACTGTAGCTTTGAGATGCCTGGTGAAAGGGCAAAGTCCTCTAGATGCTGCAGGACTGGGATGAATGAGGAGGAACCTGCTGTTTGGCCTGGACTGGCCCCGGGCTGTGTGAGCCAGTATAATGTCGTGCACGCTTGCACACCAACAATCTGGTTCAAACCCCACTTCTATGGCTTACTGGTTGGGTGACCTGGGCAAATATTTAATCTTTAAATCTGTCTCTTTATCTGTAACCTGATATTGGCATGAGGATTAAATGTGATAATCCAGGCAAAGTGTCTAGTCAAATTCCGGGCACATTATGGGGTCTTGATAAATGGAAATTATAAGGAGAGTCTGGCCTCGGGCAGTTCAGTTCAGGTCTAATGAGTCCCAGTGGGACAAGAGAAGTGGCATGTGGGTGTCAAAGCCTGGAGACTGTGATTGGTGAGGGACAGATCCCACTACTGGCTGCGGTCGCACCAGGTCCCCGCAAGCGTCCACCAGTGAGGACCCACCTGGGCAAGGAAAGTGAGGAGGGCACTAGAGGAGATATGCCCCGGGAAACCTGGCATAGACCCAGAGGGGATGGGGTAGGAGCAGCGATGATGGACACGTGGAACTCACTTTGCCCCCTTCCCCTTTTTCACCCACAGCCACTCTGCTTCTGGCCAGAGCAGACCTCAGGCTAGAGCCCATTCCCTTTGTTCTCCGTGTGACCCTAAAGCCATCCTAAAAAGGAATGACAGACCCAAGGAATGCTCAGTAATTATGGATACTTTCTTTTTTTAAATATAGGGTCTGTCCAAAGAAATACAACTTGAAAAAATAAAGCATTCCTTCCAGTTTTTTTTAGATGTGGCCATATCCACATAAAGCATACAATGCCTTCCCCACCAGTTTTCTCCCTTTGCACATCCTCCTGATCTCTGTTTCTCTACCACAGCAAACCCCAGCATCTGTGTGTTACACAGGATGCAAGGGATGAGTCAATAAAAGTCACTCAGAAATTTAAACTAAAGGAAAGAAAAAGTGAACTGAATTTCAAAACTGATGGCACAAAAGTAACATACTTGATATTTGCCATGGATGAGATGCTGTAGGTCAGCATGTGTGGGCTGGGTGGCCATCTGCCTGCTTGTCCTTAAATCCATTTCCCTCCCTTCCTCTGCTAGCAATCAAAGAAAACACTATTTTAGGGGTTCCCTTGACAACTAGTTTCCACATAGTTTTGACAATCATGGGGTTGTAACAGAAAATTGGAAGATGAGAAAAGAGGAGAAGTCAATGTATTTCTCTCTCTGTCTTGGGGAGGCATTTCGAGCAGAAACTATGTCTCCTCTGGCTCCCCTCCCACTAGTCATTTCCTCCTTCCATGTTCCCGGCTTTGGCTGGGCAGACTCCTGTCTCCACTGTGGAACTTGTTCCAGCCTGAGTGTACTGGTTTCTGGAAATATTACCTCCTAGGTGTAGTGGCTTCCTGCTGTTGCATATCTTCGGGTTGCCTCCTCCTTCCCTGATTAGCATTTCAGGTCTTTTATCATCTGCATAACCCATTTCAGGTATTAAATTTTCTCTATTTGAAGTACTTAGAGTTGTTTATATTTCCCGTATAGATCCTGATTAATACACTACACATAGTGATTTGAGTCTATTTCTGCCCAATGAGACAGCAGAATGGGAAAGTTAATGTATTTAAGCAGACATGTGTCTACAGAGCTCTGAATAAAAACAAAAATGCATAAATAATGCACTAAGACATTCCATCATAGCAAAACACTGCTTTGGTCTCTGATATTTCATGCCGTTTACAAATATCTCCCTATTTGTTATTCTGGGGATTTTTCATTAGGGCTAAACTATTTCACGTGACAATCAAGTACTTTTTACAGTATTTCACAAGATTATGCACTTTCCCAGGTTAGAAAAACAAACCTGAACTAAATTTTCCTTTCACTCTATGCTTTCTGACATACAGTCCATTTCTTACCACTAGAAGACCTGCCCGCACCCCGGAGTAAAGAAATCTACTGCCCCACAGGACAAATATGTCCTGACCAGCTTTCCACTGTCCCCTTCTGAGCCGGAAAGAATTTTATTAAGTGGTTAAAGAATAAAACTTGCTAATTCTTGTGAGAATTCAGACAATAAATGGCTTATAAAATGGGCCGTTAAAATAATTCATGTCTGAAATTCAGCATTAATATGATGCAACATGTCAGGTGGGGGAGCTGACACCTCAGAGCTCTCTTCCTCACTGCTTGGTTGCTTGAGAAATATTAAGAGAATCCATATGAAAGAAAAGGACTAGAAATACTGACTTGTTATAAGGGGAGCTTACTTTTAGCTTTGAAAATAGCAAGATACCTCTAGAAGCAGAGGAATTGGTTATTCAGATACCTAATGAGTTAGAAGCCAAGTCTTCCTTGCCAATCAGCACCTCTTCATGCACGTAGTTTTTGTCCATACCAAATTTGGGAGCTGTGTGGCAACAATAGTCCTTACTTTCTCTCTGAGCGGTGGGGAGGTGGGCTCCAGTTTTGCTCTTATAATCCATTTTATATTCAGTGTCACCTTCCTTTTCACTGGGCTAGTATTACAACCTGGGAATGTATCTTAGTCAACTCTGGTCCGGTGGCAGCTAAGAGCAGGATCCGAAAACGGCCTAAAAAACTGTGCTTAGTGTAGCCAAGTTGTACCCATGTGGTACCTTGTACTTAAGATGTGCCTGTGTCTCAGCTCCCATTCACTGGGGTCTGTAGAACTTTCTTTGCAATCAAGACCCATACGTTATCGAGGTCCTGAGCAGCTGCTCAATGTGACCACATCTCATCTGCCATTACTTTTCAGTGTCTTTTAATAGGAAAGAATACATCCATTCTGTGATAGAAATAGGATTAGGGTTTTAGGAAGGCCATAAAATAATGCAACAATAAATTCTAAAATACCCAGTTGTCAGATATGTTTCACTAAATTGCAAATATCAGATTACATTTTAAAATTATTTCAAATCCACACTGGGACTTATGCAAGAACCATATATAATAGAAGGGAATCAGCTTCCCTTTTCTACTGTTAAATGCCAGGCACATGGATCTTCATGGGGGAGACTGTAGCAACATTGTTATTACTGACTTATTTCCAATCAGAGCTGAGAGATCAAAAAAGACAAACCCTCTGTAGATCTACTCACATTTTTTTTAACTCATGTTTCAAATTAATAATTTTCTTAGGCATTCAACAGTGAATAATGAAGCTGAACTCATTTATTTAAAGTTTTAAGATAGCTCTAATTTAGTTCTCTGTGATACAAGAAGTTAGTGTAAAGAAATTCTGCAACTGTCTTAGGGTTTCATCCCGGAGTGTTTAACCTTGGTCAGGTTACTTAATTGTACTTAGTGTCCATTTTCTCTGGAAAATGCATATGATAACAGCGCTTATCTCAGCTAGTTACTATGAAAATAGTAGATTACTCATTTATTATTCAACAAATATATATTGACCATCTGCTATGTAACAGACATGGAGCCCGCCCTGTTGAATTTATGATTTGGGAGAAGAAATAGAATGCAGTCAAATAATTACATAAATACAGTTACAGGTAGATAAAGGCTGCTATAAGAAAGATTTGATGCTATAACAAATACATGACAGGGGACTTCCCCTAATTTGGGGGGAGGAGATTAAGGTGATTGGGGAAGGTTCTTCTCTAAAGAAATGCACACGAGATATGAAGGATTAAGAAGAGTTAACTAGGCGGAGTGTGGGGGCGTGGTGGGGGGTGAACATTTCAGGCAGAGAGAACAGTGTATGCCTGGTTCACTTCCGGAAGCCCACCACTCTGAGGCATCCACTGGTAACCTCCCTTCCAGTTATGTTTATTTTTAATTTTCAGCAAAATTAATTTTATTTTGATCCAGGAATTTGGGGAATTACTTTGACATAGGTGTGTGTGTGGTGAAGGGTCTTCTGGTGATGTGTCTGTATTTTGTAAAGAGTACAGGGCAAGTGTGCATGAAGCAGATTTATCCTGGATGCACACGATGGGTGCATATTGTCATTCATTCAGAAAATATTTATCAGGCTCCTACTCCATACCAGGCACTACCCTAAACACTGAGGATACAGAGATGAATGAGACACAGCCTACGTCTTCGAGGACTTTAGTCTTCATCTTAGTGAAGGAAAGAGATACCAAAGCACATATATGTAATATGCCATAGCAGAGCAGTGTATGTGAGGTCCATAAATTCTGAAAGCATGGAAAATGGCCTGGCTGCCTCTACCTGGGAGGGTCAGTGAAGACCACACAGAGGAGGTGATGTGTGAGCAGAGTCTTAAAGGAAGGACATTCCAGAAAAGCATATACTGGGATACCACATCTAGCCCCAGGACCTAGAAGAGTGCTTGGCACATCATACCTAAACACTAAAAATCTAATTGACAAAAGGCACAGTAAGGAGTTCCGTGCATTACTCTGAGTGGGTCAAACATACCATGCAAGCAGAGACTCAGCCTGCAGGTAAGAGGCCAGAAATGCAAACAGATAAAATTGTAAAGATATTCTTATGCACGGTGAAGAATCCTAGATTTTATTCTCTAATCTAGATAGTGGAAAGCAATATTTCAGTATTTTAATCAAGGGGAATGATATAATTAGCTTTGCATTAAAGAAAATGAACTATTTAGGAGATGAACAAGTGAGAGAGAAGACTGAGGGCACAGAGACCAGCCAAGAAGCGATTCAAGAAGCGATTATAGTTTTCCAGAACAGAGACGGGAGGTTCTAAGTGAAGGAAGATGGAAGGAATGAATTTGAGCAACATTCTAAAGTAAAACCCAGCACTAATATGTGGGGTTAAGGAAGAACCAAGAGATGGGTTTGATGAGGAAATGTTTCTGGCCTAAACAACTGCTGATGTCATTCACTGAGATGGGAATACAGACATGGGGAAAGGGTTGAGAAAATACACAAAGGCCACTCTGGGGCATGTTACAGATGAGGTGCGTGGTGTATGTGCGAGGGCAAGGTCCCGATGGAGAGCGCTCTGGGCCTCTGATGTAGACTTAAGGATGACGAACTTGCTTCCCCAGAGGACAGTTAGGGAAGAGAAGGTATCAAGGGTAGCTTTGGGGCCCTGACTCTTGCTCCATCGCATTACCCTTCTTCACCTTGGACCTGCCAGACACTCCTCCCCAGTCCCCGAAGACCTTGTGAACTGGCTCACACTCCCCCTCTCCCCGAGTGCCTGCTCTTGCCCAGCCATTCTCCAGACAAATTACCTATTGTGTGTTGACCTTTTCAAGATGAGAAAACCAGGATAAATACTGAGAGACATCTTGCCTCTCTGGAACAGCTCTCGGGGGATATGGAGGAGAGGAAGTTGCTCCTTACCTAACTTGGGATGGTGGGGATTGAGGAATCTTATGGAGAAGCCAAAGAACATTTTACAGCATAGATCTACTTTTCAAAAGGCAATGCTTTTCCATGCACAAAGAACCCAACATATTTGTCTTGTCCTCCTTTACTCCTTTTTTTTAATGTGCATGCACTCACAGTTGCTAAGAATTAATACCATCAACATGATTTCTTCTAAATAACTCCTTGGGAAAGCACTTAAGGCCTCCATTTATTATCCAAATGTAACTTGAGGACAAGAACAGAAGAATCATTTTAGAAAGAAAATAATCAATGAATCATTTATCAGTTTTCTTGCCCTTTGTATAATAAATGGTAATTAGTATGATGTCTTTGTTGGCAAGTGCTTATCAGACAAAATCCAGTCTTAGAAGCACAGGAAGAGTCTGTAAAGAACTGTGTTGTTTTGCAGTCCTAATTGTGATGTTATCTCTGGAATTTTATGTGGTTGCATTGTTAATTTTTAATCTGGTATCCTTAATAGCAACAAGGTTATTAGCGCCTACCTAGAGTTCTGAGTGCCCACATTAGATAACAAAATCTTGGCATGGTGAACATTTGGAAATAAGCATTTGTCTAAGATAGAAAAGAGGACTCAGCAGACTCTGATAGCCTTGAACAGGGCACAGTTTTGAGAAATTGAATGTGGTAGAATAAAAAGAGGTTTTATCAAGCATTTTTCTAAACAACTTTTATACATTCTTCTTTGGTGAAGAATGTACCCAGCACTGTCTGGAGTTTTAGAATTGCCTCCCAGATACTTTATCTGAGACTGTTTGCTCTACTTACCCTGAAGTTTGTTTTCATTCCAACAATTAATCATTGAGTGCCTACTACTTGTGATACTTGTTGGAAAGTCAAAGATAAACGAGACCCAATCTCTGCTCTCAAAACACTCACATTGGGGTCTAGTGGGAAACACAGGCCTGTAAACACATGGTTTCAGTCTGATGTAATAAGCATGTGGATGTTGTAGGTCCCAGGAACGGGGCGGTGGAGGAGGCGACTTAATTCACTTGGAATAAGCTACCCACTCACCTGTGGAAATCCCCGAGATTCACACGGAGCCCATCACAAGTAGCATAGGAAGGGCCTAGGGTGGAAGGGGGCCCTCGTGCTGCCCTTCTCCCTGTATTTCATCCAGAAGGGGCTCCTAGATTGGCTTTGAACATGGCTCTGAACATGGGTTGGAAGACAATTTTCAGTGGCTACTGAAATCCAGTCATATGATCATGTGATTTTAATTGTGGCTCTTAGAAATAAATATATATTTTTTCTGAGAAGTGTAAAGAGTAAAATAAAACTAACATAAAAATGAAGCTGTTAGAAAATAAAGTCATTTGTACACATCCAGAACTATTTTTTTTACATTAGAGGGCCAGCAATCCTATCAGTCAGTATTACAAATGTGATAGCTCATGATTTTCATCTGTAATATTATTTATGGATAAGCAGAAAAGAACACACCTCATCTACCCAACCCTTTAAAAGTTATGCCCTTATCTTAGAAAGAAACATGTTTGTCCCTTATCTCAATATTTTTCTTGACTTCTAAAATACCTTTAAACTACCAAAGATCCTAATACCCTCCTGTACTTTTCAGGGAACCTGTGTTACCAAATTAAACTCTCTAATAAATTATTCTCAAGTACATTCTGGTGTTGTCCCCCCATAAAGGAAAACCTCAATAATAATAGATAAATGGATGGATGGCTGGATGGCTGGATGGCTGGATGGATGGGTATGTAGATGGATGCATAGATAGATACGCTCTTTTCTCTGATCGTCTTTGAATAAACTATGATAGCACCTAATTAGCCTGAACAAGTCCCTGTGTCACTACTGATCATTGAATTGATTTATGTGACTACTCAATAGATATGTCTGGAAATATGAGAGAAAATAATACACCATTCCTCACCTGTCTACAGCTTCTCTAAGGGGGTAATGACACAGGTAGTCGATACCCATCAGGTAGAATTCCTCTAACAGACTCACAGGTCTCTCATGGGCCACATTTAAGCAATTTGGTTACTCAGAAAACTCTAAGACAGAATCAGGGTAGCATCAGGCTTCCCTCTTTGGGGCACACCTGAAAAATCCATGCAGTTCTCCAGAAATGAATCTCTTGGCATCCAGGGGACAATTTAAGTTCAAGGAAATGAGCTTCATGTCAGGCAGGTGCAGGAGCTGCCTTGGATTAAAAAACCTCATGCTTCATAGGAGCCAATATCTCCTGTAACTCCATAGGGATAGCCTCCAAGTCCCCACAAGGATTATGCCAATTAGAAGGAGTTCCCACACTCAAAAAGGCCTAAAGCTATGGCTTCATTCAGGTGTTTGTATTTCTTCCAGCTCAGATGCAATTTATCATTTTTATCACAAGCAATGTTGGCCTACTAACATAGTTGATATTCTATCTTATTAGGTTACAGGGGAAGAGAGCTAGAAAGTTAACTGAAGGTCAAATTCTCACACAGGAGGGGAAGGGTGTCATTGAATGATGTATATCAGCTTTAAAAACAAAAAGGAGAGACTTTTTAAAACAAACCTTTGAATAGGTTTAGATGTACAATATATTGCAAAGGTTGCAGTAAAGAGTGTTACACTGCACCCACAGTTTCCCCTATTGTTAGCATCTCACTTTAATATTTTTCATTTGTCACAATTAATGAGCTAATATTTATATATTACATTATTATTAACAAGAGTCCATGTTTTATTCAAATTACTTGGATCTTTCAAAAAAGGAGAGACTTTTAATTGGTAATATATTCTACGCTTAATCTGTTGCACACTTAAAATGTTTAGAAACCACTCAGGATAGTTTAATTGAGGTAGGAATCATTTCAAGTACTTAGAACCTAAATTCTTTAGCATATAAGAGTCTTTAGGTCAACATACTGATGTGTAATTTTCAATGCCCTGTTAGTAACTATGAATAAACATCACAGACACACACACACATACACACACACACACACACACACACACACACACACTGAGCCACTTTGGATTTGATTTTTACACCGACTATAGTTAGGTGTGTAAAAGTGAAGTTGTAGATTTTAATCCTTTGCATATTTTTTATATTTTCTTTTCAAAGATATATATAGTTCTGCTCCATCTCTCACCCTCCCCCAAAATAATTGTCCCCTGGACTTAAGGCAAAGAAGGTCTCCCAGAGTGGGTTACTCTAAGAAGCCATTGTCAGGCTGGGCAGCGTGATTAGAATCAGCTGAGCAAGTTGTTTTCCAGTTCCAGTGACTGAGGCGCTCCCCGGGGATGCTGATGTAATTGATCAGTGCAGTTCCCTCATCCCCATTTTCCACAAGCTCTCCCGTGACTCTAATGCACAGTCAAGACTGAAAACCACTACATTGGAAAAGGCAGAGTTTATCTTTTTAATTCCGATAAACATATGAAATGTGGGCTTTGTTTATTAACATGAAGCCTGGAAGACTCTTGGAAAATTCTTCAAGGACCTCCTGCTTTAGCTTTGTTTCCTCTTTGCCGCCCAAGCAGAATTAATTACTACCTGCTAATAACTTAGGCCTCCCTGTTTTATATTACTTACCATGTGGAATTATAATTATTTCTTCAGTGCCTGTCTCCCCAGTTAGACAGTCTCTGAGGTGAAGACCATGTCCTCCTTAGGCGAGATAGCCTCACTTTTAACATAATTCTGGCACAGAGGAGTTGCCCAAGACGCGTCCTAGGAAGGGGAGGCTGGCTTAAGTCTGAAAAAAGATAAAGACCTTAGTATCAACTGAACAAAATCTCCTTGGACACTCACTTTGAATTCCAAGAACTCCAATATAGACAAAATTATATTTTCTTCCATTATTACTGGTATTTCTCAGAAATATGGCAACTATCAAATTTTTTATTCAAAGAACTTTTAGCTCTACATCTCATGTCAGAAAATAAAGCAACGTATATTGAGATAGGGATTGCTAACAAGTGAATGACTAGCTCCATTAATCCACAATAAAACTGGAATAATATCAGCCCAGGAGTTTTCCCTGTTCTCCCTATGTCAGAACATTCGTTGTGACTGTTACTATCAATGGATCCTGCAATTGGCCAGCTGGGGTCGTCTGGGCTTCCACACACAAAGCGGTGGATTGGGATGCTGTTAGTTACTCTCTTTAGACCTGAATTCAATTTTGATTGAACGTGTTTATACTTGTGAGCTTATAATTATCCTTGAGTTCATTTTAAGAGATGGTTTTAAAGGTTTCTTTTTTCCTTTTTTACTAACTACTGCGGTGTTTTCAGAGAGATTTACTAGCCTAAAAGATTTCTGGGCACATTAATAAAAGGGAAGGAAATCCATAGTTTAGTCTGAGTCTAAAACATAAAGCAAAGGGGATGCTGGCAGCTTCCTGCAGAGCAGTTGCCCCTGCGATCAGTGCAGGAGGCCTGCCAAAGACACTCCTGCCCAGAACTTCTGGGGAGTAGGAGAAGCTCTGCAAAGCAGCTGAGAGCCTACGAATTCCAATTTGACTTATCATTCATTTTGAGTCCTCTTGTTTATTTATTCAGTAAATATATATTGCTCACTTGCCACATGCTGGGTGCTGGTGAGGACAGTGATGAGTTTCCTTCCCTTTCTGGTGGGAAGCTCTGGCCACCTAGTAACTGAAGATTCTCCCACACACAGCCCAGACATACACACAATGTTGCAGTCTGAATGTTTGTGTCTCCTCAAAATTTGTAGGTTGAAATCCTAACCACCAAGGTGATGGTGGGGCCTTGGGAGGTAATTAGGTCATGAGGGCAGAGGCTTCATCAACGGAACTCGTGCCCTCATGAAAGAAGCCTGAGAGAGACCCCTCACCCCCTCTGCCATATGGAGGACTATCTTCTGAGAGGAGGAGAAGGAGGAGTAGCCCTCACCAGACGCTGAATTTGTCAGTGCCTTGATCTTGGACTTTGCAGCCTCCAGAGCTGTGAAAACTAAATTTCTGTGTTTACAAGCCACCCAGGCTATGGCATTTTGTTATATCAGCCTGATACACACACACACATACCATTTTACTTCACTTTTACCATGTACAGCCCACTGACGGCCAGCTTGTCTGGACCATCTGGTTTCTCTCTAAGAGGAGAAAGGCATGTAAACCATGATCTTTGCCTTTTCATGACACTTTCTCCAAATTGTAAAATATGAAGTTCATCTTAAACTCTCTCCTGCCTCATTCTATACTTCTCTCTTGGCAAAGGACACCAGAACTCTTGAGGGGTCCAGAGTGCCATCAACCCTCCTCCCACACACGTGTGTTCTGTTGCTTACCCTAGATAGTATTATATGTGCAAATCAATGTTTCTGCCACAAATGGCAGACACTATGTTGTAGGTGCTGTTCTAAGTACTATAGACAACTTAATTCTTTTTTCTTTCTTTTTTTTTTTTTTTTTTTGAGACATGGTCTTGTGTGATCATAGCTCACTGCAACCTCAAGCTCCTGGGCTCAAGCAATCCTCCTGCCTCAGCCTCCCAAGTAGCTGGGATTACAGGTGCATGCCACCACCCCAGGCTAACTTTTCTATATATGTTGTTTAGAGACAGGGTCTTGCTATGTTGCCCGGGCTGGTCTTGAAATCCTGGCCTCAAGCAATCCTCTCACCTCGGCCTCCCAAAGTGCTAAGATTACAGGTGTGAGCCACTGTGTCTGATCTACAGGTAAATTAATTTAATTTATCTTCACAATGGCCTTATGCTCCCACATTGCTATTATTATTATTATCCCTGTTTACATATGAGGAAACTGAGGCACAGGGAGGCCATGGCCACATAGTAAGGAGAGAAGCTGGAAATTGAGCCCAAGCATTCTGGTCCAAAGACTATGTAAAATGAATTAACTTTCCCAGAAGGCACATTAAAAGGGGATTTTTCAAATGTAATGCCTCGTCATATTAAAATACACCAGAGAATGAAGTCAGCTAGCAAGTGAAAGATCAGGGCAGGCAGCCTTCATGACATAATGACCTCTAGTAAGCAATGAACTCCTGCTGTGTGTAGATGATGGCAATCCTGCAGGCCCTAGGGAGGAACATTCCATACTCTGTACCTACCCAAGCAGGTTAACAATAGAACCTTGAAAAGGAATGTTTCAGCCACTTTGCTGCAAGCATTCTCACAAAAACTTGGAAATGATAGCGATGACTGAAAGGAGTGAGTGGGTGGAGAAACCTAAGACAGCCTTGCAGGCTTCTCTGCCCTCCATGGTATGAGAAGCAGACATGAACCTAAGACGTGCTCAAAAGTAGCTGAGAAAGAGCAGGATGCAGAGTTTCTTTGATAGGAATTGCACAGACTGATGATGAGATACAATAGGAACCGGGATATCTGGGTGGATACCGGCATGACACATGAGGACAACTGAGAAGCAGAGACTACTCCTTAAGCCTCCAAGAATAAATATACAGCCCCAGGAATGTGACCCTTTGTGGACTGAAAAGACCCTGAATCGATTGCAATTACATTTGTACCACCTGGACAAATGGAAATTCAAAATAAAAATTTAAAAATGTCTTAAACATCTAATTTTGTGTCCTGAGATTCCACTCCACTGCACATTAGTCCAGGAGTGGTCAAGCAGGGTTTGAGAAGCGTGGGGAAATAGCTGCTGAAAACACTGTTCTCCTGTGCCGAGGATGATTCTGTAAGATCGTAGACTACTCAATTCTGCACCGTGGGAAGAAGTGGGCAGTCAAGAGAGCTGGCAGCGCTCCTTGGATCGTTCATGGTGGGAGGTCATCGCGAGATTATTTGCCTTTCTCTTCAGAGTTTCCATAAGCAAAAGGACTCTATTTTTTTTTTTAAAAGGTGATCCCCCGATAACATATGCCAACAATAAGAAGAGAGTAAAGTACTCCTGGTTTTAAACTTTGAAGTACCAACTTAGATTGCCATTTTGAAAGAAATTCAAAAACAGATTACTTTGGACTTAACAAGCAAATTGACCTCCGGATGGCTTTTGAAAACCAAATTATTAGTAAGTAGAAGGCTACTGTATTTTATTGTCAATTTACTAATGAAGACACTGAGACTCAAAGAGATGGAGTGATGGGCTCAAAGCCAAATTGCTAGGAAGGGTCAGAGCTGGGATTGGAGCTCTGGAGTCTGTGTTCTCTCCACGGAGCCGTTCCTGACGTGCAGCCTTGGCTCGTGCTCGCTGCTCTGCCTGGCAGGCCCCTCACTCCCGTCAGCCAGGCTCAGTTCAAGTGCTCCTAACTGCCTCAGTTTGTTCAGGGAGCGGAGACAAAAATACTATAGACTGGGTGCCATCAACAACAAAAAAGTATGTCTCACAGTTCTGGAGGCGGGGAATACCAAGATGATCAAGTTGCCTGCAGATTCTCTCTGGTGAGGACTGACTTCCTGGTTCACAGATGGTGCGTTTCTGCTGTGTCCTCGCGTGACAGAAGGGGTGAGAGGGCTCTCAGGGGTGTCTTTCCTACGGGCACTAATCCCATTCATGAGGGATACACTCACGACCTATCACCTCCCAAAAGCCCCATCTCCAGATACCATCTCATTGGAGATTAGATTTCAACATGTGAATCTGAAGGGTGATAAAAACATTGGGTCCATAGCCACAACCAAATGCTTTCTCAGCCAAGGTGGTAGATTCTTCCTGAGGAGGTGACAGTCCGACTCCAGGAGAGCAGGGGTCCCATGTGCTGTCCAGCCCACAGCATCCACGGCTTTCAGAAGCTGCCCCACAGTATCAAACCAAGGACTGGTATTCACCTGACAGGTAGAAATGTTTTGCCAAAATGTTACTTATAGATTCAGAATTTAAACTGACAGTGAAGCCTGGGGAGAGAAATATGAATTCTAATTCTATTTCAATCTTTCTGGATCAAAAAATCTTTTTTATCTATCTCACTGTATTCAGTGATGGGAAAAAGTAAAATACCATTTCAAACCTTTACTAATCTTTCTACTGATCTATACTCATGATTCAGGTGTGCTTTGTAGACAAGCATAAATCTGCACTACTCATTCTCACCATAAATGCTTCACAAATTAAAAAATAAATTATAAGCTTCTGTTAGAAAGAGAAGGATTCTTTTCACTAAGTGTGTAAGTGATGACTGATTAGGGCATTTCTTTGACAAAAATATGTAAAATCTAAACGTATCTAGCTAATTCTTGCTGCATTTCTGTTTTTCATAGAAACAGAAAACAACTTGATGAAACTTATAAGTATTGAAATATTTATTTTTCAAGAGTAATCAATTTTATTAGCATTATGTGCCTTTTTGATGATTGTAGGTTCATCATGTCGCTTTTATTCTTACAGATATTTTTATAATTGTTGATTTCCATAAATTTAATAGAAGAAATACCACTAATATTTCTCATTTATTTTTCATAATCTATTCACACTAAAATAAATTATCTTTTGTAATTCTCTTATGCATACAAATATTTGAAATGTTTATGTAATATTTCTTGTGTTTTTTTTTTTTTTTACTTTTGGAGTATGAGCTTATTGTAAAGGAACTATTATAGATTAAACATTTCATTGTGAAAGGGATCTAAGTGCTGCATCCACATGTAAAAAATCAAGTATAATTCAATCTAGAAGGATGAATTACCTGGAATATCCAAGTAATTACGATAAAATGGGTTGTTTCATTATTTTATTCTCCTCCCCCATTTTTAGCCCATGTGTGTATGTGTGTGTGTGTGAATGTATATGGTGGGAAGAGTGTTGCTAAGAAGGTACGAATAAAAACTTCCATTCTCCATCATATTTGGGGTGATGCACATCAATGAGATTATGATCATTAAGACACAATTTTCAGAACATACAATATTATATCCTATATGCTATGCTTATTCTCTACAGCTAAAAAACTGACCTAGTGGAAAGAAAGAAATAGGTAGCCCCTAAAATCTATTTTAGAACAAAGGTTATTTTTAAAGTAGATGGACTGAATGTTTGTGAACCCCCAATATTCTTATGATGGAACCCTACCACCTCACTGCAGCGGGGCCTGTGGGAGGTAGTTAGGATTAGATGAGATCCTAAGAGTGGAGTGCTCATGATTGGGATTGGTGCCATTAGAGTCAGGAGAGAGCTTGCTTCCCCTCTCTGCTCTCTGCCATGTGAGGACTCATTGAGAAGGCCACAGTCTGCACACAAAAAAGGGCCCTCACCAGAACCCAACCATGCTGGAACCCTCATCTCAGACTTCCAGTCTCTATAACTGTGAGAAATAAATTTCTGTTGTTTATAAGCCACTTTTTATGGTATTGTATTATAGCAACCTACATTGACTAAGACAATTAGACTAGCCTGGCAATGAGGTCACCTTCACCTTTAATATTTCAACCCTACCTCTATTATTCAGTCCACCCTTTTCTGAGTACATACATTCTGCTAGGAGATAGGGACACAGAACTCATAAGACAGAGTCCCTGCTCAGTTTCCTCTGCCCCTTCCCCTCCAAAAGAGTCTTAGATCTGAGTACATGCCCATCTCTACCTCATGCAGTATATAAATCTATTCCAATCCTGTGGCTGTTTCACTGTGCTGAGAAGCACATTGTGCTATGTCTTAAAGATGTCTGTCTGGCACGTTTAAAACATGTCAAGGTTATAAAATAACTGCATCAAAGCAATATTTTTTGCCAGCTTTCAACTTATGAATATGGATTGGCTTTAATAATTAGATTAGAACACTAGTTCAGAAGCCATTTATCTAATGTATTTTCCAAATGCCATTTCACTGAAAAATTTCCTGGAAATAGATAAGATGTATTGAGGCCAAGATACCACCTAAAAACTCTTCTCTTTCAGGAATACAGCAGAATTCACTAATTTCGTTTCTTTTTGCTTTTTATTTTCTAGTATTGTTTGCAATGTAATTTGATAAATAGTAAGAATTAAATGAAATGAATAAGGTAATTTGAGGGAAGTGTATAGTTATTTTCAGATGAATAAAGGATTTAGGACATTGGGTCTCCATTGAAAAAGAGATAATTATAGAGTAATAGTATTTAAATCATTAGTTCAAGAAGCAATAGGAATTTATTTTTCAAAATTGAAAGAGAAGATTAAAGAAGAGGAAGTTAAATTAAAGGATAAAGAAAGAGAATTTATACAGATAGAGCTGGCATGAAGCTCAGTTTCAAGTTCTATGTTTTATTTAACCCCCACAATAACCTATTGAAGTAGGGATAATTATTCCTATTTACAAGGATAATGTGGCTTGTCTTTCTTTCCAAGATTGGAACAACCAGTCAGTGGCCAATCCAGGATCAAACCTACATCTCCTAAAGAGAACCATTTAGAGTCCATGATCTAGAGACTGAGAAGGGGGAAAAGCTAGTTTGCACTGGACTGAGGAAGGAATGAGGAAGGAAATAAAGAGATTAGTGCAGGCAGTGCCCAAAGTGGCCAGTTTAGGAAGAGATGAGAGGGAGGAAAGGAGAGATTTGAGAGCAGTAAGAGCAAGTCTAGCTGGAAGTAGGTGGGGCAAGATTAAACACTGGGTCCTGGATGGAGTGGGAGGTATTCTTCTTCTACCCAAATGAATGAAAACAGGTAACAAATGCTGAAAAACTCAGGGAAGGTGGGGAAGACAGGGGAGCAAGACATTCAGAGACCTTTAAATAGTCTCTAATTGCTTTGTCAAGTAAGAGACGAGGTCATCACATGAGAGACGGAGGATGTTAATGAGGCTTCAAGAAAGAGAAAAAAGGATGAGGAAAATGAAAGAGAACCCTAACCACAGACAGCTCGGTTAAGGATCACTTGTAGCACATAGGAGCAAGTTTAAGTGTGGAAGTCTGACGGTGCTGGTTCACCCGAGTTACAAATGGGGAATGTGTCAGTGGGGAGGTAGACCTGGACATGAGCATGGAGGGAGAAGAAAAGGGACAGGCGGTGCACGCATTTGTGCGTGTGTGTGTGTATGTGTGCATACATGTGTGCTGTGCGTATAGAAGGTCATGAGTGAGTGCAGGTGGGTGGGAAAAGTGTTCAAGTGGCTAAATCTAAGGTGGGACCAGGAAGGGGAATGGCAGGAGGAGAGGCACATAACACATACAAACAGCAGTAGCATAAAGCACTCCTAAAAAACCATTAAGGAAAAGACAAACAATCCATCAGAAAAAAATAAGCAATAACTTGAATAGGCATTTCACAGAAGAAGAAACGTGAATAGCTAATAAACATGTGAAAACATTCTCAACCTCATTAGTAATCAGGGCAATGCAAATTCAGACCAAAATTGAATATCATTTTACACTCACCAGATTGGCAAAAATTTTAAAGTCTGAAAATATATGTATTACTGAAGATGAAGAACAGCAGGATCTCTGATGTGCTGTTGATAAGTGAATAAATTGGTGCCAATCCCTTGGAAAACAGCTTGGAATTATCTAGTAGTTGAACATTTGCTTACCTTTCCACCCAACGATTCTACTCTTAGATGTTTCCCTAGAGAAACACTAGGACAGGTGTGTGAATGTTCATAGTGGTAATATTTGCAAGAGGAAAAAGAAAACTGGAAACATCTCAAATATCCGTTCACAGAAGAATGGGTAAATAAATTGTTATGTGTGCATAAATGAATTTTACTATGATAGTAAAAAAACGAATGAACTGCAGCCATAACAGAGTTGTATCTCACAAACAAAATATTGAATGAAAAATATAAGTCCCAGGAATATATACAAAATGATGCCATATATGTAAAAGTGAAAAACTCAGAAAATCAAATAATATTTTGTTCATGGCCACATACCTGTATAGCAAAAGTATACTAAAATCTTGAATAATAAATCCCAAAATGAAAATAACAATTACTTCAACCACAGAGACAGGGGATTGGAATATAAGTATCTGAAATGCTAATACTATATTTCTTAAGCTTTATTATTCTATGAACCTATGATTACATTACTTATTGTTCTTCATGTGTATGAAATATTTCATGATAATAACAAATGCAAATCTGGGCAAAAATTAAATAAGAATTGAAAATCCAAGCTTATGGAAGAAAATTTGATGTTGGTCTATAAATACACACATTTGGTTTAAATATATAAATCTTTATGACCTTCACTCTGAACCACATAAAGAATTCACTGGGCCTTGCAAAGTCATAGTTCTTTGAAGGAATAGTTGAATATTTGAATAATGGGGAAAAATCATTCAGTGTTTCATTTTAAATAGGTAAAAAGTACTTTATTATAATGAATCTGTCAACTTAACTTCTGTACATAAAGAACACAAAATTACTAAAAGCGTGTAGTATGGTATTTTCCAGAACGTGTTCTATGAAACACCAGATGTTAAAGGTTCTGAATCAAATGTGTTCAGGAAATGCTGGACATATAAGTAAACACCTAATCTGGTTGCTAGATTAGGGATTTTTTTCTACTTTAAAAAGTTAATGAAAAACAATTCTCTATGAGAGATGGAGAGAGACTGTAAATGAAATCTCTTGCAAAATCTAAAGGAATTGTGGATCAAATGACATGTCTGACAGTGTCTTTTCCATCCCTTGCCCTCTGGTCATACCTCAAATGTTGATGTTCCTTAAAAACTCATTCTCGTTCCTCTTCTCTTTTTGATCCCTATTTGTCCCCTACAATCTATAATCTGATCATTTCAAGATCTCTCTCTCTATGCAGATCTGACTTGTCCAGATTCATGTTCTGCACTCATCTTGGAGTTTCCCAAGCTGTGATCCCAGAGGAATCTCAAATTTAACACATCCAAACCAGCCTCTGTCATCTCACATTCTAAAATAACTTGGCCTCCAGATTCTCCATTTCCATAGTGGTGTAATCATTCCACCTAGTTTTCAAATTACAAATTAACTTCAGTTTCATTCTTTGCTGCATCTTCCTTCATCCATTTTGCTATTTTTTAAGGAATGTTTCTTAGCTATGGCCTCTCTTTTCTGTAATCCTTTGTCACACCTTGGCCTTCAGCTTTATGATGTCTTAAATGGGCCTTCTGTCTTGTCGTTATATTACCAATGTTTCCCAAATGCAGTTCATAATCCACATAGATTATTATCATAAAAATCATGTTAACAGGAAATAAATGTTATTTTTCCTGTTATGGAGAGTCTGCTGGCTCTCCATAGCCTAAAAGATACAATACAAAGACACAGACTTAGCAAAGAAGGCTCTTGTGTAGTCCAACATTTCAAAATCTATCCCCTTAGCCTCATTTCCTGCTACTCCATCATATATACGCTATGGTGTGGTTATGTTAAACTCATCATCTCTTAAGTGTGCCAGAGTTTAACTTCTCTGCCTTTTATCATATACTCATCCCTTTTTTGGGAATGCTTTATCTCTCTTCATCCAACAGGCAAACTCCTACTCATTCTTTAATACCTGGGAATATCACCTTATATTGACACCTTCTCCAGCATGCCCAATAAAAGATGTCACTTCCTGTTCTAAACTACCAAAAATCTGTTGGTCCTCCATGTATTACTTAACACATTGTACCCTCTCCTCATCTAAAACCCCAGCCTCCTTGTATTTTCCCATAGCCCACTGGCACTTGGAAGAATCTCATTAAATGCATAAATTAATGAACAAAAGAATTGATGGTACTTCTGTGACATTTCTTGTATCAATCTTAGTTTACTTAATTTTGGGTTTAAACTTATTCAGAGTCTTTCTTAAGGTTATTTTATCAAGATTTTTCTCACTTTGGTGTCTTTGTTTAATAAAAACTATTAAGCTCATTGAGATTTATTAGAGATATTTTGCTCTCCTAACAGCTAATTAGGAGTGGCTCTTACTAAAACTCTACTTTTTTCCTTCAGTGACAACAAATGTTCTAGCTGTGGACTCTCTGATAATTTCCCTTGCTCTCTGCCTCTGAAATAGTGGTTAATTTACTAAAGAAAGTCTGGATTATGATCAGGCCCTATGCTACCTTATCCCTAGCATTTGTGTGCAATAGAAGAATGTGACCCTTCTAGGTGAGGGATTACTGAAAGGCATCTAAAGAAAAAAAAACACATTTCTCTATACTTACAACATTTCTTTACGCCAAATGTGTGAGTTTTTCCCCCCCACCAACCAATTCTCTGACACCAGCTGGGTGTCCTACAATTCAATTGAACTCTGAGACTAATTACCCGGAGTTAGAACACACCCCACAGGTTAAGGCCTCTGTCCCACAAGATTTCCTGCACTTCAGATGCCAATTGTGATTCCAGGCCTCCCATACTTCTGACCAACCAGCTACAAATTGAGGGTTTCTGTAACTCCCTCTTTGGGTTCAATAATTTGCTAGAACAGCTCATAGAATTTAGGAAAACAGTTTTCTTACTACTACCAGATTATTATAAAGGATACAACTCAGGAACAGCCAAACGGACAGGAGAGATGGGGTCAGGTATGTGAGAAGGGGCGTGGAGCTGCCATGCCCTCTCTGGGCCTGCCACCCTCCCAGAACCATCATGTGCTCGCCAACTCAGAAGCTCTCTGAACCCCATTGTTTACAGGTTTTATGGAAGTTCCATTAGGTAGGCATGATTAATTAGATCAATGGCCATTGGTGATTGAATTCAATCTTGATTTCCTCTCCCCTCCCCTGAGGTCAGGGATAAAGATGAAAGTTCCAACCCTCTAATCACATGATTTGTTCCCCCAACAACCAGCCCCAATCCTGAAGCTATCTAGGGACCCCGGCCACCAAGCACTCATATCACTCTGGAGATTCCAAAAGTCTTAGAAGCTCTTGTATCAGGAACCGGGGACTAAGACCAAATATTATAACAAAAGATATTTCTATCATCCACATCACACGAGAATTTTAGGAACTCTGTCCCAGGGACTAGGGGCAAAGTAAAAATTTAATTCTTATTACATCACAACATTATAATATTTCTTTCTCTGGGCTGATGCAGCCAGAACTGAAGTACAAATCTTGACAGTAGAGTACAGGTGGGATTTCAGGCCCCCATACTCTTGAGCATTCACCCAACCCCCAGCCCAAGACACTCATGTAGGAAACAAGTTGCACATCCATAACCTGTGGCTCTGATTCGACTCAGCAGTCCTGTACCTGATATGGCCCCATGATTGCCCCAACCAAACATAGCATTTGCCTAACTATCCTTGGCATCTTTTAACATTTCTCTTCAAATACTTAGATGACCCAATAGGTCAACACAAATGGGAGTTTTCATAGGCCTATGATGGACTCCAATTAAGATGTGGTTTTTACCCAAAGTTTTAGTGCCCCACTTCATATGAAGTATAATTTCATTACAAAATAGCAAGCCTTTCCCAAGCCAATGAGGTATCCCTAAGACATAAACCTAGGGCATGAACATGTGTTATGAATGTAAATGACAGTCACACATAAAATAAATTAGTCAAAGTGTCCAACGGATTTAGGAAATACTTTGAATAAATAGAGGAGACTAAATGGTATTTATTCATTTAATCAACAAATATTTATTGAGCCTCTATTGTGTGACGAATATTACTCTAGATCCTGGGAAAACACAGATGAACCAAATAAACAACACGCATGAAATTTGCATTCTAGTGGGAGGAGAAAGGCAATAAATTCTTAAAAGTCTCTACTATGTCAGGTGATGATACATATACTCACATCAAATTGGTACTAATTGATCAACACTTATGTGCACATATGGAAGTAACATTCCTCGGGTGTCAGGCAGGTGGAGGGGGGAAGGACGGGATGGGTATATTCAACTTAATGGGTGAGGTGTGCATTGTCTGGGGGATGGGCACATGTGTAGCTCTGACTTGGGCGGTGCAAAGGCAATATTTGTAACCTAAACATTTGTACCCCTGTAATATTCTGAAATTTAAAAAAATACTGTGGAGGAAAGTAAAGTTGGATGAGAAGACTAGGGAATGTCCCAGTGAGGGCTGGGAGCATTTATATTTGATGTAGGTGGTCAGGAGAAAACTTGCTAGGAAGGAAACCAAAGGCCCTGAGCTAGAAATGTGCATGTGCCCATTCCTCCTTCCTTCGGTGTTTGTCTCTTTACGATCAGTTTGAAAGAGCAATTTTTATATTATGAGTATTAACCCTTTAAATTCCATATATGTTACCAACAGTTTTCCCCCTACTTTGTCAATGTATTTTTCCTTTGTGATTATTTTTGCGCCAGTGTTATTTTGATCAATTGTATACAAGCTTTGGAGAGAATTGACATGTCTGCAGCCTTCAGTCTTTCCGTTTAGCAAAATTGGTAATCCAATCCTGAAAGTCTTACAAATTTTTATTAAGATTATTATTTAGTATTGTTTATATTTTTGCTATTATCATGAATTTAGGATTATTTTGGTACATTATATCTTCTGACTGTTGGTTTTCCTTATAAGAGAAAACTATTAGTTTTTAAATTTATATTTTTGTATTCAACCATTTTATCAGACTCTCTTATTTGAATAGTTTTTGATTTCCTTTCACTATTTCTAAACAATTATTTTGTCCAAATTTAGGATTTCCATTTCTTCTCATCGTTAACATTTCATGTCCTAATTTCATTTACTAAAATTTGCAGAACAATGTTAAAAAAGATAACAGCATGCACATTTTTCTTATTCCTCATTTCAATGGCATATACCTCTAGCATTTTAACATTACTTGTGGTACTGGCCTCTAGTTTAACAGAAATGTTCTTTATTATATATTGAAGGAATATCCCTTTTATCATAAGTTAAAACATTTGGATTGACTATTGCATTTTATCAAATTCTTTTTAGCATCTGTTCAAGAAATGATAATATATTTCTCCTTTGAATTACTGATACAATGAATTAAATTAGTATAGGATCTATCAGCAAGATTTCCCAGAGGACACTTTTTCCATAGGCTGATCCATGGAAAAAATTTAAGGGAGGTGTCAGTGGAGATTATTGTCTGGTCAAATAATCTGGGGAAATGCTAGAGAGTATATTCTCCTCGTGGAGGTTCATTAGCTCATTAACATATGAGAAATGCTAAGAAATCCAACAGCTAAGAAATTCAGTTACCTTTGTTAAGCTCTTCATTTCCAAACATTACCTGTCCCCTCTCCTTCATGTAACACCTGTTAGCATCCCATTGACTTGGGTTCAAACTACGACACTTGAGAAGTGTTACATAAATATCTTCCTTTATATCAAATCACCCTTGCACTCCTAGAATAGAAACTGCTTGGCCATAGAGTATGGCTTTTTAATTTAGTGCTAAGATCAGTTGGTTAGGTTTTAACTGAGCATTTTTGAGTCTGTAATTATAAATAGGATGATACTGTCATTTTTGTCTCTACCCTTTTTGGCTCTTTCTTGGATTTTAGTACCAGTGTGATGCTGGATTGGTAATATGAATTGGGAAATGCTCCATATTTTTCTGGGCTCTGGAACAACTTATGCAGCGTGGGAATTATTATAGGATTTTATTTTCTTAATTTGAAATATTTTCTATAAAATAGCCAAAAGAGAAATGAACCCAAACACAGTGCTAACTGGTTGTCAGAGAGCTTGTAATTAAATCCCCCTGTTAGCTTTATGGTTTTTTTTTTACTGATGAGACTTCAAGTGTCTCCATTTTTTTTTTCCGCTGTGGATAAACATGGATTGCTCTTTGCTCCAGAGGTTTAACAGTGCAGACAGCCTACTCTGCTTAGAAGCAATCTCTCCTTGCTCTTGTCACTCCAGTTCACCACAGAACAGGGAAGCATCAAAGTCAGGTCAGAGAAGCAGGAAATGATAGAATCCCAGGCAGGAGAATCAAACTTCTCCATGAGCATGTTGTCCCTGAGGCTGGGAACAAAGTGAGGTGACAAGTATGAAGGCCTGGAGGGAGGGAGGCAACAGAGCTGGGTGCATTGTGAGGTCTCAAATCCCAAGAAGAGGGTCAAAGAGTATTGATTCTGTTTTTAAAACACTTTCTTTGAAGCAGCATTGAGAGGATGTTGAACATTTACGGTCTGTAAGGGGTGCTATGGAGTGTTAAGTTCACTTTTGAGACCAATCCTTCCCCAAGACACAGAACCCTTCATTCAGAGAGATGCCATATGATTATAGACAAAATACTTCACACATCTTCTAAGGGCTTAGGCATAAAAACACACAAAGATGTTTGTGTGACTTCTTTACTGTTACAGGAATTACTCAACATTAAAGAGAAAAATACCTTAGCTGTGCAGTGCCAGACTCAGAGCAGCACTTTGCTATGGCTTAGTGTTTGGGAATAAGTGCATAGTGTTAGTTAAACAGAGGCATATGTGTTGCCCTCCCCTGTTTTTATGCAATAGATGTGCTCCTAGAAGGCGGGGCTAAATTAAATTGAGAGAAATGAATCCTTTTTTCTATGTGATACATACACACACACACACACACACAAATAACTCCTTAGGTGCTAAATATGATTTTTATCCTTCTTTACTTGGTGTATTTCTGAGCACTGAAACTTTAACTTTTACCTCTCCTTATCCTGGTACTCTCAAAGTGTAATAATGGTCTCAGCTATTTCAATATATTATATTAAATTTTTAATATTAACATACTAATATTCAAAATTATTTTTTCTAAAGAAGCTGATAAGATATCAGTTTTTTCTATTTGTTTCTTCATAAGCTGGGTAGCCTAAAAATAAAAATGATGTACCTCTCTGTCAAAAACAAAAATTGCACATGATACAATTCTTTAACAAAATACTGGATGTATTTCTTTCAAGACAGAAAAAAAAAAAAAACTGCTGAAATTCCATATCCCTGAGTTATTCTGTGTAATTTGATGGATGGCAAAATAAGGAATGTGTATTATGTGTTTGAGGAAAATAGTGATCAATAGAAAAGTGTTTCCCTCCCTCTCCATGCCCCTCCCCTCCCTTCAAAGAAGCATATTCCTCTAGATAAATTGTTGAGGGAAACTAATAGTCTGTTCATCCATCCAAGGATCCTTCCACCTAATAGCTGCAGGCCTATATTTAATGTGCTTATTAAATAGTGCTTTTGCTCTAGTGGTGTACAATGTAAAAAACTAGTAATAATAACCAAAAAAAGATTTTGGTGGCATGCTGCAATATGAAATCAGGATTTGAATAGCTGTACTATTTTAACCAACACTGAGTTCTTTGAGTTTCTTGATTCTCACAAAGCTAAAAATCACTCCTTACCCTTGATTAGAGAAAAATCTAATTTTCTTATTGCATTGCTTTCTTGAAAGCGACGATGTGGGAAGGTGCATGCTACGATGAATTGTTGAGGCTGAATCAAACAATATTGATTTTGTGTCTAACCCAGCTTGTACTTTGTCAGTTCCAGCACCTCACCGGGAAATACATAAGGCCATTTCCACAATAAAGACACCTGTGACTAGATAAAATTATTGGGTAGGGAGACGGGAAAACAAATCTTTCTCCATAGCAATGCTTGAGTGTTTTTCTCTCTTTTTTAATTTTACCCTTTTCCCTGCCTCCCATTTTTGTGAGTTTTAAAGACCACGCCAATATTGCAAAGGGACATCTTGGGTGAAAATGATGGTTCCCTGGAACCAGGTTCACTGTTGTCACCAACCCGGCCACTACCTCATTACCTTCTGTTAAGGGTGACAACAGATTCCACAGATGCACCACATGAGAGGATGTGCTAATCTGAGGCCTGCACCCAAGCCACCTTGTGACCAGGGTCTTACAGGACCATGGGGAGCAAAGGAACAGATTTGAAAGACAACATGAAGAAAGAATGAACATGACTCAGTACCTAATGGGGCATGAAGGATTAGGAAGAGGGAAAAGTCAAGAGTGACATCCAACTCCTGGAGAACAATGGTGCCACCACCAAAGAAATTGATTAATTAATATAATAAACTAAAATAACTCAAGAGCTAGAGCCATCCACTCTCTGACATATCCCTTGGCTGTATTAATATCACCATTAATTCCCAAACCATGAACAGAAGGAAACAGTTGTGGGTTTTTTCCTCTAAAAATGTGCAAATCAACAGTTATACTTTTAAAAACCCCTCAATAAATCTGGGCACCATCCTGAGTGCACAAGTCCTGTTAACAGCATGAGCCCTGCAGAGCTGCTACAGACCAGCCTGGGGTATGAATGACAACTGCTCTTACGGTCAATGTTACTCAAAGAAGTGGCAGGTCCAGGGCCATTAAAAACTGGAAAGTGGCCTTCTGATAAATAGACACTTTCGAGGCTGAACATAATTGACAGAGCTCTGTGCTTAGGGAGAAGGAAGGAAGCTTTCTTACGGAAGACTAGTATGCAAATGTCACTGTCTGGGCTTTGCTGATTGTGAAACTGGAGGCCGAGGCTGTAAGAGGGGTGCACAGGGGGCCATAGCAGTAAGAGGGGTATGCAGAGGCAGCCAAAGGCCCAAAGATGGAGTCTTGCTTGTGTCTGTAGGATAACCTGAGACATTAATTGCCATGAGATTCCACTGGGTGTGTGCATTACATCTTCAGCATGGTACAAGTGACACTCCCAATTTTCTGAGAATTTGCATTGCAGTGAAGATTTAAGATGTTGAAACTAATTTATTTAAATTGATATTTTCCCTCATGATTTCAGGGATTTAACACTGAATAAGCCTCTTGATGTTGACATATCTTCTGTGGGCCCCATAAATTATAGAAACACATCTTTCCGCCTTTTGGAGCTCCATTTTCATTGATTCTCCTTTCTATGGCATACCCTATGTGGCCAGCCCTTTGCTACAATTTTCTATTTATAAAAAGCATGCAGCACATTTCAGTCTTCCTAGACAAATACAGAATTCTGGCTGAGTTATGGGTCAACTGACTAGAAAAAGGACATTAAAACCTGATTCTGGAAGTAAATGACTAAAGGCTGTATGTGAGCCTTATGGAACTTTGAGCAGTAATTGGGTTGTATCCCTGACATATCCCTGGTGTAAGTCTCTCTGCTACATCCTCATTGAGAAAACATCAGCAAAATGTTTAAAATTCCTCGAGAAAAAAATATGTTGGCAGTTTCCTACTTAGAAACAGGCTGCATTCCAAAAATTATTCAACTAAGTTGGACAAATTGAGTGTCTACTATGTGCCAGACATAGTTGACTTAGATAGATGGGGCACCTTTGCCAACCAGCATCCCTTTACTGGCAAGTTTCCAGTCAGTTTGCAAGTCGGCTATTTATAAATTGGGATACATTTTCCCAAAGAAACAAATTTTAAAATAGTGGTTAGATTCTCAGGCCAATTCTCAGAAGCTAACTTAATTCATAATAAACTGAAACTCAGCATCTAATTAGAATCCTCAAACCTAACTACAGCAGTGATTTTCAACCCCAGCTGCTGCACACCACGCTATAATCACCTAGGAAGGCTTTAAAAAAATTTAATAAGTATCAATATCCAGACTAGACTCCCAGGACCACAGCAGTGGTGGGAAATGGAGCTTGGGAAGGGGGAGAACTCGAAAACGATGCCTCTGGGGAGATCAGGGCTGTGACTGGGAGGTAGAGACCAGGGCTCCCGGGGGTGGAGGCTGGGATCTGGGGTGTTACGGCACTGTTGGCTAGAATAGGGCCAAAGGATGCCCCTGGGAGAAGGAGCTGGACTGAGGGCTTGCACCCTATGAAAGAGATTTTGGTCTTTTGACAGTAAAGTGTTTTTCAGGAGTAGGACATGATGCCAGGGGCTGGAATATTTGGCTCCAGGAGCACAAGGGTTGGTGCTACAACCATGGGGAGGGAGCTGATGAGAACTTAATTGGTTAACATCACTCACCAGTTTCCTTTGGTCCAGTTAGCTCATGAGGAAAGAAAGAAGTTACCTTCAATCTACTTTATTTGGGGGTAAGGCTTTCACAAAATTTTATGCTTCCTATTTCCCTCCTTTTCATCCTCTTGGCATGATTATGGGCCCCTAAAACTCAGCAGCGGTAAGGGTAAGGAGAAGAGAATGGAGGGAATCCACTAAGAGGGCTCCAAAAATAAGAGTAGGCAGGTAAGTCTGTTCATCTCCTGCCACACTCCAACAGCCTTCAGCACTCAGTAAATCTTATTTCTGGTCACTTCCTTGTAATCCCTGCAGTTGGAATTTTGGGGTTCAGAAACATGGGTCTAAAGTGTTATCCCCAACTGGTGAAACCAAATATGCCTGGTGGAGGATCTCCTTGACTGTTTTGACAAGTTTTTCTCCCTCTTCTAGCTGGCTTGGAGATTTCCTTTTCTGACATTCCATGACTGTTGCAGTATAGGAAAATCTGTGGAGACACAACGTTCTCACATTTTAAGCAGTGGCTCTCAAATAAGGGACATTTTCTAAGTTCTTCTCTATATTTTTTTCTGGCATTTTTTGAAATATATTGTTTCAACTCTGTGTTCTAGTTTTCTTTTTATGGCATTTTGGCTTCTCTCAATGAACAGAAATACTGTGCAGGAAGAATTCCAGAGACACATGAAAGTCATCTCTTCTGTTTGAAGGAAGGGAATTATTGCTGTTATCTTCTCTCTGAGAGAGATGGTCCTTAAAGTGTTGAAATTTATCTCTTTTCTTGACATTCTTAGATATTCCTGATTTTTTTTTCCTGATGTGAGCAGAATAAATTATTGTGAAAAGAGCAGGGAATTCCCTGGTTCTGCAGGTTTCTGGAGGTTCTGGAACGGGGAGGGTGTATGCAGGACTTGTTCCCAGGTACAGATTTACTGTTAGACACAACACACACATAGATCTTTTCCCCATAGGTTGTCGGCCGAGCTGTGTAGCAACACTGTAAGAAAGACATCACTTCCTCAAAAGAAATTCTTCCCTTCATAAAGCAAGGAATTGGGTTCAGTTGGAAAATCTGGATGGACTTCAAAGGAATAATTTTCTCTTAAATCCAATCCCATTTCAAAAATGGAGAGAAAAATGGATTTTGTTTCTTTAGAACTGAAATTCTTAGGCAAATTTAATTGGAAGAGCATTCTACCCAGAGTGGGAGAACAGCTTGTTTAATAGGTAAGAATCCATTAACTTCGACTGTTTCAAGGAAGATTCCATAACGAAGTATTTGACTTTAGGTGTGCTCATGAAGCAGACATACCTCTGTTTTAAGAATTTGCTCGTGCTGGAGGAGAACTAGACCAGCACCTGCCTTGATGTGCTGATGATAGCCTCTTATTTGGGAAAGGTATTACACGTAAGGTAATCAGTTGATGTCAGCCTATTGGAAAAATGACGGACTTAAAAGCTGATTCTTTAGGTTAGAGACTCTAAAATTCTAAATACCTGAAGACTCATATGTCAGTTGTTGCTTCTGACCTTTTCTAACTGAATCAGCCTCCGTTAGTGAGACAGAAAAAACAATTTTAATAGATGGGGGAAGCTGGATCTAGCTTAGCTTTTCCTATTGAAAATAAATATTCCCTTCCAAATCATTCATTTCAGGACTTATTGCACCAAAGTGACAATGGCTCAATAAATGATGATGGCTTCGAAAACATAGGAAGTGGCTGTAAAATTAGTCTTTCTTAACCAGAAGGTCAGAGCTGCTTTGTATTTTTTAAATTTGTCCTCTATGTGTGGCTGATTTCGTGGGCTCTAGCTGGGTCTGATTTAATGCAGATCTCAGCGGTACTAAGACCTTAGCAAAAAGGCTTAGATACTCAACCTCTTTCCCTAAAATCACCTCAAATCACTGTCTTAAATACTTGTTAAGATTTTTAATTGTTTAAAAGTTGTTCGTAAATGTAAATTTCCATTTTGAAAGAGAATAGAAACTCAGAAAGCATTTTTATCAGAACAAGTTTGAGTCTGATTCTGTGCTATTGCTAAAGGAAAACCTTGGTTTAATTCAAGCTCCAGTTAAGTCAAACAGCTAAGGGAAAGTAAGTCATTTCATTTCTCTTCGAAAAAAGTAAAGTGGCAGGAAAAGTTCTTTTATATGCTTAGATATTTTCTGACGTGATTACAATCTTTTCCATTTTTTTTTCAGTCATAAGGAGAGTATATGCAGAAGAAATGGCTGATAGGAGAACTAGAGGAGAAAGCCAAAATCTTTAATTACCTTTATCAGGTTAGCAGGGAAACAGGCCCCTATGCCTTAGGTGGAGAAAGGTGATTAGCATTCACAATACTGAAGCCCATATCAATTTAGAAAAGGCATGATTTCAAGATAAGTTGAAGGGCATGTTAGAAAGAAACAACTTTTTTAAGCCTAAGTATGAAAGTAGGCTCAGATCAAAGAGGGATTGTTAATAAAAGTCAAGGATTAGTAGGAAGTAAAATCCCTAATTATACCTCGAGTATTTAATAGACTCAATTGTGTTACAAAAGATCTTAGCGGTCAAGCAATTCAACTTCTGTCTTTGGTTGCAAGCAACAGATGCCTCCTCCTCTAGCCTACATTAGCCAAAGAAGGGAATTTATTGAAAAGTTCCAGAAACTAAGGACCAAAAGGAAGCCAGGCCTGGGGAATGAAGGGGCTCCAGGACCTTGATCTTTATCTCAGGATTTACTCCTTTACTTCTTTTAAAATCAAGGCATGTGTCCTCATCAGTAGCATAAAGCTATTGTTTGTACGTGACCACAGCTGAAGTTCTAAAAAGTATTTTGAGTCCTGAAGTTACAAGCACAAATCTATAAAGTGGTGATAATATCTCTGTACTAAAAATACAAGTGTGTATTTATAATTCTCTAACATGGACTATGTTACTCTAACTGCAATTATAGAATTGCAGTTAATGGTTACAGGCACTAAGCCTACCTTATTCTACCATCAGAGAAACTGTAGCCCAGGAAGAGGTGACATGTCCAAGGTTTCCCAGAGGGTAATAGTAGAGCCAGAAGAAGTAAGATCTTTTGGTGGCTGCTCTATCAGACATGTGATGCCTTGTGCAATAGTGAAAACAGTGACCAAGAAAGAACTTAGTTAAGAACCTGACTTCTCTGGTGTCAGACTGTTTGGGGGCAAACACTTTATACCTCCCTGAACCTTCATTTGTGTAACGAGGATATTGATACTCCCCATAGGATGGGGTTGTTGGAAGGATTAAATGAGATGAACAAAGCACAGTTATTAACACAATGTCTAGTACATATAAACATGGTATAAACAATAGCAGTTCTCAATTGAAAAACATTAGTCAGCTTTTATGCTGTGTAACAAACAATGCTGAAACACAAAGACTTATAAGAATATTTTTATTTCCTACTCATAAGTCTGTAATCAGTGATAGCTTTGCTAAGCTTAGCTGGACTTGGCACTTAGGCTCATGTCTGTTCCATGGTTTCCTCGTCCCAAGAACCAGGCAGAAGGAATACTCCCTACCTTGGATGTGTTGTTTTCATGATAGAGGAGAGGAGTATAAGAAATGGGAACCATGTGTTGCTTCTTAAAATCTCTACTTGGAACTATCATAATGTTCACTTCTGCTCATATTTCATGGGTCATGGCATGTTATTTGACCAACCAAGCCCAAAGTCAATGAGACAGAAAAGTTAATTGCACCCACCAGCAATCCACATTCAGGGAGAGAATGAAAAATACAATACAGCACAGGAAGATTGCAAGAAAATCAGTGGTCATTGAGACAAGGATCTCTAGAGTAGCTTGAATACTCTGCAACTAGAACCCACATAGGCTATCTGTAATATCTCATGTCTTCAAAAGTATGGACCCTTTAGAAAAACCGGAGACCAACAGGGAAAGCAACAGAGTTACTTAGGGTAGAGGTTGGATATAAGGGTACATAGAGTCATCCCTTCTCCCAGAAGCTTCACTAGGTAGAGGAGATATTGCTTTAGAGGTCATTCAGTTCAGCATTTCCAGACCTGAAAGATATTTAAAAGTGTTTACATCCTCAGGGTGGTAGTGGTATCTGTTTGCAATTCCATTCATCAAAAGCTCAGTGAACTGAATGTTTATGTAAAAACTGTTTCCCTTATACATGGAACAGGTCGAGAGCCTCCAGGTGTATATTGAGGAAACCTGTGTGGTGGTAAGTGGCGATTAGATGAATTTGTTCATGATTTGTAACTTAGTTTATAACACAGATGAGCATTACTAGGTGCATCCTTTATCATCACACATTTTTAATTGTTTTTATTCTTAGTCATATGTTGTTTACATTTGTTCTCAATTCTGAATTAATGAGGAATTTAATGAGGAAGAAAAAAACATAATTCTGCCAATTTTGCTCTGTATACTTTTCTCTAGATGCATAAATTTCTTTCCTCTGAAAAACTAACTATACAGAACATCAAGATATCTCTAATATTTCAAAACATAATGTATGAAAGAAAAATAAATCAGTGTAACTTATTCATCCTCTCTCTAACCAACAATCTACTATAGAAATAAACACCAATGATGCATTGAGGTCCATTCAAGATTAGAGGACAGATCAGAACTATTCTGTATTCCCATTAATTTCACACCTCAGTACAACTGCACAGGCCATTCCTTCTGCCTGAAAGGCTCTTCTCTTTTCCTTTTGCTGCCTAATGTTCCTACTCAACCTTAATCTGCAGCTGAGCTCTTACCTCCTGTTGGAGAAAGAATTACCTTCTCCAATTCCCCAGCTGTGTGTTTTGCTTTTCTTTCAGTATTCCTATAGCACATGCAGGAAATTACCTCCTTAATACCTCTATTTTTGAAAATAAGTCATTGACTCTGTCTCCTTGGCTTGACCTTGAGTTGAGATCAGGGCAACTTGGTATTTTCAGTGCCCAGCACAGTGCCTCACACCCACAAGGTACTCAACAAATCTTTCTTGAATGGTTGAGAGTAGGCAGAATTGCCACTTGAAAGATAAGATTAGAAACTGGAGAGGATGTGGGGGAGAGCATTTCATGAAGAGGGAAAATATACAGAAGTACAGAGTAAAAAGACAGAGTCTGACATGCACAAGTTGTGTTTAAAGAGCAATAAATGAGCCCATGTGACTAGACCAGATGCTCCTCTGGATTTGAGGTTCAGGAAAAGAAGTCCTGGGAAATTCAGTGTGAAGTTTAAGTTTGTTGGGAGAGGGCCTTGAGGGACACCCATTGTCTTAGTCTTCTCTGGTTGTCATATGTCAAAATACCATAGACTGTATGATTTAAACAACAGAAATTTATTTTCTCACAGTTCTGGAGGCTGAAGTCCAAGATCAGGGTGCCAGCATGATTGGTTTCTGGTGAGGGCTCTCTGCCTGGCTTGTGGATGGCTGCCTTCTTGCTGTGTTTTCACATGGTGGCAAGAGAGAGAGCTCTGGTGCCTCTTCCTCTTTTAATAAGGAAACTAATATCCTTATAACCTCATCATATGATGATCCACCCTCATAACCTCATCTATAGGTAATTATCTCCCAAAGGCCCCATCACACAATACCAAATACCATCACACTGGAGATTAGGGCTTCGACATATGATTTTGGGGAGGATACAGTTCAGCCAGTAGCACCCATCCATATTGAGTGGTTCAAGAACTGGCCACTGGAAAATGAAGTGGACCAAGGAGATCACTATCATCCATTCCTACCATTCCTGGTGTTCCATTGTTCAGTTAAGAAAGTGAATGATGTCTGAGAAATCAACATTTCCAGTCGAAGAGGCATTAAAGCCTAGACAAGAACAAAATAACCTTTTAATTTCCGAGATGAATGAACAATGTAACTTTCGTGAGTGGTATCTTCTATTTCTATAGCAGCGATAAATCATACCTTTGGGAGCTGTGCGATTTTACTTTCAAATGTACATTTTGAAAAGAACACAGTCATTTCTTATTACGCTCCTTTTGTACACTTCCATTGCATTCATCACTAGTCAAAGTGTCCTGTTGATTCTATGACAGGAAAACTATTTGTTATACTCACAGTCCAAGTGCCTACTGATTAGCGCAGGTATTTTGCATTAGCTGATTGGAATAGCAGAACAGTCTTCCTCTAAGATTTACTGATTTCTCCATTTATCATTTTTCATTATTTTCCAGGCCTGGATTCCTTTCACTTGGTGCATTCTCTTAAGAATTACCATCCATAGGATGATGTTTTTATCCATTTGAAAAGTTTATATCCATTTGCAAATGATTCAAGACAAGATTGAAAATTCTGCTGCCTGATTTGCAGAAAGTTGTTGCTGCCTAAAAATTTGCTGGGCACGTCCTATTGATAGATAGTACAAATATACAGTGTTAATACAATGGGCAAACTTCAGAGCATTTCCACAGCTCCCGACTATCAAATGATATACAAAAATATATGACTTGGGGACAGCTGAAATTGTTTCCACACTTTGAGCTCAGCTTCCATTAGATTGGTTCACAATATTAGATTGAATCCCAAGGTGCTACTGATAATCATCAGCTGTTTTTCTTGCCAAGACTCTTTGTTTGAATGCATTCTTTCATTATCCATGTGCTTTTGAAAAAAATGAGGGAAAGAATGCTTTTAATTGAATAATTTGTATTCTGTCAGGTATTTCTTCTCCCTAGGAAGGTATCTAGAAAGTTACTTTGCTATTTTTATTTATCTTGCCAGTGTAGTATATTGATGAGAGAACTGAAGTCCAATAGTGTTAAAACAAGACATGAAATATTGATTAATTCTTTTTTTAATTCCTTTTCTACTCCTGATTATAGCAGATTTCAGAAGCTGCGGCCAATATTGTGCTCTCCAATAAAACTCCATTATTGGGAGGGTCTTGATCCCCTTTGGGCTTTGATAAATCACTATTATTCTTTTGAAATGTTAGCTTTGAGTGCCTCAGGTTTGGCTTTCATCCATTCACAGAAGAAAGGAGTAAGAAACAGTGGAATTGAGTCTGCAAAATTTGAGCCAAAGACCCCCAAAGGAACCATTCCAGGAAGAGAGACAGCCCAGGGACTGAGGCACCTAAACTTCTTGTCCTTGTTCCCATTTGACACTTACGTCCATTCCCCATTGTGCATGCCCCATTGCAGGCTAGGACTGGCCCTTTGGTCTAAGCCAAGTGAATTTGCTGATTCCTAAGATTGTGAAAAGGTAAGATGATGGCTCAGTACCGGCCAAACCTGAATGACTTGAGATAGACTTGCAAAGAAAGGAGAAGGAAGTTAGATGCCTGGCTGGATGAGGAAAACCAGAGGGCAGTGAGTGGGCAGAGAAGGAACTAGAAATAAAGGGAACTTGGCTCTTTACATCACCCTGAAATCTAGGACCCAGGTGTGCTTGAAACAGAGGGGAATCTGGTAAATGTGAAAGAGAACTGCACAGGGCAGCCCCCCTCCCAATAAAGAATTATCTCATCCAAAATATCATTAGTGCTAAGATTAAGAAACCCTAGTCTAGAGAAAATGCCATTATTTTGTCCAATACAGTATAAGCTTCTTGAGTTCAGGACCCAACTCATTGAGCTAATGGTGTTCAATAATTAGCAGAGCATCCTGTGAATAGATAGTAAATTCAACATAATCTTGTTTTCTTTTGAAGAATAACCATGTCTGTTTCCCCAATTCCTCCCAAATTATCCAAAAGGGAAATTATCCAAAAGGGAAATGTCACTCAGTAGAAGGTTCCAGCCTACTAGGCAATAGAAGAAAAGTGATTCAAAGATGTTTCAGGAAATAAATAGAGGAAAGAGTGTGCTCAGAAGCAGAAGTACAGGCCAATGAAGCATGCCGACAGCCAAGAATATTGACAAAGGCAAAAATCGGGATAGCTCGACAGATAAGGAATCCTGGTATCCATGTGATGGCCTCTAGACATCAAGACTGGGGCAAACATCAAGGGGTAAAGTAGCTTATTTTCATAGGCAATAAACTAGATGAAAGATCATATCTTAAATGATATGCCTTCAAACATGTGCTACATCAAGATGTTGACACCATCATTTCCTCAAGAGATGGGCAAGTAAATTTAAGTAATTTCCAAGTTGTAAGTATCTTGATGACCAAGGAGCTGTGGGATACAGAGCCTGACCAGTGGAAACCAAGGATTGATGGCTTCCTCTTCACACTCCGGCCTTTATTTTCCCTTGCACAGCTCATTATTCTGCCGCATTAATTTAGCCTTTTCTATTGCACTGAATTAAGGGCTTCAATATTCTTATCATCCCTATGGGGATCTTGATTGTTTATTTGCAGATGACAATAATTGTTTTTATCGATCCCCAAATGTGGAAGGTGTAAAAAGTGCTGTGGCTGATGGCCAGCTGGCGTGTAGTTAGTGCCGCATGCTCGAGTGACAAATTACGAGGCAACATTTGGCCCCAGAGGAGACCCTTTAAGAATTTTTTAAGACATTTGACTTAGTTATCACTAAGTCTTTCCAAGCTGAAAAGCATAAACAATATCACGTACATTAGGTCAAGTCTTTTGTTGTGGTTTTTATTGAACCTTAAAAGGTCTACTTGGGTATAATTTATGCTTCCTCATTTCTAGTATGTCCACAGAGCAGCATGGGAGAGTTTGGAAATTGTGCAGCTATAAGAATTCCCAGAGCCAGCATCATCCAAGCCAGTCAATTCCTTTAAGGACCCAGATTACCAGGGCATTTATTCAGAATTTCTGGATTAATCCAGCAGGTGCCATTATTCCACTGCAAGCATCACTGTATGGACATCAGCTCTAAATATTTTGAGAAGAAACCACTTTGCTAGCCCCAGCATGTGCTGTGGGTAGGAAACCTCATGTGATTTCACGTACCAAATATATCAGAGGCATCAGGGAAAGAAAATGCAACAGTCTAATTAAGTGCTGTTTGTAGGACAGGGCACTTGGGCAGTATGAGCCTCCCCAGTCTGAATCGAATGCAACGTACCTTGTTTAAAGAGCTTTCGAGCTAATTAGCATGGTATCTCTACCTAGAAACAAAATAAATCAGGTTAGGTCTAAAAGGAATCAAGTGCCAGAAATGTGGTAAAGTTTCCTTATTAGCCGGTAAGATGGAAAGGTCTTTGACCAAATGCCAAATCCTAAAATTCTTGACCCTCTTTTCCTGTGGTAAAGAGAATATAGATAAATAGAGAAACCCCTAGGACAATGTGTCCTCTTTATCCTTTGAGGGCTGTGTTCCAAAGGCTTACTGTTGAACTCCCTGCTGGACCAGAATGAGTCATGAGAGCTTGTTTTGCAGAGTAGGGGGTCCGTACGTCATACAAAGGGTCCTCCTCTTTATGCTGGAGCTATAATATTATCTTGGTCCTTGACAGTTAGAAACTCTGAAGGGACCACATAAAAGGAAAGACGAATTGCCCTAAAGATGATTTATTTATTT
>NW_012153062.1:22071961-22082187 GCF_000956105.1 Propithecus coquereli | reverse complement strand
AGATTCTTTTCCCCAGTGTATGTTTTTGTCAGCTTTGTCAAAGATTAGATTACCATATGCAGATGGTTTCATCTCTGGATTCTCAGTCCTGTTCTAGAGGTGTGCTCTTTAAGAAAATATTCATCACCAGCTTCTAGCACAGTCAGTGGCACATAATAGATTCCAAAAAATATTTGTTGAAAAAGTGAATAAATTGTGACTAAGTGAGATCTGGTTTTTTTCCCATTATGTATAAATATAATGGTGTAATTTTTAGTGATCTTTACTAGTGCATGGTCACCCTAGTAAAGAAGGATAGAGAGGATAGAAGGGAGTGAAAGGTGATTAAAGTAGTATGAGAAAGCAGGAAGAGAAAAAAAGGGCATACAATTCAGTAGGAATAATAACCAGACAAATTCCGTGCATAGACAAAATTTTTAGATTCAGTTTGGGAGCGTTTTGTCAAGACTTTTGCCTCTTCTGATCTCTCCCAATTTTCAAATAAGGGCTTTTTAAGCAGATGGTGCTTTAAGCAGTTCTCATCATCGCTGCTCTTTCCCAGACCCCAGGATGCAGGATTGCCTGCAGGTTAAGTCCTCTAAAAAGCAAAGTTGCTCGTTAGGGTATCTCACCTCCCTGAGGTGTGTCTTCCTACCCATTTTGCACCTATTCCTGATCCACATTGCTGCTACGATTCCTATCACAGAGGAAAATGCATGTAACTCAATGTGCTATGGTTTCTGGAATATTTTCCATGCACCAGGAGATGCAAAAGAATGGCTGCTTAGGTAGTGGCATTTCAAATTCAGGGGCAAGAAATCAGAAAGGATATATTAACATATGGGCCGAGTTTGTCTCTCCTTGCAAATCTCCACTGTGAGTTTGTCTTGCTCCTGAAAGGCTAGCGTGTTGTAAGTAATTCGACACAATGCAGAGCTTGCTTAAGGAAGCAGCAGCAGCAAAGGATTCAGGGCTGCTAATGATAGCACACTGACGGCTTGGCCCTGGGGATGTGCATCAACAATATTGAACATCCGTGGGGAGCAACTACCTGCTGTACCCAGAGAGCGGTTCTCAGTGTCCGAGTGTCAGTTTGTAGTATAACTGGCTGTGCTCCTGTAGGCCAAGAAGTCTAGACTGAAAGCAGGAAATGTCTTTTATTAGAGGTGCTGCTGCACAGCTGTCAAGCAACTTAAAGTGATCCAAACACCCCTATGGAGAGAGTTTTAAGGAGATAGGCAGTCATCTGTTTTGGATGGATTAGGTCACCTTGGCTAAAGACAAATATGGAGATCTAGCTTTTCATCAAACATTCCCTTGAACTTGGCAGACTCCCCCCTTCACATGGTTCATGTGGTTTCTTCTCACCTTGCCCCTTCCCCTTTTTTTCAGATCTTTGTACCCATTATCAAAGAGACCTTTCCTAACCAAGCTTTATTATAACATAGCCACTTCCAAATCCGTTCTGTCTCCATGATGACCGATGTTTTGGTTGTTTTGATAATTGCTATATCCCCAGTACCCCGAAAAAGGTTATCACATAGTAGGGGCTCAATAAAAACGTGTTGAAAAGGTTGGTAACATAGATATTACAAAGAAAAAATCTTGTCTCATGATGCCTGGGAAGCAGTTAAGGAAAACTTTTCAGATGATTTTGTAGGCCAAGTCATTCACCTACACTGCATCCAATTTACACTTAGAAATCCAAGGAGCCTTCGAGAAAGTGATATGTCCATATAAGCAAGATAATACCGTTATCATTCAGTTCCCATCAGGGCTCCAAGCAACTTTTAGAAAACCTGTGCTCTGACATACAGCACTAATTTGTGTCTTGTGGAAAATTAAATTATTTTTCACCTGAAGGGAGCAGGATTATTTGACTTCAGATATTTGCCATATGGCTTTTCTTCCCCACAACATAGCTTTGAGGCCTAAGAAAGTAAGAGCAAGAGCATTCCTATAAATTATTCAGAGATAATTGAAGATAAGTGTGTATCTTTGACATATCGTCAAGTTTCTTAATGCTTTTTCCTGATAACGAGTGCTATGTATTTGACAAAATGCTGTTCATTTCTCACATACTTTATTGTTGTTCTGTGTTTGTTTTGTTTTGTTTGTTTTCGTTCCCTTCCCCAGAGTCCAGTCTGGCTCTTATCTCAGCACAGGGTGGTTTACCTTCATCCTGGCCATGGACGCCTGTTACGGCATTCACGTCTACGGGATGATAAATGACACCTACTGCAAGTAAGATCACAGGAAATTATTTTTATGCAGCTCCAATTTTGATATCTTGTCAAAATATCACAATTCATTTCGATACCGTAAATCTGTGAAACAGATAAAGCAACAAGTATTTCCCAGTGTTCTTTGCTGACATGACATTTTATTGTCAGTGCATCAGGTTGTGAATTTTAGGGATGATAAAAAGAAAAATATTTGCCACAATCTAATGTCAAATGTCAGGAGGAACACTTTTCCCTTAATCAGTGACATATCAGGGACTTGTGGCTTGGAAATACAGAACAAGTTCAGTGGTTATTTAATTCGCAAAAGCAAGGTTGTCATTTCTGCTGCTCTGATGGTTTGATGGATGGCTACCTGCTCAATGGTTATATTTGATCATGAAGGACAAAATGTCCTGATGCCTCAGAGAAACTGACAGCTTAACAAGAATTTCTGGAAATTGTATTTCACTAATAAGTGAGTAATCTGCTACATCTTTATTTAAAATGAGTGTTATCCACAGTATATCCTCACTGGTGGGATAGTTTTTAATTAGATGATAAAATGAACCCTCCATGCTTCATCCGGGTAATGAAATACATTTCCCTACCAACAATTGGCACTGTAATTCGGAGACTGTTTTAATCATATTGTCGAAATGGTAACTCTCAGCCAGCCACAATCTTCATAGAAACAAGTGTTTCTATCCTAACTATATACACAATGGAGCACAGAAGAACCAAATTTCTTACTATGAAAAATCCCAAAGTTTCTTCAAGTTCTGCAAGAGGCTATCAAAGTTTGCTTCCACTATATACCATTTCCTCCTTCAAAGGATAGCCAGCCATATGTTTGAATGTAATTGGTATTATTAATACCTATAAATTGTATTTGATCTATTAAAGCCTAAGAACCTGGTCTATCTTCCTAAAAGCTTTCATGCATAATAGCTTTTAACTGAGTTCATGGACAAAAAATCATATATGGGTTTGCAAGTAAATGCATTTACTGGGCACATAATGGATTCTTGTAAGTGAATGTTTCATTCTTCATTCTTCATCTCAATCTTTCTCTCATTATCATTTTTTTTCTTTTCTAGGACAGAAGGATATAGAAAAGTTCCCTACCATTACTATGAACAAGGAAGAGATGAGTGTGATGAATATTTTCTTCATGAACATGCCCCATATGGGGGGCATAGGTTTATCACTGAAAAGAAAGTGTTTGCTAAATGGGCCACAAAACACAGGATAATATTTACACACCCAAACTGGACAGTGTCTTGATGTTGGTTTTTAAGGTCTTGCCACATCACTTGACATGATCATGGTACATGAAACCACAACTGTGATGCTGATGCTGTAAACAATGATGACAGCGATGATATAGACAGCAACAATGCTGATCAAGTTCCTGTACATTCTCAGATACGGATCATGACTCTGCTAGTAATTTAAACCTGAGATTTTGTGGAGGGTGGTTGTGCTCATTATGTTCTTTCTGAAGGTTCAACACTATATACTGCACTTTATAATTTAACTGGAATTGAAATGAAGGCCAGTGACATGATAACTGTGACCTAAGAAATGGGAAGATTTTCCTTCAAGGTAGCTGCCCATAATTGTTAAACAGTGAGTAATCCCCAAAAGCCATGGGATTTGGCCTCATGAGGCAAAGTTATTGACTCAATGGCTTCTTGAAATTGAGCAGCTGCAACATCTTGAAGAATGGTTGATTGTCAAACACTGACCCTAGAAATGCTATCAGGGTTCAAGTATCTTACCACAGTTACTAGTTAGCCTGGAGAAGGGAAGGTGTCTCTTCGTGACATACCATCTTCCCTCAGTACTTCCTACAGCTAAAGCCTCAGGCCATCAACTAATTAACAATGAAGATATGGACATCCTACACATCAGGATTACTTAACTATCTCAAACATTTAATTAAAAATGGGCCAATTTAGCAAATCTTGATGAATTTCCCCTCTTACCATCCATCCATTCTTACTTCCCAAAACAGTATAACTAAACATATTATTAGAATGATCTATAGTAATGTTTAGTTATTTCTGGTTGATTCCTAAATCTTTCAAAAGGCTATTTAACATGTAAGATACCAACTTAAACACTGTAATAACGTATACTGTGAAAACATTCCTAAAACATAGCCAAAGGGTTTACTAACTCTGCTTCAACATCCAATAATGCAAACATATATGCTTTTTAAAATCATGAAACAGGGAAAGCAAAGCATATTTTTACATCAATTTGTATCCTATCATACTTCATAATATATATTTGTATATTCAAATTTCTATTTTATAGGTCCAAGATGTGTCTCTCCATACATTACATTATCATCGCCAAGTGCCAGCTGTTAGACACGGAGAGGAAACGATTCCTTGTATTAAATCTGACCAGAGCTTTTGCCTTCTAGGGGTTTAATTTCCCCATAATGTATCAGTTGTTATACCATAATAACAACAATAGTAATGACCTTAATGTCCAAAGTGCTTTGTCATTTAGAGTCCTTTGACATCTGCTAGACCACGTGATGCTGGTGACCACCTCATTGTGCTACTGCCTGCGCATTCTGCCATCTCTTTAGCAGATGATCTGTAATTTGTTAATTGTTCTGATATCTTCGAAATTGCTCTACTTGCTAATATTTGCATAGAATAGCATTTGTGTAGACTAGTAACCAATTTATTTCAGGGCCAAACACAATATATTATATAAGGATTATGTAAAAAGTATCACAAAGGATGGTCTTGGTCATATATGAGGACTTTTGTGAACTTGATTAGTTTTTCCTTTTTTTAATAGTCCTAAACTAGAGGTAGAGACAGATTGACTGTTTTTTTAAAATGGCTCTATGGAGGTGGGGAAAAGATGAAGAAATAGGGACAACAGGAGGGAATGATAGCAGAGAAATATAGTTTCCTGTCTCAGGCTTGAGACAGCTTTGTTTTCCATATACTCATTGCTCATCAAATGTTAGGGAGTTGACTTGCTGAGAGAGTAGCTGAGACTTCAAAAACATCTTTGCAGAATGATCCAGAAAGCAAAAGCCAGGTTCAACTTACAAAATGTTTGGGAAGCTGGAAGTAATGATGCATTTTACTTTAGAAGTACTTTTTAGGTCTTCACCAGTGCTAAGTATCATGACAAGTTATCACTAAAATGTGCCATCTTGGGTAAAAGCCTCTTTCCTGCTCTCTTCTGCTGTTTTGATCCCCCAGTACTCATATCCATAAAAATTGCCAAGCCCCGGTTCCATCGTTGGAGGGAGTTGTTATTCTTTTTTGTTTCTTTATATGATTTTCAGTTCTATGAATGTGAGTTTTATTTTTGAGCTAATGATGGATAGGAATGCCCACTCAAAGAAAAATAAATAGATACAAATGCTAAAATGATAATACAGATTGTTTTTCCCCCTGTTGTGATACAAACGTTCCACTTTTAAATAAACAGGAATCCTTGATTAATCAGAATGCTTTGGGGAATGACATATCCTAATTTACTTAGTTTTCTAATAAATGAAGGGTCATCTCCATTTGTTTTAGCCCTTACTGCTGAGAAACTTTTGAAAAATTGCTTCCTGTCCTGCCTCACTATAGCTTTTTCTGATGAAGGAGACTCTCGCAGTAACTTGTATCCTCCATTCTATGGTAGCTGGTGTATGTAGAATAGGTAGACTATGGATTTATATGAGCAGTGTTTTCTTCAGAGGGGTGGGGATGGGCTTTTTTCCCTCTCCTCTCTCTTTCCCTCTCCTCTTCTCCTCTTTCTTTCTTTTTTAATAACTAAATTCCTACTCTCTATAGTTTTTGTTGTTGTTGTTGTCTTTTGTCTCTTTTCTTTCTAAAAGTCAGAAACAAAAAACACATTTTTCCCCATTTGGAGACCCAATTGAATGATTTCCAGTATAATTAGCATTTTGATGAAATCTCACGACTTATTTTTCTCAGTAGTTTAGTTTTCTCTGCTTCGATTTTCTGTTCTTTATTCCAGCTTCCTAATGCTAGTGGAAACACAAAGTCTAATTTCTCCCATGTTGAGAAGAAATTTTCCATCTAAGATTTACTGTTGGAGAAGAGTTTGGCAAAGGAGTAATTCCAGGGCAGTTTTTTGTCAAACAAATTTCTGATCAATTCCATAGATTCTGGTCAACTGAAAGAGATTTTAACTGGCATCTAAACATGGGAAAAATTAACTGAATTCACTTATCACTGATGTGTATGTATCCCAGAAGTTAAATTAAAATTATCTATAAAAAAGGAAAATATTTCAATAGGATGGGGAACCTGGGTCCTTGGGGCCACATGTGGCCTTCCGGATCCTTGAGTGTGGCCTTTTGATTGAACCCAAGTTTTACAGAACAAATACTTTTAATAAAGGGATTTGTTCTGTGAAGTTTGGATTTGGTTGAGGGGCCACACTTGGGGATCTGGAGGGCCACATGTGGCCCCAAGGACACAGGTTCCCCACCCTATTGGGGGTGGCCACCATTTTTCTGCAATCCACATAAAAACTTGCAAGCTAAAAATAATAGAATAAATATTACTTTTAATTCTTCAGACTTTATGAAAAGGTAAGGAAATTTAAAAAGGGTTTTAAAATGAATGCTTGAATCCTTTCTAAGTTAACCAAGTGACAAGTGGTAATGATTTACATTGTCATGATGGTAACGTGAATAAGAAACCATTTAGAGTACATGATTTTACATTGATAACAAATCTATCAAAGAAAAAGCAATTTTGAGGGATGTTTGCATATATACAGAGTCCATTTGTGTGTGTGTGTGTATATACACACATGTATATATACACATCTATATACTCATAACTATATATAAAGGCATACACATAATCCTGTATTCGTCACTGAAGTGTGTGAATCACAGAAAATCCTATTTTAGACTTCATCTGAAATTTGTTAGATTTCATTTTGAATCCTGATGAGACAAGCAAAAATTCAAATTAAATGGACTGATTGCTAAGAGTACATGAAATCATATTCGATAGCTGGCCAGAAGAATAAAGCTAGAGAAACTCTAAATCTAGAACTGAGAACACAATTAGGTGCCGCAGTTGTCACAAATCAGACTTGTAAGCATGGCAATCTGTATTGTAGGCTCTGCTGATTGCAGCTCAGCCGAAGTCACATTGAAAAACATTGCATCAAGCTTCATTCATGCAGAAGTAAATGAACATTGGTCCGCTTATTCAAATAAGCCTGTCTTTAGCATAAGCAAAATCCAGATTTGCATGATTTTTATTTTATAGCTAAAGAACTGTGACCATTGTGAAAAAAGAAAATTATATAAGGAGATTGCTCTTGGAGGATTTGGTGTGAGTCAGCTGAGGCGAGAACAAGAGTCTGAATGGGGACCCACTGACCCTCCAAGAAGTACAAAGTCATCATAAGAGAATCACTCTTTACTTACTTAGAAGGGAGACAATACTAATGTACTTCACCTGGTGGTGTTAACTGGCTGTTAATTATGAGCTCAGTTTAATTTTGATAAGCAAGAAAATATAATCAGATGGCTTACTTTTTTTTAAAACAGCATACCCATCTAGCATTTAATGTGGCATGACAAATGCAAAGAACAAACTATGCTGTCCTGTGTCAGTTGTTTGTATGTCTTAGTGCAACAAATGATTTACATTCCTAGAGCCAGGAGGGGAAAAAATGCTTTTTTCTTAACGGGCATATTTAAAAGGCAAGACCTCCTCACTTTAACAGTGTACACAGATCCAGTGACTAAAGGCTCCAGTGCTAGCCTTGGTATGTAGTCTAGACTTTTTGATCTGAAAGGGGCTTTAAGACCAGCCAATCCAATCCCTGCTCCTAGGAGTTGAGAAAACACACCTACAGAGGTGCAGTGACTCGCGATAAAATGGGACCGATGGCAGTACTGAGACTCAAATTCTTTCTCATGTCTTGTGTCTCATTCTCTAGTACTTTTCCAACTACATTTTTTTAGCACAGAATAGTAGCTGGAAAAAAATGCATAACTGACTTTCTTGGGGAGTCTATTCATGGAAACCAAGGGCTCCAATTAGTGTTGAGTCTACTCAGGATCAGAGAACTCCCCACACTGAAGTGCAGAAATAGTCACATAATTGAAGGAATATATCCCAGTGATTGTGTATATTTTCCCTTCCCTATGTATGTTGCTAAGACTAGACCATGTCCTATTATTATGGAATTCTAGGACTACTTTAAAGAATATAAAGGTGAGTTTCTTACTTCCTCTTTGTTATCGAGGATGATCAAGCTGTTGTTACACCAAGAGCTGTTGAGTGATGGAGGTTGCCTGGTGAGACTGGCAGGCCCTTTCGTTAACTTATCCCCAGAGCCGAAGTGTCCTCATCCTCAAACCAATTCAGCTGCTTGGGTTAGTAAAATAATCTGTCAGCCCTAGTACTACCCCTCGGTTCACACTCATCTCTGCACTGCATCTGATCTTTGATCCCACACACCCTTCTGGAAGGTAAATAAAAGCCCCAAACGTCCCACAAAACTCAATTGGCATGCAAGATTGAAAAGGTTTTTATTTTTCTTTATAGTCCACTTATATGATACTGTTGGAAGTGAAGAATTTTGAAACTATGTACACTGGGCTCTGAATATGATTCCTGGGGCTCAGAAATAGTATATTGTTCTGTTGCTTGTTTTTGCTGAACTCTAGAGAAACCACTAGAGTAAAATTCCATGTAAATTGCTAAGGCATCAAATCAGAACTGTCCTTGGGCATTGCAACAGTGCAGAAAACCTCATTTAGTTTTTTTTTAAGTTAACTACTTTTTTTTTTCTTTTCAGAATAGGCACAATTTGTTTTTGGAGTAGAAAAGCTCTTCTTTCTCTGCAGATACATCTTTTTGTTCATGCCTTGAAGACTTCAGAAAAATAGAAGCACGCTGTCATAAAGGTGAAGAACATCTTGATGAATAATAGTCAACTGCCAAATTCATATATTTGCCTACATAGCGAGCAGTTTCTTCTAAGAAACTTCAAAGGGACAAAAACCAGGGCATTTTATAGTTCCTTGTTACTCAACCTACAAAGTACTACTTTCCTTGTGTTTAACATTGTTGTCACTGCTGCTGAGTAAACACCCATTGCTATTACTTACAGTATATTTTATGCTTCACTCATTTTTCCGAGTTCACACAATTTTTGCTGTAGTCTATCATCCACTTTAAAACCTGTAATCTTCATCTATTTATAGAAGAAACTGTAAATGCACAGCGGTACATTTGGTAAGAGGATATTTTCTTTTTTTTCTGGCATCGTATTGCTTTATATTATAGGCACTATGTCTTAGAATAAAACTTACAAAGTGGCAAAGGGCTATTGGCATATGTCAATTTGTTTTACTCTTACAACAGGACAAGTGTGGATATGTTAACAAAGCCAGAGAGTATCATCGAAAGCAAAAGGCGCAGGGATGTTTAATATACTCAATATCCAAAGCAGAAAGGTATCTGCGATGTCATTGCAGACAGTAACAAGAGAAACTGCTGGTCAGCCTTCAAAATTTGTGTTGTCCACATTAACTATCTGATGCTGAGCTGTATTTCCTTCCTTGCTGTGCCAGACTTATTAACGAAGTTGAGTTACCACATAAGCTGCCTAAAATAGTCTTCTTGTTACTGAAAGCTCAGCACTTGTCCTCGAGGCCACATCAGAAGAAGGAGAACAAATGGTTTGAGGAGAAGGAAAGAGAAATTTATTATTTTGCTGGCAAAGGAGGAAAATGGCAAAATATTGTCTCAAAATCCAAATTCTTGTACATAAGCAGAAATACAGAGCTTTTAAAGGGAGGGCCCTCTGTTCTAGGCTATTGTTCTTTTTTTTATTTTTTTATTTTTTTTTTGAGACAGAGTCTCACTCTGTTGCCCTGGCTTGAGTGAGTGCTGTGGTGTCAGCGTAGCTCACAGCAACCTCAAACTCCTGGGCTCAAGCGATCCTCCTGCCTCAGCCTCCCGAGTAGCTGGGACTACAGGCATGCGC
>NW_012153062.1:22039562-22071556 GCF_000956105.1 Propithecus coquereli | reverse complement strand
AAGAGTGGGGGAAGTTTTAAAGAGACAGAAAACATCTTTTTGCATTTTTTTTTTTTTTTTTGCCATTCCTTCTGTTACATTCCTTCTTTGCACCCTCCCTTCCTTACTTTCCTCTCTCCTTCCTTCTTTTTCTCTCTTATTTTCTTTCTACAAAATTCAATACTCTCGCAGTTGAGTGTCATACTTGGATAGTTTCTTTTTTTTAACAAATCAGCCTATAGTTCTCTATTCAACTCTTTAAGAGACCCATATTTGGATGTGATCTCAAAATGAGATTCTTACCTGGGAATAAATAATAGTAACTTTTACTTATGTGCCAGTTTCATTAAAGGGCTATATACTTCATTAAATCCCCCAAATACTCTATGAGGTACATAATGTTATTATTACTATTTCACGTATAAGGAAATTGAAGCATAGAGAGGTTAAATAGCTTGTCCAAGGTCACAAAGCTAATGATGGAATGAAATTTGAACAAAGGCTGGCAAAGGAGGAAAATGGCCAGAGTCCATACCTAGTTGGGGAAGCCCAATAGATGTAAACAGGAATCCCAGAATTTCAGTAGCTTAACAAAATAAGATTTGTTTCTCTCTAAAACATGAATTCCACATAGATATTCTCTGTGTGGATGTCAATACCCATACCCAAAACAGAATAAACTAAGGGAAAAAAATATTGCTCTAGGTTCTATTATGTCAAGAAGAGAGGATATGATTTCTTTTGCCCAAGGAAGCAAAGGGAGAAGTTGGTAAGCTAGAAACACTTTTAAGTGACTTAAGTCTGCCCACAACAGAAGTAACATGATTCTTAATGTCTCAGTGATCTGTGGTTACAGTAAGACTGCTGCCTCCTCACCTCTGAGCAGCCCCTTCTTGTTTTGCTATTTCCATCGCAAGCTGTCGCAAAGATTAGCCATCTCCCTTTTCAATTCCTTTTTGGTCTTTGGGTCTATGCTGTGATGATTGTTTAAAAGTAAAAAATGAAATTGCCGTTTCTCAAATCTTAAAATTACAAATCTCTCCCTCTTTTTCTGTGTTAACATTGGTATATGAACGTGCTCAAAAAAAGGTACTGATATGCCTTCAAAAGGCTGGCCATCACCACGTCACAGGGCATGTTCCTATGGATAGAGAACCTTGAACTCTCTTTCCCACACTTTTCTTCCCTTCGCAAGACTTTCTACTGTTCGACATCATTTGCTTTAAGATCTGTATATATCCTTTTCCCTTAATACTAATAGACATTTGCATCGTAAAGTTCTTTTTCACCTAATTAGGAAACTATTTGCTGTCTTGGGAAAAGTGCTTTACATGTTAGCATATAAATTTTCTTAGTTTGTCTATTGAGAGAGATTTGTTGAGACTCTGAAAACAAAATAATTAGAGAAGCGAATCTGCCAATGTTTACCTTCTCCCAGATCAATGTGAAATTTCTTTTAAGGACAAGAAACTAAAGTTAGTAAATGATGTAGGTCTGAATCTCTTTCTAAGAGTTGTAACTGGTGATAAGAGTATCTGATGGTGCTTTACAGGGATGAATTGTTTACTTTAATCAGAGTCGTGGCTTTCACTATCCCAAAGCCCATGGCTAGAATTTTTGAAAAATGCAATCAGATAGTGTATACCAGCAACGCCTTACACCATGTATTGTTAAGTGTTCTTGCAGCTATAATTGATAAAACTTTTCATATATACTATTTTCCATGATTATAAATTCACTTAAATATCTATATAATCTTCCAAAATAGTTTTACTCCAAATGCCTAAATTTCTTTCTCCATAACACATACAATGAATTTACTTAGAATGGTCTTCCATCTTTAGTGATAGTTTTACTTCAGATTAAAACGGTTTGGCCAATACCTCTTTTGGTGAAGCTGATTACAATGGGTTTCGTCCCTAGCAGAAAAAAGGTAGGGGGGGACATACTCCACAATCTTTGATGAATAAAAGGGCATTAATGTTGGATGAGGACATCAATGTCATGCAAATGGGTCTGTGGATTATGCAGAGCTGTTCGTGGCTGGTCAGTATGGAAAAATAGAAAAAAAATTAAAAACCTTCAACAGCTCAACATATGGGTTTAATGAAACCAAATGAAATTTGACAGGAACAAAAATAGAAAGCCAGATACTCAGGTTCAAAAAGACAGGAGCATGACTTAATAGCAGTAGTCATGAAAAATATTTGGAGGTGTTAGAACACTGTAATTGGGGAAGTAGCAATTTAAAAGGTCACTATGACCCTAAGATACATGGAAAAAAAAGAGTCGAGGAACAAATAGCAGGGTTCAGGACTGATCAGACCACTTCTGGAAGCATTTTATAAAACTTATTTTTGTTTAATTTCTGTTTGGACAGATGTTTTCATTGTCATAATCATTGAAAAGACAGAAAGGTATAATACCCATTATTGCATGTCCTAGTATTCATTTGGTATTTTTCTATAGATATTAATCAAAATTTCATGTATATATATAAATTACAAACATTTTCCCCTGATGTCATTAAATTATCTTAAAATATTTTCAATAGCTACATTGTGTCATAAGCTATTTAACCATTCCCCCCCTTATCACTTTTCTCTATATGATAAACAGTTCTTTTCATGAATTTTTGAACATTTCTCTGATTTTTTTTTTCCTTTATTGTATCAGCATACAGTGGTGCCTGCTTCCTTGAACCCTTTCCAAAAATAGTGGGGTTTCTCATCCTTGCCAACTTTATATATTCAAAAAGGCTTATCTTCTTTTAATTAACATTTAATTGATTCCTATGGAAATTAAATTTTTTACACATTTATTGAAAATTTACATTTCTTCTTTCATTAATTAGCTCTTCCTATGTTTTGTCCACTTTTCTACTGCAGTGGGAGTCGCCACACTTCAAAGATACAGATAATTGAGAATTCATTTAAAAAAGAGGGAACAGGTTGAGAACAACCAGGATCATGAGGGAACTAGAAATTATATCATATCAGGAGTTGGAAACACTTAGGCAGCTTAATAGAATGCTGTAGGGAAAACTAAATTCAAATATTTAAAAGGCATTAATGCTGGTGCAAAATTATTTTTAAATTCTGTGACTATTGCAAAGAACTAGAGCCAATGAATGAAATTTCAGATTTTATCTAAGGAGGATGTTTAGAAGAGTCAAAAATTAGAGTATGGGATTTTAAAATGGGTGAAATTGTATGAAGTATTTGCAGATAGAGCAGACCACCCCACCTTTCAGTGATACATGTGGTTAGGTAGAAAGTTGGACTCAATGGCCACCAAGGTCCCTTCCAAAGCACACATTCTGTGAAATAGGATGCAACTTCCATGTACAAAGGCAAGATTTGACACTGAAGCTCTGAAAAAAATTAAGCCTAGAATGTTTAAGCTTTGGGTGACCCTTGTCTTAACAGCAGCATAGTCAGAAGCCATCTCTTAAAACAGATTATCTCTGATGATGACAAAATTCACCCAGTTCATGTTCAAAGTTGGTTTCCAAATTCTGGGAGTGTATTCAATTACTGGTAGGCACACACCTACCCTTCCACACACACACCCCAGCTCCACTACTGCCTATGACTTCATTCTCACAATGCTTCACAAGAACATATAAATTCCTTTGCTTCTCAGTAGGGCAAATTCATTCCCATTTTATCCATATTTTTATATACTTGCTATGTGATATGTCTTTGAAATGTAATGACTCTAGAAAATTACATTTAGTATTATAGTATTCCTCATGTTGGTAATTTATGATAATGGATGTCACTGTAGATTTAGGAGTCATTTATATTGTCCACCTTTTCCTATTTCTGCTAGATTAAATAAATTCTTCATATCGAGTTTTGCTACATTTTTTAGTTTTCTGGTCTGTACCATTCACTTTCAGTATATTTATAACCCTTTTATCTGGTCTTTGTAGTTTCAAAATGATGCCTTGGATATTTTAAGTTTTGAGCAATCAATGCTCTTTTCAAATTGCTCTCTTAAGGTTTTGTAAAATAATATTCTCCGTAATACAACTTTAAATTATCTGCCTTTTCCTTTACTAGACTTAATCCAAGAAGGCTAATTGAACATTAAGCATCTTAATCATCCCATACTGTCAAACCTGTCTTCTCATTACTGAGAATTGGATAGGCCATGAGCTTAATTGTATTCCTGGCAACATAACTAGAGTGAAAGCTTGATAATATGATTAGTATATTACTAGGGAATTAGTCCTAGTCTTTATTAATATCTATACAAAAAAATACCATCTCAACAAATATACATTGAATGTAATCAAATTCATGATACTTCATTAGGGCTTTGGAGAATACAGAGATGTTTAGGCTGGAATTTACCAAAGCGTTAAAAAAAATCAAAATTCCAAATAACTATAAGATGACTCAGAAGGTGGGAATGACCACAAGAGTGACACAGACAAAAAAATCACATGCAATACAGAAGCATAAGGAGTATAAGGAAACAATAATTCAGATATAAAAATTGTCATTGCATTATATGTGTGAGTAATGCTCAAATATACCTACAGCTTGATTCAAACTCTCAGGATGACACAGTACATGCCGGATCTCAGGAACTGCATCTTAAACATCTGTTAGCAACGCCTTACAGAAATGGTTAATACAGGAGATAGCACCAAGACATAAGGACGTTTTCACCTAACACAAGATGAGCCTTCCTGACAGCAATGTCTTGTAGAAGAGCAATATTTATTTGAAAATGTAGTGGTTATTTTTGAAAAATTAAATGAAAACTTTCACAGTATAGTAAAATGCTAAGAATTCTTCTCCTATCTTTGGAATCTGCTTGGAGGCTCCAGGGTTCAGCCAAAACTCTGGTACTATTTTTAAGTGTATTCATTGAACAAATAGCACCTTTCAAAGACATTTCAAAGTAAGCTGTGAATTCAAATAGCATAGGATGTGAACAATGTAGGTGTAAATATGGCTCCATTTTATCCTTTTTATCCTTGTAGATCAATTAGTCTTGTGTTATTATTCTTGATAAGCATTCACCTCAGCTTTAGGATTTACCATGAATGTGAATTATCCTTATTACCTTATTAAGCTTTTTCTTATGACAGTGTCATCTATACTTATCTAGAGAGCTTGAATGAAAATTTTCTAATGTAATAATAGCAATATGCATCTAATTGGAGACTTCAGCAGGGCTAAGAAACAGACCGGGAAAGCAAAAATCATAATATGCACCTGTCCCAACTATCATCTGTTGTCCAAAGAAAATCTAATAGAGGAGTCATACTCTTTTATTTGATTTGATTAAATGGCTTTCATGTTCTAAATAACCTACTTATATCTTCCTAGAAGTCATCCACTGGGTCCCAGGAAAAGTTACTGTCCTGTGTGGTAGGCGATTTACTCTGGGTAGGAAAGAAGGGGGAGACAGCCACTTTGCAAGATCATAAAGCAATACTCGTCAATGTTTCTTCTCAATTTCTGCTGAAATCTTATATTCTTTCCTAATGATTTTTTTCTATTATGTATCAGCTGAATGGTCCACCCAGGTGATCTTATGAGCTCTGGTCATTGCTGTACCCTAGAGTCCAAAAATAGATCCACATGTATTTGGTCAATTGATTTTTTATAGAAATGCCAAGGTAATTCAATGGGGAATAAAAACAGTCTTTTCAACATTTGGTGCTGAAACAACCAGATATCTGTCTGGGAAAAAAGTGAATCTCAATTTTTACCTTATACCATATGGAAAAATAAACTTAAATGGATGATCGATCTAAATATAAAAGATAAAACTACAAGAAAACAAAGTATAAAACTTCCATGGTTTGGGGTAGGCAAATATTTCCTAGGATGTGAAAAGCAAAAATCATGAAAGAAAAAATATTGATAAATGAGATTTTATCACATTTAAAAATCCCTTTTTGAAAGACATTGTTAAGAAAATGAAAAGACCAGCCACAGACTGGAGAAAATATTTGCAGTACACATAGCATACAAATGACTTGTAACCTGAAACATACATAGCTCTTAAAACTCAATAATAAAAAGACAAACACCTCAATTAAAAGTGGAAAAAAACTTGAAAAGACACTTTACAAGAGAAAATGTACAAATGGCCAATAAATATATGGAAAGATACTCAACTCCAGAGTGAACAGGAAATATAAATTAAAACTAAACATTCTTATAGGCATAAGGGATTCATTGGTGAAAAATTTCAACACAGTTCTTGCTTTTATGGATTTTACTGTGTAGTGAGAGATGCAGACAAGTAAGTAGGTATTTCCAAACAATAGAATAAGTTCTGGGATGGGAGAAATACAGATGCTTTGGGGGTATTGTATGATGGAGGAGGTCCTAACATAAATAAGAAGTTGGGTAGTCAGGCAACCCAACACTATTGGGTAGGCAAACAACTCAAGATTGTTGAGACAGGCTTCCTGGAGTAAGTGAATTTACACTGAGATCAGAATGATGAGTGGAAGTGAATTGATCAAAAGGGATGGGAAAGAGGCAAGCATAGACAAGGAATAGTGTAATGCAAGAAGTCATGATGAAGAAAACATGACAAGTTCCATAATCTGAAAGAAATCTAGTATGGCTGGTCGAAGGAAAACCACAAAAGTGAGAGGTAGAAAGTGGTGTTTGGAAATAAACAAGGAATTTAAATCAGAGATCAGATCACGTAAGTCTTACATAAGGCTATAATAAGCAGTTTTAGTTTTATTATAAAAACAATTCATGGAAAGTGAGGAAGTGTTTCAAACAAAGGTGCATTATATCTGACTTGCTGTTTAAAAGGATCACAGAGAAGGGAAAGAAATCAAGTATAATTCACCAAGTTTTTGATGTGAACAATTAGGCAGGTGTTGATACTACTATCTAATATAGGAAATATAGTAGAAAAAGCAATTGGAGATCAATTAAATTTTAGACATGGTCAATTTGGGGCATGTATAGGACATTGAGGGAAATCTTATATATGAAGCTCAGGAAACAGGTTTAGCCTAGAGATATAAAGTTGGGAGTCATCTGCACAATGGGGGGATGGGATGTGATAAGTGCTATGATAGAAGTATGTACAGAAATGCCATAAAAGCACAAAGGAATAAGTGGCCATCTCTATTAGTTATCTGTTACTGTGCAAAAAATTACTACAAACTTAGCTTCTTAAAACAACACATATTTGTTTTATCACAATTTCTGTGGGTCAGGAATATATGCATGGTTTATATAGGTCCTCTTCTTTAGGGTTTCTCACAAAGCTGCATTCTAGGTGTCAACCAGGGCTGGCATTTCATCTGAAAGCTCAACTGTGGAAGGATTCTCTTTCAAGCTCATGTGATTGTTGATCATATTCAGTTCCTTGAAGGCTGTTAGCTGGAAGCTGCTCTTAGTTCCTTGCCACGTGGGCCTCTCCATAGGACAGCTCCCAACACAGTAGCTTTCTTCATCAAAGTCACCAAAGGAGAGATTCTAGCAAGACAAAATTGTGATATTCTATTGGTCAAAAGCAATTTCTTCAAGAAGAGGGGATTATACAAGGCCAATAGGCAGGATCACTGGAGGGTGGGATACTACCATATAAGCTACCTACCACTCTGTCTTAGTCTGTTTTCTGTTGCTATAACAAAACACTCAAGATTAGGTAATTATGAAGAACAGAAGTTTATTTAGCTATGATTTTGAAGGCTGGGATGTCCAAGAGCATGGCACTGGCATCTGGCAAGGGTCATCCATGACTGAAGGAAGAAGGAGGAAGTGAACATGCAAGAAAGAAAGCACAGAGGGCTAACTCCCTTGTACAACAACCCCCTTTCATTATAACTAACCCACTCCCTTGATGATGACATTAATCCACTCATGATCCAATCACTTCTTATTTGGTCTCACCCCCCAACACTGTTGAATTGGGGATTAAGTTTTCAATACATGAATTTGGGGAACACATTCAAACCATAGCATTCTTCCCTGGCCTCCAAATTTCATGTCCTTCTCACAATGCCAATACATTCATTCCATCCTAATAGCCCCAACATCTTAACTCATTCCAGCACCAACTCAAATGTCCAAAGTCCCATCTAAATAAGACATGGATGAGATTTAAAGCACAATTCATCCTGAGGCAAATTATCCCCAACTGTGATCCTGTAAAATCAAAACAAGTTATGTGCTTCCAAAGTATGATGGTGGGAGAGGCATAAGATAGACATGCCTATTCCAAAAGAGAGAAATTGACCAGAAAAGAGAGGAAATTGGTCCCAAGTAAATCTAAAACCCAACAGGGAAACATTAATTCTTAAAGCTGGAGAATAATCTTTTACTTCATGTCCCATATCTTGGACATGTTGGGGTATTTGGGCCCCCAAAGCCTCAGTTACCCTGATGCTAAGATGTTTCTGGGCTCAGTCCAATAAGAAGCCCTCACAGATTAGAGGTACATGCTGGGATCCCTACAGTTCTGTGGTCTTGGTGGTGGCTCTGACCCCACAGATCCGCTGGGCATTGCCCTATTAGAGACTCCTGTGGAAGCTCTGCTCTTGTTTCAGGTTTCTGCCTGGGCCCCCAGGCTATGTGAAACATTCTTTAAAATCTAGGTGGAGGTAGGGTAGACATACCCCCACAGCTCTTGCATTCTGTGCCTGCAGAATTAGCACCATGTGCATTCTGCCAAGATTTACAGTTTGTACCTTCCAGAGCAGCAGGTTGAAGCACACCAAAGCCTGCTTGAGCTGCAGCTAGAACAGCCAAAATGCACTGTACTGGAATTTAGGGAGTAAGATCCCAAGGTGGCCCAGGGTGGTGAGCCCATGGAGGGTCCCCTGAAACCATTCTTCCCTCCTAGACGTCTGGGCTTGTGATGGGTGTGGCAGCTTCAAAGATCTTTGAAATGTCTTCAGGATCTTTCTCCCCTTGTCTTTATGAATAAATAGTACCTGGCTTCCTTCTATCCATATTAATCTCTTTAATAAATGGTCACTTGGACAAATTCTTAGTATTCTCTCCCTGACATACTCTTTTACTCTTTACATGGCCAAACTGAGAATTTTCCGAACTTTTCTGCTCTGCTTTCCTTTTAATTATAAATTTTGTCTGTAAGTCATTCCTGTGCTCTTGCATTTCACTGTATGTGGTCAAAAGTAGACACATAGCAGCCTGAATGCTTTTCTTCAACCAGATATCCTAGTTCATTACTCTTAAGTTCTGCATTTCATAAAGTCCTAGGACACAGACATAATTCAACCATGGTCTTTGCTGCTTTATTAAAAAGACTTTACTCCAGTTTCTAACATCTTATTCCTCATTTCCATATGAGACCCCATCGGAATAGCCTTTGCTGTCCATATGCCTACCAGCACTCTAATCATGAACACTTAAGAAATGTCTAAGAAGATTTAGGCTCTCCCTAGCTCTGGAGTCCTTCTGAGCCCTAACCAGAATTGCATTTAATGCTTTATTAATTGCAATACAGCCTTTTTTTCCTAGCATGTTCCTTGAAATTCTTCCAACCTCTACCCAATATACAGTTCCAAACCCACTTCCACATTCTCAGGTATTTGCTATAGCAACAACCCATTTCTTGGTACAAATTTTCCATCTTAGTTCATGTTCTGTTGCTGTAACAGAATACCTGGGACTGAGTAATTTTTAAAGAACAGATGTTTGTTTGGTTCGTGGTTTTGGAGGCCAGAAATTTCAAGAGCAACTGGCAAGGGTCATCCCATGGCAGACGGTGGACGAGAGAGAAAGTATGAGGGTAAACTGCCTTTTGTTACAATCCACTCTTGCAATACTTAAACCACTTCCATCATGACAACATTAATCCACTCATGAGGTCTCCACCCGCATAACCTAGTCACCTCTTATTAGTCCTCACATCTCAACACTATTGCATTGGGGATTAAGCTTCCAATACATGAGTTTGAGGGACACCTCAAACCATAGCACCATCTTTACCAAGAAGAGATTTTTTTTAAAAAAGTCTGTATAATAAAAGTGATACTTGAATCTAATGGAAGATATGTAAATTCTAAATAGTCAGTAAAATAAGAGGGAAGAATAATGATGATTTCATTTCTCTCTTGATGTTTATTAGCAAACTTTTCATATTTTCCTATGTCAAAATTTATCCTGGATCAAATTCATTACAAAGTTGTAATGAATCTAGTATATAGCTTGAGAGAATGACTCCAGTTAGAATTAACCCCATGGATTTAGCTTTGCAAGGAAAACCTAGATCAAAGAGGGAAAATGACTTTGAGAAGTTACATGTTTAAAAATGTATAAATGACTGGTAAAACAAATACAGGTTGAGTATGTCTAATGCAAAAATCTGAAATCCAAAATGCTCCAAAATTTGAAACTTTTTGAGCACCAACATGATGCTCAAATAAAATGCACACTAGAGCATTTTGGATTTTGTATTTCCAGATTAGGGATGCTCAACCAGTAAGTATAATGGAAATATTCTCAAATCCCCAAAATTCTGAAATCCAAAACACTCTGGTCCCAAGCATTTTGGATAAGGGACATTTTACTTAATTAGTGTGAAGGTAAAAGGAAATACAGCAGAATGAATAGGTATGAAATGAAGGAGTATTAACTCAGTCTTTACTGAGAGTTAAGGAATTAAATCTGTTGCTAAGCATGGATTGTTTGTAATTTGGCTTCCCAAACAGGAAAAGACACATTGTGAATGGAGAATTCCAGACACATTGGCACTGGATAGGTTCTGAGACAATGGAAAGACAAAATGGATGAGAAATGCATTCAAGTTTTTTAAATTGATGTGATGTCAGGAATACTGTTTCCAGAAATGCATAAGCCACAGACTAGAAAAGAGAACAAAAAGCTGAAATGACATTTTAAAATTAGAGCGAAACATGCATATAAATGTGTACAGAAGGGAAATTGCAAGGTCTCAAAATAAGACAAAAATATCTTTAGTATTTGATATTCCAAATGAATAATATTTATCAGGTACCAACCATTCATTTATTCATTTAACAAATATTTACTAAGTGAGAGTTGAAAGTTTAAATAATATTTTTATTGGAACATTTTTTAAAGTAGAAAACTATAATATTTCAAATTAACACGCAAGCCTGGTGCTAGGTTTTCTATATCACAGCTGGAATGTGGCAAAGGGATAAAGAAAAAAATAAAGAGTTCTCAGATCTTCACCACCTATGGCTAAAATAAAGTTGAAATTTCCTTTCTGGCTTTAATGATAGGAAATATTCCTGACTTATGGACACAAAGTGACAATTCAGAACTCCTGACAGAAAAAAGAAAGTTAAGTTTAGAATATACTATAAGTAGTAATTTCAGGAACTTCTCTCACAAACTCTCTCAAAGAAAAACTTAGTTGCTGATATAGGTATGGCACTGAATAGAAAATAAAGGACCAAACCAAAAAAAAGGTAGGAAAATAACCTCAGTTGTAGTACTTGTTATTGTACTTCTTATTAATGTTGGGTAGATGTTATTTCTTTTTTCTTAATACGTGTTCTTTTCTCTCTCTCTCTCTCTCTTCATCTAATAACAAACCATGGTAATAAGGGTGATCCTAAAATCGAGAATGGGACAAACTTTGTACCAGATCATATTGACGATGGTGATTGATTTGGAATGGGCATCTATCCCAAACATAGACAATCAGATCCCTTCCCTGTGATTGATGCATAGAATCTGTGAGAAAGGAACTGGCTCTTCCCAGTGATGTTGCTATAAAGATATGTTAACAGCCTATCTAGCCAAAGCTATCTGCCCCTTAATGGGAAAAATTCCCATGCTGTATAGAAGTGAAGAGACAAAAAGCCAGCTGCAGAATATTTTTGAAACCCTCTCCCCTGCAAATTGTGACTGATGCCTATTTCAGTGTGTTTTCCCAATTACATGAGCCAATAAATGCTCCTTCTCTTTTTTGTGCCAAACTGTCTAAAAACTGAATTGGATTTTTGTTATTTTGCTAGTTGCTGTCAAAAGAATCTGGACTAAGAAAACCTACCAACAATATGAAGACTCTATGTTTTGAAAGATATTGTCTACTATGTTGCAATTTTAAGTAAAAATTAATTTGTTTTACATTTTTAATAACTGAGAAATTTTACATCTATTTAAAACTTTCAATCAGGATGGGAAAACTAAAATTACTAACTGAATTGATAGAATTCCAGCCAAAAGGGAAGAAGTGTAATGCTTTATTAACTTTTAGAATGTAATCAAAGGTAAACATATGACTTCATAAAGTTTCTCTAAATATTATAATAGTTTGGGGACCTACATGACTTCCCTTAAAGCACCCTAGATTCCAGAGACCCCAGTGTAGAAATTATGCTCACAAGGTTAAATCTCTTGTATAGCACTTACCACATAATAATGTAACAGATGAGAGTTTTGAAGGATAGTGTTGCTAATCTGTTCCCTAATATTTATTTTTTACATTCTTCCATTCTGACAGAGCCTCTACTATTAGGCTAGACATATAGTCATGCCCATGGCAAGTAGGTATGATCATATTATGAAGTTCTGATCAATGAGGTATAAACATGAGTGCTGTGTAAGCATGAGGCTGGAAGCTCCTTAAGAGATAGTTGGCAGTTTTCCAATTTCATTTAAGAGGAAGTAGGCACAACCCACCCTATCTGCCATTGAGTATAGCTAAAATACTTAGACAAAAAATATAAAGGAACTATCTGAGAACTCTAAAAAATAAATAATAACAGACTGGGGATAGAAACAAAAATTTGAAGAATATCCCAGATAGCAGTGAATTCTTGCTTGTGGGGTTTTATAGGGTTTTTTCTTCTCATATCTTCTGGATTACCCTCTAGGGCAGCAAAAATTTCAGAGCAGTGTATCATGCCTGGTCAGAAAAATCTCCAAGAAAAATTCTCTCTCTCTTCAAACAAAGGACCAGAAAGGAAGCCTCCTGAGGATGGAGCCACAGTAATGAAGCTGCATCACTATAGTAGTGGGGTAGTGGCAACAGTAGCACTGCAAGTTATTTTCTATGAATTCTCCACTTTGAGGTGGACCCAACTGGAAGAAGTGCAGAGCAACCCAGGGAGGCTAACAACCTGAATCTCTAGACAGAGCACCAGAAAAGGGTGCTTCTGAAAGCCACAGCATGTATGAGAAATCACAGGGAGGAAAAAAGGTAGAGAAAGGGATCCTTTCAATCTGTGTATGAAAAGGGTATCTATAAAAAGCCTACAACCTAATGTCATATGGAATGATGAAAGACTGAATGTTTTCTCCTACATTTGGTAACAAGTAAAGGATATCACCATTACTATTTTTAATTGTACTAGAAGTTGTAGCCAATACAATAAGGCAAGAAAAATAAATAAAAGGCATAAGATGGGAATAGAAGAATAGAAATTTCTCTATTGCCAGATGACAGGGTTATTTATGTAGAAAATCCCAACAAATCTAACAACACCACCAAAAAACTTCTAGAGCTGATTAGAGATGTTAGCAATCATAGGAAAGATAGTTGACATACAAAAGCCAATTGTATTTAAATATATTAGCAATGATCAATTAAAAACTAAAGGATTTCCTGCTGACAAAGGGCATAAAAAAAGCTAAAGGAAAATAAGGACCATTCACAACAGCTATAAAAAAGAATACTTAGGCATAAATTTTGGGGAGACTGTTCTTTTTGTGGCTGTCTTGCATTCTTGTATGTCTTGCAAACAGGGCACTTGTTGCCCTTTGTTTCAACCTATACTTTCAAAGACATTTATATATTTTAAAAAATATAAATAAAAACCCCAGCAGGATTTTTTTGTATATATAGACAAGCTGATTCTAAAATTTCATGGAAAGGCAAAGAAACTAAAATAAACAAAACCATTTTAAAAAAGAACAAGTTGGAGGGCTTATACATTACCCAATTTTAAAACTTACTGTAAAACTATAATAATCAAAACAACGTGGTATTGGTGGTGAAAGGATAGAAAAATAGATCAGTGGGACAAAATTGAGTCTAGAAATAAACCCAGACAAATATGTTGAATTGAATTTTGTCAAAGGTGCAAAAGCAAGTTAATAAAGAAAGGATAGTCTTTCCAACAAATGATGCTGGAACAATTTTACATCACTATGCCAAAACAAAACAAAGAACCATTCCTCACAGGATATACAGAAATCAATTCAAAATGGATCATAGACCTAAACCTATAAAACTCTTAGGAGAAAATCTTCATGACCTTCTTTTGGGCAGTTATATATGACACTAAAAGCCCAATCCATAAAAGAAAAAATTGAAAATTCAAACTTCATAAAAATTGAAAAATTTGCTATGAGAAAAATACTCTTAAGAGAATTTTTAACATGAGACACAGGTTGGGGAAAAAATATTTTCATATCACATACCTAACAAAGGATGTTTATCTAGAATATGTAAAGACCTCAAAACTCAATAATGAGAAACAAAAAACTCAATGTAAAAATGGGCAAAAGTGTTCGTGTATTAGGTTCTCCAGAGAAACAGAACAAATAGGATCTCTCTCTTTAGAGAGAGAGAGATTTATTTTAAGGAATTGGCTCATGCAATTGTGGAGGCTGGCAATTCAAAAATCTGCAGGGTAGGCTGGCAGGCTGGAGGCCCAGGGAAGAGTCAATGTTGCAGCTCAATTCAGTAGGCAGTCTTCTGGCAGAATTCCCTCCTCCTCAGGGGAAGTAATCTTTTTCCTTAAGGCCTTCAACTGATTGGATAAAGCACACATTGGATAAGCAGAAGGATAATCTGCTTTACTCAAACTCTACTGATTTAAATATTAATGTCATCTAAAAAATACTTTTACAGCAATATCTAAATGTAGATATTAACACATAAAATTAACCATCACAGGCAGACATTTCTCCAATGGAAATATGTGGATTGAAATAAGCACTTGAAAAGATGTACAACAGTATTACATATTAGGGAAATGCAAATTAATACCACAATGAAATAGCATCACATTCATATCTATTAGAATGTCCAAAAAAATCCAACAAACAAAAAGATAAAAACAAGGCAACAAAAACAACAAAACATCACAATATAAAATGTGGATGAGGATGTGTAGCAACCTGAACACTCATACATTATAGAAAAGAATGCAAAATGGTACAGCCACACTGAAACTAGTGTGACCATTTTTACATTATTAAGTATACACTTACCCTATGACCTGGCAATCTCACTCCTATACATTTAAGAAAATAATTTATGTTCATAACAAAAACCCCTATATGAATATTTATATCAACATTGTTCAAAATCACTCCAAACTGGAAATAACTAAAATGTCCTTCAACAAGAGAATAGATTAATTGTGGTACATCCACACAATGAAATATTACTCAGTAGTTGCCAGGAGTTGGGTTGGGTAGGCAGTGACTCCAAAGAGGGAGCATGAAGAAATTTGGGGGCATCATGGAATTGTTCTGTATCTTATTTATGGCAGTGGTTACATAAATCCACATACATATTAAAACTCAAAACTGAACACAAAATTTATTTTATTGTATGCAAACTAAAATAATAATAACTAAAAGTCAAAACTGGACACCGACCTTTTGCCCTTTCTACATTGTCCTAGGAACATGAATAGCTATTTAGACCATGACAATATGGATGGTGAAAATTACCTGGGAATAGGTGACATACCAACCCTGGACTGCTTATTATTTGGGGGTTTTCTACTAGTAGAAGTCAAAACTATTTTAAATAATAGCATTTTATATCTTTTATTTATGATTTCCAAGAATTTCATAATAGTGGTAGGCATATTTTGTGTACTCGATAAATAAATACAGGACAAAGAAAGATTAATTTAATAAAATTCTATTTCTTAATTATCAAAACATTGTATTCCCTAGTTTGGTCAGCTATAAAATATTGTTGGAACCATTTCACTAGTGAATTCAAAGCGAAGTGTTTACCGCCATCATTCTTCCCAGGTAACTCAATTAAGGAGTTAATTGAGCCCATCTTGAATAAGTCAGGCATCGTATCTATGGAGCAGCCACATCAAGTAACCCACTCAACTGTTTTAAAACCACTCAATCTAAGGCAGTCAGACTGTCCCATGGCTCAGTTTTCCAGGACTGACTGGTCAGCTGTGGGCTGAAGTGTAGAGCTCTTTTCTGGACTTGGCTGCCATCTCACAATCCCCAGCGAGAGTTCCTCTGCCCATATTTTCCTAGACTGTCCAATCTAGATTTAAACTCCTGTTTTAGGAATTGTGAGTTTCCAAACCTCCCTGTCTGTTGGAATTTCAAAATCTCATTCTGCATTGACAAAAATAGGCAAAAATTCAGAGGTGCTTTTATTTTGAAATAACCTTTGCCACATCCTGTAAACCTAATTTACCATCTTCAAGTGACTTCAGTTGAAAGCAACTCAGACCTAAGCACTTTCAGCAATCAGAAACTATACTCCAATAATTTTCTTGAAATTCATTTGTTTATTCAATAATCATATATTTTCTACAGTAAGCCTTCAATCTGGAATTTGGAAACTGTCTCTGGTTTCATTCTGTCTAGGCTGTCTACCCTCTTCATCATATATATCCTTACTCTCTCTCTCTCCCCGTCCCCCTTCCTCTCTCACATAACACCCTTGTCTCCCCATTTGGGAAACAAGGTTTCTATTGACTACTTTTCATATCCCTCTCTGCATCTACCCAGCCCTAGTATTTGCATCCATCATAAACACTAAAAATATGCCTTCAATGCATACCAAAAACTGCAACTCAAAAAACTAGGAAAAAAGAAATAGATATTGTTATGCCAAGCAATCAAAGAGCAGGAAGAAGCAAGCAGACAAACATTTTCAGCCACACGTTTGTCAGTTGTTTGCCCCTCACTGGGCCTTTGGTCTAGGCATGATGGTTCCTCTGGTGCCGTGGCTACTGCTGTACTATAGAGATCGGACCTCTTTTCTGAAATGGATCAAAACCTGATTACGGTTTTGGATCAAAATCACAGGAGCACTTTGAGGCCTTAAGGCTTCTGAACTCTGACAACACGAAGATGTTAGATCAAAGTGTCACTGGGAGAACACCTATTTCATGTAGAATGAATAAATCCTAGGGAGTTAAAAGTTCTCAGAATTTCTGTATCTAACTCTTCTGACATTATTTTAAAACTTTGATGTAGTTTATCTGGATCTGAGTCTATATTCATTTACCACAATGCTTCCTCAATAGCATTTTATGTAAAATTTTAACTCCTGAAGAAAATGAGTTTTGCATTTTTTTAACTGGAAGATCCCCAATAAAAAATTCATCAACTCAGTCAGTACATATGTGTATATACTGTATATAAGGCAGGGCGTTACAAGTAAAAGGTATACCAGCCTTCTAGGAATTTACCACCTAGTAGTAAAGATAAAATTTGTACATAAAAAATTATAATTTGAAAAGCACAATAAGAGTTTCTGATTCCGGTGATGGTATGTTAACTTGTACAAGACTAACCTTTCCTGCCAAAAACAACTGGGAAGGCTGGATAAAATGTGAACCAAAAAAATCTGTTGGAAAACATCAGGGAGCCATCAAGAAGCAAGGAGATTAGGAGCCAAGATTCTCAGAGAAAGGAAGTGCAGAGAGGTAGGCCTGCCATTTACTTCTGTTTTTCCCTTCTAAGCATTTGCCGATTTGTAGGCAGCCTCTGAGAGGCTGGAAAGCTAAGCAACGTTGTCAGCAGTCTCACAGGGATTGGGAGTAAAAATTTAAGTTCAAGTCCCAATAAAGAGAAGGGGCTCTGGTAAACATCTAAGGCTTTCCGTTGAGATCCTTGAAGGACTACTCACTAGAAGAAAGGCTAACAAGAAGTAAACCAGCCCATGTGAAATAAAATTCTAATCATCTCAATCTCAAATTGAATTAAAGTGACCCTTCCCCCAGCCTAGCTGCTTGCCAAGAAAAAAAACTCTCTCGGAAAGAAAATAATATAAGCTAGAATCAAATTATTAATGTTTCTATATTTTTTCATACACAAAATCTAAAACAAATTTTTAAATAAAAATCTATTAGGCAAACCAGCAGGAGAGACCAACCAGGGAAACAGCAGAAAATGGAAATGAAACTATGGGAAATACAAACACTGCAGTTATCATACATAAATAAAAACTACTGTGTCTAATATATTCAAGAAAAATACAAGATGAAAAATTCAGCAGAAAACTAAAAAAATAGAAATTCTATAACAGAAAATTTCAAAAACTGAAAATAAGAACTCAACAGATGGGTTTCAAAGCACACTATACATAGCTGAGGAGAGGACAAGTGAACTACAAGATAGGTCAGTAGTAAATATCCAGGAAGAAGTACCAGAAAAAAGTATAACATACACATAATTGAAATCCCAGATGGAGTAGAGAGTGAGAATATTTGAAGACACATGGCCAAGAAATTTTCTAAAACCAGAACGACATCAAGCCACAGATTCAAGAAGACTTCAAATTCCAAGAAGGATAATTACAAAGAAAACAACACTTAGGCACCTCACACTGCAACTGGGTGCGGGGGGGAACCAAGAGAAAATCATAAAAGCAGCCAGAAGAAAAAAAGACACATTAATTTCAAAAGAGCAAATATTAATGTCATACTGATAGCTGACTTCTCAATAGAAATAATGAAATCAGAAGATAATGTAATACCATCTCCAAAGTTGCCAACCTTGAATTTGAAAGCCAGTGATATTACCCAATAAATATGAAGTCAAAGCAAAGTCATTTTCACAGGATTAAATTTTTCACCAGTAAACCTGGGCTTATACAAATATCAAAGAATTTTTTAAAACAAAAAATAAAATATCCCAAGTGGAAACACAGAAATGCAGAAGTAGAAAATAGCAATAGAAAGAATAAATATGTAAGTAAATGTATATCATAAATGGCATAAAACAATAGTAATGATAAATTTGTGGAATTTTAAATATGTGTTAAACTGAAATATGACATAATAACCAGTAAGCAAGAACAGGACAAATAGAGTTAAAATTTTCCAAACTCCTTATATCATGCAGGAAATTGTAAAAGTATAAATTTATATTAGACTTTAATTAAAGTCCAGGGTGAATTGCAATTTTGAGGTAACCACCAAAAAAAATAAATAATAGCTTAAACAACTAACAAGCTAACAGAAATGGTAAAGTGCAATAACGGGAATATTGAATACAAAAGAAGGCAATAAAATATAGATGAAGGAACAGAGAACAATGGGACAAATATAATCAAAATAGTAAGATGGTAGGTTCAAATTCCAATATATCGGTAAATAAATAGAGTAAATGACAAGACTTAACAGGAAAAATATGCTTTTTATAAGAGATACACCTTAAATATAAGTATCCAGAATAATTGAACATAAAAAGATAGAAATAGATATACTGTGCAAACACTAGTCAAAAGATATCTGATGCATCTGAGCCAATACCGAAGTAGAATTGAAGACAAAAAAAGTATGACTGAGATAAAACAATAAAATACATTTTTAAGAAAGAGTGTAGAAGAATTTCTTGATGATAACCTGGACGTGGTGGAAAGGAAGATTAGAAGGAAAAGAATAGTTGATGAAAGTAAGGGACAGGAAAAGTAGGTGATGGGTTTCGGGGAAGAGAAGATACTATTAATAGGTGAAAAATAAAGAAAGCAAGAGCTTAAAAAGTGTCTATTATGTCAAGCCTGAATGTGTCAGTGTTCTCTCTTTTAATCCTCACATCAATTCTGTGTAGTAAGTACCATTATTAACATTATTTCCCCTTTACAGATGAAGAAAGTGAGGTTCAGAGAGGTTAAGTAAGTTGCTCAAGGACACAATGCTAATAAGCAACTAAATAAAATTGTATTCCAGCTCAGGTTGATGCCAAAGGCTGAGCTCTTTTCAAGTTTTCAGGGAGCATAACATCTGGAGGGAGGAGTAAGAAAGCACCTGGAGGAGCAGAGGAGAATCAAGCTAAAACTTTGGTGCAAAGTCATTTTAACAGTACAGTCCATCATAGCCTGAGCCCAAGACATCCTGAGGGCTTCAGATCTCTTCAAATGCTGGTGCTCTTGCTCCAAAGGCTCGGCCTTGCCATAGTCTGTGAGCTTTTACCACTATATCACAAGAACATTTGTAATAGGTGAGAGAATGGGAATAGCAGTCAGCCTGAGAATGCAAACAGGTAAGCAAAGCAAGAAAGAGACTGAAGAAGATCTTAAAAAGCCAAGGTAACCATACAGGGTCAAGAAGCAGAGAACAAATCTAACAAAATATGTATAAGATCTTGGCCAGGCGTGGTGGCTCAACGCCTCTAATCCTAGCACTCTGGCAGGCCAAGGCGGGAGGATCGTTTGAGCTCAGGAGTTCGAGACCAGCCTGAGCAAGAGTGAGACGCCATCTCTACTAAAAAAATAGAAAGAAATTAGCTGGACATCTTAAAAAATATATATGTAAAAAAATTAGCCAGGCATGGTGGCGCATGCCTATAGTCCCAGCTACTTGGGAGGCTGAGGCAGAAGGATTGCTTGAGCCCAGGAGTTTGAGGTTGCTGTGAGCTAGGGCCACGGCACTCACTCTAGCCAGGGCAACAAAGCGAGACTCTGTCTCAAAAAAAAAAAAAAAAAAAAAGAACTCAATATGGAGAGATATTCCATGTTCATGGATAGGAAGGCTCAATATTGTGAAGATGCCAGTTCTTCTCAACTTGATATATAGATTCATAGCAATCTCAATCAAAATCCCAGCAAGTTATTTTGTGGATATCAAAAAAGTTATTCTAAAGTTTATATGAAGAGGCAAAAGACCCAAAATAGGCAGCACGATCTTGAAAAAAAAAGAACAAAGCTGAAGGACTGATACTACCCAACTTCACGACTTGCTAAAAAGCTATAAAAATCAAGGTAGTGAATTGGTAAAAGAAGAGACAAAGAGATCAATGGAACATAAAAGAGAGCGCAGAAATAGAACCACATAAATACAGTCAGCTGATCTTTGACACAGATGAAAAGGCAATACAGTGGTGCAAAGATAGACCTTTCAACAAATGGTGCTGAACAACCAGACATTCACATGTGAAAAAAATGAATCTAGACACAGGCCTTACACATTTCACAAAAGTTAACTCAAAATGGATCACAGACCTAAAGGTAAAATGCAAAACTCTACAACTTCTAGAATATAACATAGGAGAAAATCTAGATAACCTTGGATTTGGCAATGACTTTTTAGATACAACACCAAAAGCACAATCTATGAAAGAAAGAATGAATAAAATGAACTTCATTAAAATTAAAAATTTCTGTTCTGTGAAAAAACACTGTCAAGAGAATGAAAAGACAAGTCACAGACTGGGAGAAAATATACGTAAAATACATATCTCATAAAGGACTGTTATCTAAAATAGACAAAGAACTCTTAGAAATCAACAATAAGGAAACAACCAGATTACAGATTTAAAAAATGGGCCAACGACTTTAAAAGACACCTAATCAAAAAAATATACAGATGGTAAATAAGCATATGAAAAAATGTTCTACATCTTAGGTCATCAGGGAAATGTAAATTAAAACAACAATGAGATACCACTCATAGGTGTATACCTATTAGAATGGCCAAAAATCCAGAACACTGATACCAAATGCTGGCAAGGATATTGAGCAACAGGAACACTCATTAATTGCTGGTGGGAATGCCAAATGGTAGAGCCACTTTGGAAGACAGCTTGGAGATTTCTTATAAATTAAATATACTATTATCATAAAATCCAGAGATCATACTCCTTCGTATTTACCCAAAGGAGTTGAAAACTATGTCTACACACAAGCTTGCACACAAATGTTTATAGCAGCTTTATTCATAATTGCCAAAACTTGGAAGTGACCAAGATGTCCCAGGTGAGTGGAATAAACAAACTGTGATACATCCATACAACGGAATATTATTCAGAGCTAAAAAGAAGTGAGCTATCAAGCCACGAAAAGACATGGGGAACCTTAAATGCCTATTACTAAGTGAAAGAAGCCAATCTGAAAAGGCCACATGCTGTATGATTCCAACTTTATGACATTGTGGAAAGGGCAAAACTGTGGTGACAGTAAAAAGATCAATGTTTTCCAGGGTTTAGGAGGAGGGAGGAATAAATAGGTCGAGAATTTTTAGGGTAGTGAAACTATATGACATTATAATGGTAGATGCATGTCATTATACATTTGTCCAAATCCACAGAATGTACAACACCAAGAGCGAATCCTAGTGTAAACTATGGAGTCTGGGTGATAATGATGTAACTAATAAATATACTGCTCCAGTGGGGGGTGTTGATAATTGGGAAGCTATACATGTGTTGGGGCAGAGGGCCTATGGGAAATCTCTATACCTTCCACTCAGTTTTGCTGTGAACATAAAGCTGATCTAAAAAATAAAATCTATTTAAAAAGAAAAAAAAATTAGCAAGGGGTATCAGGTCAATCAAGTAAGTGGAAGTAAACCTCAAGTAATTCCTCAAGTAGCACCCACTGCTCAGTATGAGCTTTTGTGCGCAGGCTGGGTGAGCTGATTCTGATTAAATAACCAGGATTAGAATGCAACAGCTACACCCACTGCTGTTCTTGTTACTGCTACTGCATTTCTTTCCCACCCCCGCCCCCTCAATTATCTCTTGGCTTGATGCTTTATGTTTTTCAGTATCATGTTTCCTTCATTCTCCTTTTTTTACCCTGCGATATTTAAAGCCACTAGAAAGCTTTAAGGAACCCCACCTATACATCGCAAAGTCTGTGACCTTTCTGGTCACATCTCTCTTCTGAGTCTTACTTACCATATTATCTACTTACTGGACTAATTAGTTAGTAGTAATGGAAGACTACATCCTACATTTGGATCATTATATATTTTAAATTTGACTGGTACTCATAGGAATTTCTCATGGCATCTCATGCATTCCTCTTAGGTCAGAAAGTCATCTACTGGTGTACCCTTAGCTGGCTATCTTGTCTCAGGTGTGGGGTAGTCAGGAAAAACTTCCTGTGAGGCTTTTATGAAGAAGCCTGCTCCTCTGGAAACCATGGATTTTCTCTTCTATGATTCTATCTTGCTTTTTTCTTTTAAACTTTCCTGTTTGTCAGATCTAAATTCCTGGCAGGAAAGCCATGCCTCTAATTACACCAAAGCCCACATAAAATAGATTATTACACTTTTAAAATTACAGACAGTAGAACAATGTTAAAAACTGAGGCTCTGGAATTAGAATACGTGGATTTCAAATCCTGGCTTCAATTTGCTTTGTGACCTTGAACAAAACACTGATGATAATGAAGATGGTGCTTATCTATTATCTGTTGGGTGCTTACTCTGTGCTAGGCATTATGGCTAAAAATTTTCACACATTATTTCATTTAGCACTAATAACAATCAAAAGGGATCTAATAAACACCCACATTTTCAGATGTGAAATCTGAGGCTTTTCAGAGCCACTACTTATAAAATGTATGACTTTGGTCAAGTTAATCTCTCCAAGCCTCATCCGCAAATGCTAAAATATCTCATATCTGTAGCTATTGACATGATTAAATGAGTGGATTCATGTAAAGAACTTAGCTCATACTGAGCCAGTAAGTTTTATATGCTAATGCTATTATTATTGCTTTTCACTCTCCCATAGGTGAATTATTTATATATGATATAAAGAAACCCCCTCCCCCCAAGATTACCTGGTCAATTAGATCCAAGAGGTACAACCATTTGAACTGTTCAGACCAAAGTGTCCATTTTGGTGATAGTTGACAAAATCCATTTCAATTTACAACTGAAAGCAGAATCCAAGATATAAACATAGGGGTCAGGTAGAAGAGAAGCAAATAATCTGAGATCACTTTAAAAATACTAGGAATGTCCCTGAATCACCTAGTGATAATTAGGCAGACAGATGTTCCTTCCTACTTGCTTCCTCACTCCTACGTTTACACCCAACCCCTTGAGGACATTCCACTTCATAGCCTATACTGTGTCATATCAAGCAATCTAAGCTCACCTTCCCATTGGTGACCACATATGTGCAGTTGTTCTTGCTTAGTGAAGCCTTTTGTTACCACTCTGGGCATCTGTGGTCTCACAACTCCACAGTAAAGAATCAGTGTAGTCACTATTCATTTCCATCTATGACACCTCAAAGAGCTGTCCTTCACAATGACACCTATTATTCTGATGGTTTACACAATGTATTCTTTTGTCTGATTAATAACTTTACTGACAATAATAAAGGATGTCCTGAAATTCAACTTGCCTGTTTGTGGACCTGCTTTCTAGTGATTCCAATTATGTAGAGATGTTCTCCTGCCCTCTTCAACTTCAGACACTCACAAGGAGAAACAGAAACATTTTTTATTTTACTGCTTATTGTCCATGGTATGCTATTTACAGAAAAGATGATTAGTTTCATGTTTTTGTGTGGTTCCTGGTTTCAATTTTTTAAATTTAACATTAAAAAATCAAATAACATAGGCCACCACATATGGCAAAAGTAGCTTTCCCCTGTGAATAAGTAACAGAGAAAATTCAAGCCCTGTGACCTTTATCATGATACATACATGAGATCATATTTTTTTAAAAATAATTAAAGATTTCCTCTTCTGGTCAAGACAAGGAAAGGCTGGATTTACTTTTCTGCCTGAAGCAATCAAAAAAGTAAACTCACTATATAAAATATTAGCTTTCAAAATACTGTACACAGGGGAACAAAGGACAGTGATTTCTCAGAAATGGGAAAAAATGAGGAGTTTTATAATTGCCCCAGCTTATTACCTTTAAAGAGTTTCCTATGTTTCAGGGAGAAGGAACCCAGGAAGAGTCTGGTGGACACCCTGAGTAGAGAAGAAGAAGTTGGAATTCCAGAGGCTACCAGAGGTGGCAGACAGAGTGCCAGACAGGAGAAGGATACACAGACAGAGGATTTCAGAGATTTCCAGGGGGTCCCTCTAGAGTCTTCAGTTGTATACTAATCAGCAAGTGCTTCTGAGGCCAGAGAATTAACCACCCGAGAGGATTAGAGGGAATAATTCCTAAGGCTCACAGGGGGCCAGGAATACTGCCTATTTTCAGTAGCTAAGCTAGAAAACCTCATAATTTATAAAGCATTGAGCACATTACTCAGAAAGTTCTTAACTGAGTAATGGGCCATAATTAGTCGTAGGCTTAATACTGCCCTGGTCCCAGCTAACAAACTTTAAGAGCAAAACCCAAAAGGATTAAACTACTTCCAAATAGTTTAACTGCATTCCAAAATAAAGATCAAGAATATTTTATAGAACTATAAAGATGCCCAGTACCCAACAAAATAAAGTCCACATTGTCTGGCATTCAATAAAAAATTACTAGGAATGCAAAGCAGCAAAAAACATGAAGAAAAATCAATTAAAACTGAACCAGAATTGACACAGATGTTCAAATTAGCAGATAATGATATTAAAACAATTGTTATAAATATTTTCTATATGTTCAAAAAGCTAAGTAAAGACATGAAAGGTATTTAAAAGACCCATATCAAATTCTAGAGATAAAAATGCAATATATGTGATTAAACATACATGGGAAAGAATTAACAATAGATTAGACTAATTGTGGAAGAAAAAAACTACTGAACTTGAAGACATAACAATAGAAGCCATCCCAAGTGAAATACGGAGGAAAAAGATAAATAGAATGTTGATTAGAATAGGTGTTTCTGGAATATGACTTTTAAGCAAAGATTTGAGGGAGGCAGGGACATAGGTATGTGGATATCTAAAGACTGTCCAGGCATTACTGGAAATTATGGGCCCAGAGATAATGATTGTAAAGTATTTAACATAGTATTTAGCATTCAATAAGCACTCAAACAACAAAAGTTTTCATATATATTATCTCTTGAAATCCTCACAAGAGCCCTGTAAAATAGAAAACCCCACTTTAGAAATAAAAGAGCAGAGGTTTTGAGGAGTTGAAATATTTATGCAAGGTCACTGAGAGACCAAAATAGAGGCATAATTTGACCTCAGGCTGATCCTTGGAGTTCAGCAGATCTACACTGGGCATGATTCCAGCCTGAGGGCTGGGATCAAGCCAGCTCTGTGTTTCTTTTGTTCTCCTTGGATTCACAGCTCCCTGAGCATGCTCTTCTCATGGTGAATGACAGAAGCATAAGAGAAGGAGTGCAGGCACACAATGCCTCTTAGAGCCTTGGCTTTCAGCTGGCCTGCTTTCACTTCTGCCAACATTCTGTTGGCCAAAACAAGTTATATGGCTAATTCCCACATCAGTGGAGCAGAGAAACAGACTCCGGTCACTCTTGGGGGATGTATTGCAAAAATCACATGACAAGAGGTATGGTTATAAAATTATAACATATGGAGAGGTAAAGAATTGGGAACAAGAATACAATCTACCATACAGAAATAGAGATATATTCATACGGTTTTACAGAATTGGAAGAACCTGGTTCCTGTCTTAAAACAAAAAAAGCCCAAATGTTTTTTTCATTTGCTACTTTGCACTTGTGAGTTTTCCCAGGGATCAACAATAATAAGTGTGAATCAAAATTAACAATGATACAAGTAACCTAGAAAGTAAATAAGGAGCACTATGAATGGGTGGCATTAACTTTTCAGACCCTACAAAGATATATTAGCCGTTTAGGGAGAGAAATGATTTTCAAACTCCATATGGCTCTTGATAAAATGGGCTGTATAGAGAAAATGGGCTGTATTTCCAAGAGATTTTAAAACCACCCCAAATGAAAGGATGATCTTAACGCCCCCCCCAAAAAAAAGGGTAAAGAAGGAGGTAAAAACATGACTTTTTCTGCTTAAGAGGAAGACTTTTATAAAATGCTTCCATTTGCCCAAGGTCAAAAACAAAACAAAAGAGAATTTTAGATCTAGTATATTCAGGCCTAGCAAGAGCTTCTTCAAGCCTGAAATATTTATTTCTAACCTAGATTACTAGACAGCAGGAGTTAGAAATATAAATCTTGTGTCATCGGATAGCCATGTTCCTATTAAAATACAATATAAAGTATTGATAAAATGAGATTCCAGTTTGGGATCTGCTATGTGCTTAACCTTTGCCCTGCAGGGTATTTTTGGGAATTATAGAAGTTTATAACAGTGATGGTACAAACCCTTTATCTTCTAAGTGTTTTGGACACAAAGACCATGGGATTAATTATATACTGGGAGCAACAATTCATGAATATTTAACATACTCATCTATACTTAATGAATAAATTTGCATTTTGACACTATTATTTAATGTGCTTTAAGGAAATACTGCTCACTACCTTTCAGTTTTGTAGATTAGTTGAATGTAATCAGAATGATAAGGCAGGAGAGATATAGTATTATTTAAATAACATTGTTTTTTATGACTGCTTCTGCTTCCATGAGTTTGTTTTCCCCCTTTTCTTTTAAGCAACTAGGTTTCTTTCATTCTATTCTGGCTGTTTTGTCTTAATCATTTTGCCTCCACGCTCCTTGCAGAAGGGAGTTTTTAGATTCATGGAAAAACAATGCAAATTAAATAATCAGTGTTTTGCTTCCCTATGTGTGTTCTGTAACAGGGCATTCTCTCACACAAAATATCCCAATGCAATTGGCAGTAATTGCATCCTGGGCTGGCAGTCTCAGCGAGGCTGCTGTGACCTGCGCAGCAAGCTGGGAGAGGGGCAAAATCAATGGCAATGAGCAGAGGTCTCTGAATTTCCCTAAGAAAAATGGAACCCCAAGGAATCAGGGCTGAGAAAAACTAGTAAGAATGTTGTGGAAGATAAGCTTTTGTGTTTGTTTTTTCAATCTTTGGCTCATTGTGAGGAATTATTTCTCATAAGCAATGGATCTTTTGTTTGTGAGGTGGGCACCTAATCTGCATATCCACCCTAAGGAGTTTGGGCATAAGAACATGTCTGTAGGAACCCTATTTTCATGAAGGTCTCATGCTCTTTCCTAAAGCAAGGAGACCATGAGACCTATGGCTAAACTCTTGGGAATCAAAATTAAGATTGCCCAACAAAGATGATGAACAAAGTTGGACAAGAGCAAGAGAAATGGAGAAAGAAACTAAAATCTAGATACCAGACACTGTGCTACATGCTTAATATATAATCCCATTTAATCTTTACTTGTGAGGTCTCTGTCCTTGTCATCGTCATCATCATTATCATTGTACTACTTTACAAATGAGAAAACTGAGGCTCAGACATGTTAACATTGATAGTAAAAATTACAGCTATGATTTGAACCCAGGTCAGTTTTGAATTCAGTTTTGAATCTAAAACCGAAGTTTGGAACTTAAAATTCACAAGCTTTCAACAGTTTTCAATTAATGGAGATTTTAAAGGATTTTGCTACCAAACATACCAGGTTCCTTAGTCTGTTCAGGCTTCTGTAACAGAACACCATAAACTGAGTAGCTTACAAATACCAGAAATTTATTTCTCACAGTTCTGAAGGCTGCGAATTCCAAGATCAAGTAGCTGACAGATCTAGTGTCTGGTGAGGGCTTGATTCCTGGTTCATAGATGACTTTTTTGCTGTGTCCTCACAGGATGGAAGGGGCAAAGGAGCTCTCTGGGGCCTCTTTTATAAGGACCCTAACCATCTACCCTCATGATCTAAGCAGTTCCCAAAGGCCCCACCTCCAAATATCATCATGCTGGGGGTTAGAGTTTCAATATTTGAGTTTGAGGGGGACACAAGCCTTCATCCTATAGTGCCAGGATTGAGCTACAATGTCATTTCCTCAGGGAAGCTTTCCCTGCATCCCTGTCCTGGGTCAGGGTCTATGTTGATCACAGTGTGTGATTAGGTATGCGTTCACGTGGTATCCATACTCCTTCCCTCCATGCACTTGGCTGCAAAGTCCAGGTGAGCAGGGACCACTTTGCTCACCATTCTGTCTCTAGCACCCAGCAGGTATTCTGACATGAGGCAGGTATTCTGTGTGTGTGAATGTGTGTATGTGTGTGTCTCAGTTTCTTATCTATAAAGCTGTGGTGAAAAATGTCTCACAGTGTTTATGTGAGAATTAAACAAGACAGTTTATATAATATGACTTTCACAGAGCTGGAAAACAGAGTGCTCAATAAATAGCAGTTTAAAAAAGTAAAATGTGTAAGCCACTCTGGGCCTATGGGAAAGGCACGAGGCCAAGTTTTGAGACTGGGTGTCATACTTGTGGTGCTCTGAGCCAAACACGGAACTTCTTGATTATTCCCTAAGACTGGTGTGACCTAGGAAACCAAGTAGAGAGAACTATAAAGAACATAGGAATAGCAGATATCAGAATCAGTCTCACCCTTAGGATATGATGTGAACAGATTAGATAGCATAAGAGTCAATAATGACCAAATTTGAACACTCCGTCTTGATGCAGCCTGTCTAGCTACTCACTGTGCCACACAAATGCAATGGAAACAGAAGAAAACATTCTCACAAAATCTGCCCCAGCCCACAATCCCACTACCCTTCTCTCAGATGGAAGGACTCTAGCTTTCTGGGTCAGCTTCAACATGTCATTTACAGTACTTTACAGAGTTAAGACACAAGGATTAGACCCAATTATGAGTTTGAATACACAATCTAATCAAATGGCATTAAAATTACTTTAAAAAATCATGACAGGTGGCTAAAGAAATTTAGAATTCACTCAAGAACTGAATGTTTTCAAGGAAATGCTACCTATTATTAGAATTAGAGTCCGAGCACTTCTGCCTACTGCTTCTTGGTGTTAGAGTCATCAAGGAAAACAACACAGTCAAGCACCAGATGGAGCAACACTTTGTTCATATAGAGAAGAGACAGAGCAAGATCAGCTTTGGTAGTGGGTTCTAGTCCTCCATGGCCAGCAGGTCCCTCTTGGCAACAGACACAGGGCAATTGGCCTGCACACACCTGTCTTGTGCTGTGCTGCAGCAGAAGGATCAGTCCTCTCCCTACACAGGACAGGGAGAGTAGTCAGATATAGTAGTGGAGTTGGCCAGGTGCCATATGACACACGCTTAAGTAGGACTAAAGGGTATACATTGATTCTGAAACAGGGAAAGACATACCCACACAAAATGACAAACCGAACTCAAACTGTGAGGACTCTTTATCTCTTGGATAAACAGCATTCCAGGCCCCTGGCCCATTCTCATGCAGCCTAATAGCAGTCAAAAAATAGCATGCAAGGACTGACTTTCCCAACAGAAGTTAACTGAAATCTCAATGAAAAGATAAAATTTCTATCACCCAGAAGATGGCGGATGAGAAAAGCTGCCAGTCAGAATGTCTCTGCAAAAAAGACAAATTTTAGAAGAAAGAGAAAAAAATAAGCTGACAGAGAAACATAGATCGGGTGAGGGTCAGAAGGAAGGGTGCCTGAAACTACAGGAAACTCCACAGGAAGACGTTGCGGAGGGGAACTGGAAGGAGAAAGGTCCCGAGAGGCTTGGAGACCAGCGATGAGGGTAGGTGGAGCAGTTAACTACCCCCTCCCTTGCATCTTGGACTGCTGATGGCTCCTGAGCGGCTGGAGAGAACTGCCGACACCAGCCCAGAGATGGCTGCCGCCAGTGAGCAGTGGCCTCTTGTGGACTCAGCGCCGGGCTCCCAGCCCCCTCGGGGCACCTGCCCGGGCGCAGACCCGAGCCTAGCGGCAGATGCCATAGTGCTCCATTCTCTCCTTCCCCCTCCCTACCTGTGGGTGCCCAGAGAGACAATTTAGCCACCACACAGAGGCATCTCCAAGGAACGGGACTTTTCCTTTCGGGGCCGTACAGCAGACTGAGGGGTACTTAGACTGCGAGTTCCCTACCCGCCAGCCCTCCCAGGTGCTACTTGCCTGGGGACTCCAGGAGAGTGGGGCAAATCCCGAGGTGGAGTGAAATTGATTCAGCTTGGGCACCCTGTAGGTGATTCAAGACCAGCACCTCTCCCCTGGCAGGGTGAGGGATTGATCTCCAGGGTCCAGGGGACAGGCCTGCAGACCAGACCCCATACAACCAGGTCAGGATTGCACTGCCCTGGGGCACAGAAGAGAGATCTGTTAAAGAGCCTACTGAGGAGTGTGTATCTTCAGGGGCAGATCAGCGTGCCAGAGAGGCAACCCTCCTCCCAAAAGAGGGCCATGCACCCAGCTCAGGCTACGATCCTGGGTAGGGAACCTCCCAGCCCACGTCACAGCCAGGGGAGATCCATCGGCCTGAGGTCCTGCTTGCTGGCAGAGGCCTAGGAGAGGCCACGGAGAGGGGGAGAGCGGAGGGGAGCGAAACCTGCTCCAGAGTTCGGGTCTTGGACAGCCCCACCTCCCCAAGCCCAGACTTTAATTGAGTGGAGCCATTTCAGCCCCTCCTGGCAGCTTTGCACAGAAACAAAGAGCAGACCTTTGACCCTGCTAACAGCACTTGTGGAGCCTGAGGACAGGCTTACCCAACCCAGCCCCACCCAAACTCACTCCTGTTCTTGCCCCCACTGAGGTGGAAAATAAGGACACACCTGGAAATCTTGGGGCTCCACCCACCACCTGAGGCACGAGAGGGCCTCTATAGAGGAGTAAGAGCTAGTTACAGGACCAAAAAACAGCACTGCAGCTAGCTCCTCCATGCAAGTGCCACCTACTGAGAGGAAGGTCATCCGGCACACCCTTTTACTGCATCTACTGATTCATCATAAAGGGTGTGGTTGAATCTCACCCACAAACACCACCTACTGGCTCAGAGACTAAACAGGGCGTGTCATTATCCAAATGAAAATCTAAAGGCAAGAAGGAACAACTGATCCAGATGGGAAGGAGCCAGCAAAAGAATTCTGAAAGTATGAAGATTCAAACAGAAAGTACACCCCCAAAGAGGAGCAACAGCTCCCCAGCAATGGACATTAACCAAACTCAGAACACTAAAATGACAGAAGAAGAATTTCAAACATGGATTGTAAGAAAACTGAATGATATGCAAGAAAAAATGGATAACCAACACAAAGAAACCACAAAAAAAATCCAGGACTTGGAAGAAAAATTC
>NW_012153062.1:22026742-22027307 GCF_000956105.1 Propithecus coquereli | reverse complement strand
GAGAGAGCATATTCTTGAATTCTTAGCTCTAGCAATGGTTTCAGGGGTAGTAGCTCCCCTACAGGTCAGTGAAGAATGGTTTTGAGAGTCATTCTAGTGCCTTCTTAGTACCCAGTCCATCAGTTCTTCTGATAATTTTGAAAACAATCAAGTTCCCCATCTTAAATCTCTTCATGCTTTAAGAGTTGAAAGTGCTTTTCTATTTCCTGAATGAATGTCTGACTGACTCATTATCCTTAGCTCTAAAACCACGTGGCTCACCCAGCTGCTAACTCTTTTGGTACTAATCCAGCCACTCTTCTCTTAGAATCTCATTTCTCCTCTACTTGTGAACTTGATGCTGAGCATTGTTTATCACCTGGGTTCATTTGGGCTCCTAGGACAGTAATATTGCTGGGATAGCCCTTAGTTCATCTTGGTGGAACTAGAAGAAGATCTGAAGTGATTTTTCTGACTTAATATTCCAAGCAAGAGCGTGGTTTGCATCATACTGAGCTTCCAGGGTGGATCTGGAAACTCTTTTCTCCAGCAAAGATATTTAAAAATAGACCCTTAAAGAATTAAC
>NW_012153062.1:22023495-22026692 GCF_000956105.1 Propithecus coquereli | reverse complement strand
TCAGGAATTTTAAGTGATTATAAAGAATATTAAATGTATTAAGTACATAGGGGAAGTTTAAAAGTCTAAACATATTTAATGAATTAGGTCTGTAAATGAACCTTCTCATTTAGCCCATGCTGTATGATATAGCGTACAAATGACGTTCCAAATGCCTTATCCTAGGTGGCCATCAGGGTCCAATCAAGACATAGAAATCACACAGCAATTTCACAGGGAAAATTTAATATAAAGAGCTACTACCTGTAATATGGGATTGGAATAATAAGGAATTGTCTAGTAAGAAGTAAAGAGAAATATAAAGACTGGGAATAGTAGATATAAGACGTGGTCTTACCCTGAGTTGAGATATAGCACACAGGAAGAGGTCTACTCAGAGCTGAGATCCAGACCTCATTGGAGAGGGTGTGATCATGGCTCCTCAATGGCAGAGAAGTCCCTATGGTGCTCTAGGGAGAAAAAAAAAAAACAAAAAAAACACTTTTTTCTGAAAACCCACCCTCTGGAACTTTCCAGAAATCCACTCTAAGATGCCAGCTGTTATGGGAGCATCTTGCCAGAAGCATGCGGCTACAAAACCTCCTGCAAGGGTGCTGGGGAAGCTTCTGGTTTTCAGGTGCTGCTGACTGCAGGGGCCTTCGAGGAGGAGCAAATTGGATGCAGGAAGAAGAGCCCCTTCCTGCTACAGTGTCCAGCGCCCACTACTGACAAAGTCTAACATCATGCCAGCTGGCAGAGAAGCAGATATTCACAGGGCTCATTTAGGATGGATTTTTGAAGAGCAAATAATGAAAGATGGAACATGGAACAGTCCAGTTGAAAACAGTCAGGGAATTTAGTCTGTTCACTTGAGTTAATGGACATTAATAAATTGTTTTTATTTTATGTTAAAATTACTAAATTCATAAACAGAATAACAATGATTGAAGTTCAGCTTACAGGCTTAAAGGAAACTGGATTTTTTAATTATGACTGATTTAAATAAGCTAATATTAATTTAAAACCAAAGTCTTTCTACGGCTCAAAAGCTATTATTAGATATTAAAAAGTTCGTATGGACACTGGGGTCTCCCTTATTCTGAAGAACCCTGTAAGTAGGTAGAGTAAGAAAAAAATGAAGTAAATATATAAAGAAATAAGAAATGGGAACAAGGAAGAGAAAACAAAAAAGCAATTATGATAGTGGTGAGGAGACTCTGGCAGAGTTTTGAGCAGAAAGCTTAGGAAGCAACCAAGCGTGTGAAAAAATTGGAGAAGAGCAAGGAGGATTTTTGAATAAGTGCTTCTGTATTTTGAATTGGACCCCTTTTACTATCCTTTAGGGGATGTGAGTAAAATTTAAAATACAGTACATTTTAGTCATTTTTCTTGCTGAATTGTGTTTCTGTACATGAGACACTATGATGAAACTGAGTGATGTGAAACCCTGGAACTTATTTTTATATCACCTAAAAAATTAAATTTGACTAATAATACACTTGCAAAGCAAATGCACTACAAAAGCCCTCCCAAGATGATGACATCACCAGCCTGGGCTGGGAAGATGGCTGCTGCCAGACGGCTGCATTTCTGGCAGAGTCTGCCATCCAGGATGTGGCATGCGTATACTGTATGTATGAAACAGCATGAGCTGAAGATGTGAGAAAAAGCCTCCTCATTCTCGCCTCTAAGAATCTGAGAGAGCTAATCTTTAACATCCTCTCCCTTTCCCATCCAAATTCAGAATCCCAGAAGAGAGAGACCCAAGAGTCAGACATATTATTGATGAAAGCTGATATTGGAGACTGGAGACTTAGATCTACTGGCCAAATGGGTCTGGCGATACTTTTCCCTGACTTAAACAGACTTACCCATCTACAGTCACTGGAAGTCTGAACAACCTTTGGCTTCCCCTGGAAGGGAAGAGCACAGCAGAGTATAATTTATACTTTTTGTCAAAAATTATCTCCAAAGACTCAGGGTGAGGAAGGGGCTGAATCACAGGAACGAAATGCCCCTGAATGCATCAATTATTAGAGGTTACTTCATAAGGAAACATGAAGCTGGAAAAAGGAGATTCTCTCTAGATACTCCCTAACCCCAAAATTAATCAGGGATGTGGCTATTTCCTTGAGGGAGAAAATTTCTTCCTACTAACCACTAGTGGGCAGTGTAGATTCCCCCACCCAGAAGACTTTGAAGTGGATCAGAAGAGTATAGGACAGGACAGGACATTTCAAGGTCATTCTACACTCTGCGTTGATAATTCACTCCGCTCTTTGGTTACCCACCCTAATTCACGTCCAGTCATAATGTCTGATTTAGCTCGTTAGTGTTTCTGCAATGAGATTACGTGACAACCTAAAGATGCTCCAATGGCAAAAGATTGCAACCTATTTGAGTTTAAATTATCTTCCCTTATGAGGTTTAAACTATCTTCCCCAAGGAGAAATTAAAGCTCAAAAATTGAAGTCCCAAAGAATCATGGGCTGCGCTGAACACTAACAGCTCCTATTTGTTTATTAGATTCCTGCAGACCTATGAGCATGGAGGAACAGAGCAAATTGTTTACTTCCTGAGGGCAGCCGGCTTCCTAAAAGAGAGAGGAGGCACTAAGTCATACCTGCCCTGCTCTCCTTCTCCCAAACTCACCAACCAGTGAAACTCTAGTGGAGGTCCCCAAGGAAGGAAGGAGGAGAGAAGTAGCCTCTCCACCAGATACACACACATGCACAGTAAACCAACCCTCCCTCCCAGAAGTGTTGCAGCAAGACTGCTACTTTATACATAGGCAATAGAGAAGAGAAGTTAAACATTCATGTGGAATTTTGCAAGTATCTTCCTCCTGTTTCTTGCTGAGACTCAGAAACTTTACAGCCCCCTCAGATCCATCCTGTACCCAATGACAGCTCTCTCTTCCTGCTTTCCTTGCACCTAGGAATCCCCTATGGGGGCCACCTTTGCCATACCTGTTCTGTGGCCAAATTTAGATGCCAATTTATCAAATTCCCCTAATCTCTCAATCTCATCACTGTACTACCAAATCTCAATGTCCAAAAAATTTGTGCAAAGATGCTAGTTACACCTAGATGCTGTGAATTATGTTAGATAAACAGTTTCTAAAGTTTTATCCAGAAAAAAAATCTTTCCATGATGGAGTGAAATACCAAAACCTGCTTTGGCACAAAATACTAAATTTTTATTTTAAAATAGTTTTT
>NW_012153062.1:22022688-22023445 GCF_000956105.1 Propithecus coquereli | reverse complement strand
AAAAAAAAAAAAATCTATCACCCAAATCACGTGAAATAATTCACAAGGGTGTGACCTTTCAATCTCATGTTGACATGGGAACCAGTATTTTAAAGGGACTAAACGTGTGCATATATGTTTCAGAAAGAATGACCTGGATGAATGTAGTCGATATATCTCCTTTGCCTCCTGAAGATGGTGAGTGTAACATGAGTAAGAACTGCTGATCCGGCAACCTTGGCTAACCAGAGATAAAACTGTCCCATAGCTGGATAAGTGTCTCTTCTACCCTGGGAAAGTTTGGGAATAAATACAGAAAAGAGTAAGTAAATCAAAGCTATAGTGTAAGTAGTGTTGTATTAAGTTCAAGTTAATCCATATTTCTTAAACCCTGTAGTGTTTAAGATCATTTTGGCACATTGAAAAATCTGAAAATTTGTCTTCTGATGCCATATTTAAATCAGTAATTGATTTTTAGATTTATGATTTAAGTTGAATGCTTTACAAATTTTAACTAAGTTTGTAAACAAATTGTGTTTACACAAATTTGTAAACACAAATTGTGTTTACGAAATCATGTGAACTTGAAATTTCCTATATTTATAAATTTAACTTATTAGATCTATAAGGATTGCTTAAGTATTCGGGAATATTTTGTTTCTTAGGACTTTAAGATTGTCCTCTCAGGAATTTTAAGTGATTATAAAGAATATTAAATGTATTAAGTACATAGGGGAAGTTTAAAAGTCTAAACATATTTAATGAATTAGGTCTGTAA
>NW_012153062.1:21993648-22012618 GCF_000956105.1 Propithecus coquereli | reverse complement strand
CAGTAGTTCTGTTACCAGATGAGATAATGCCATTTTCACCAAACACGTGGGCTGTGCATCTGGAAACCATGTCTGTACAAGATGATTGCAGAAATCAGCCTTATCAAGTAAAAACCATGCCACTAAAAAGTTTTTCCAAACTTATAATCAACACCCAAAATAGCTTTCCAAAGTGTGGGAGGAAGACAATGCATTTAAACAAAAGGAATTTAGACAAATTTTTTACCTTGGAAAATAAAATGTCTTTCAATCTCTCTTAGATCAAAACACATAGCTTGATTTGTTTGCTGGCTTACATGTTTTTTTCTTTTTTTAATCTTAATGTCAGAATAGCATAATAGCCCTCAGATAAATCTCTGCCAAAGCAGCTTCATCATTATATATGCCAATGCTGGACCACACCATGGCTCCTGTAATATCATAATCTCAAGGTTAAGTATGGTATTAGTCATTGTGTTCTAAAAATAAAAATGGTATTTCTTGAAATTCATCATGCAGCTGAAGGTAATTTTATCCAGATTTGTAAGGCTCTCTAGATCAGCATTCTATTCGCTGATCTTAAGTCCCAAAGGTGATCTTTGGGCTGGAGGATTTGTTGTTTAAACTATGAAAGTAGTTTTTACCAAGGTGATTTTTTTTTTCCCATGTAACTTATTAATGTGGGACATGGCTGCAAATGCATCTCCCACAAGGTGGGTAGGACTCCTGTCTGGTACCCAGGGGATTCTAGTTTTAACCCAGTCCCCAAGTTCATTTGCCAAAGAAGACTGCCTGAGTGTGGCTATTGAATCATCATTTTGGAGACTACATTTTATAAAATTTACTAAATGCCCCTAAAATGGAAAAATCTTGTGAAATAAGTCCCTTCCAAGGAGCATTTTTTTTCTGCTTAAATTAAGAACTTTTTAATAAAGCTTCTCATCTTCAATCTCCCTTCACTCTCTTCACAGCCACCCCCAACACACACACAATCACAACCTACCTAAACTAATTAAGGAATGATGTTTACATCCTACTCCTTTGAGAGAACTGCATGCTTCCCTATGACAGAGACAACATTCAAACATGATATGTGACAACTCTTGTTCCATTTTAAGTTGATAAAACTTAGGCGGGCCTTTAAGATAACAAATATATCCAAGGGAAAATCAGAGGTGACATGCTGGTGATGGGTACTGGGAGAACAGAATAATTAAAATCATACTTTAAGCTCAATGCATGATTGCAGAGCCAGAAAGACCTCGGAGATCATTTTGTGTTTTAGACCAATTTTTCCATTTTGAAAAGGAAGTGTGCTGAGGCCTGAGAAATTGAAAATCTCTTAATTCCAGTCTAGCCAGAAACTGACTCCTGTCAAGGATATGGGCCTTCCATGATGGTGTGTCACGTGCTCCTGGCCCCATCCATGTGCTGCCTAATGTTGATTACGTGATTCCATAATGGAAGGACAACAGAGCGAGGCAGAAGTGGAACACGAGTGAGCCTGTCCCTCACACCCAAGAGTAAACAAGCCACTTTAGAAGTGCAATGGCCTCTTGCATACCTACACAGTGTCACAAGTTTATTCTGGCCCTGGATACAAAAATGTAGATTCCACCCTTAACTCTGCACTCTTGCACCCACGCCTGCATATTTCCTCTGCCAGAGTTTCCCCAACCTCGATTCCCCAAATCCATGGTAGGCAAGAAGGAGACTAGGCGCCTAGGTAAGAAAACATGTGCTTGTACTCAAGAGAAAAAGAATCAAAATGTACTCTATCATGTAAGAGGATGATGAGAAGAGAGATTGCTGCTGGAGCAATGCAGAGGGGAGAAGTTATTCTATACTTGGCACAATGGCTCCATTTTTTGCATCAAAAGTTGTGTTAGAGAGAACTTCACTATCAGTTACAGAGGATAGGAAATTTGCAGGGGTTTACAAATTTCACTAATCCACTGAGTTCAGGAAAGAAAAGGGGGAGGGGAGGAAGAAGAGATGGAAAGAGAGAAAGAGATAGAGAGACAGAGAGAAAAAGAAAGAGAGAGAATGAGAGAATTTCCGAGATCTTAAATCCAAGAGAGACCTTATTAAGTAATTTTCCCCTACTAAATACTAAATGGAATGCTCAGCCAGGGCTTACGTCACCCATGCTATGGCCCCGCCTTGCTAGTGAAATCTCTCAAGACAAGCTCTTTTTGGCTACTTGAGTAAGAACACTCCCTCAGATAGGTTATTTAACTTTACGCTGAATTCCAAGCTGTGGCAGTTGCATTACGATGATATTCCACAGTAATCATTTTCAATTGGGCTTTAAAACATGAAGCAGTCCTGAATTAAGTTACCTGATGACTTTCCGGGATGGACACACTCAGGTCTGAGTAACTGCACATCCACATCTGATTACTTGGCTCCTGTCAGCAGAGGAGACTGACTTGTTGGGCTGTACATCGTCTTCACAGCAACACAGTCATCTCAAGTGGGATTCGTTTCTCCCGGTATTCATCAAAACTGATTTTAGACTCACTTAGTATTCCATCGCCAAACACAAAAGAAACCCTGGGCAGACTGTGGCCTGCTGTCTACCTGTGACAAGAAGGATGGTCAGAATGACTAAGTTCCTGCCATCTTGCATTGATTGTATATCAATATCAAAACGTGACATTTCTGTTTCTGAGACAAAAATATTAATATAAAATTAAGAAAGCCTTTTCTGTCAGTGCTAGTTAATGAAAGATGTTTAAGATGGAGGCAGACTGTCCAAATGGAAGTTGCATTGCCTTTGGAATGAAAAGTTGGGTTTGGGTTTGGATTCCTGCTTTCTTTTATTCCGTAGCTGTTCACTGATGTCTTGCTGTTTTTCAGGCTCTCTGCTCAGACTGCTATCATTTAACCAGCCCTATGACCTGGACATGTTATTTGATACCTCCACACTTCATTTAGACTGAGCCCTTTCTGCAGTGCCCAACTGCCCAACTGTACCTCGCAGTCCAGTCTCAGAACTACCAATGCCATCCTTCACGCAAAGATGTGTATGTTCTTTTACCGTTGTCCCGTCTCGAAAAGTAAATACAGGCAAAGGCCAGCCCTCTAGGACAATTCCTGCTATTGAATCTCCCTTCCAATCCCCCTAACATACACTCTAGGCAGATAGAGGGTGGGCTGAGATGGCAAGAGGGGTGGAGGCCCTAGAGACCAAGAGTCCAGGCCAGTAGTTTCACTTTTAAAAGTTAGTCAGAAAGGCAACTGGGCTGGAGAAATTGGGAGTGAACCAATATTTGCATATATAAAACTCTCAAACATCTGCACATTTAGCCTTAATGATCATGGAAACCTGTCTCTTCAGTACTAGGGCCACTTACTACATATGTTACCCTACCCACGTCACTTAATATCCACAGGTATCTGTGGGGCTGATTGATGTGATCATCCTCATCAGACTTCCTGGTCAAAAAGAACATAATTTGGAGATCTGAGCTTCAGGCTCTTCAAGACACCCTATCTGGGTAGTCCAATTGCCAAGGTGAGGGATAAAATTCCATCTTTCTCTGATGGCCCTCTCAAACATGGAAAGACTGTCTGCCTGCGGGAAATCTATTTGTGTTAATGTCTCCTTGAACCACTCCCGAAATTTAGGAATGAAGGGAAGTCATAGCAACCTTACACAATCGGCCCTGTTAATCAGTAAAAGCCAGAACTCCTCATTCTTCTTTTTAACAAACAGCAACAGGGGTGGTCCCTGGGCATGGCAAAGAAAGCCACAGGAGCCCCCACTTTGAGACAGCTCCAAAGAATCCAGTCCTCTGGCTCTCATGGTGGGAGGTGGCATGAGGCCTTCACCCTAGTTCACATCCTGGAATGGAGCTGGGAGTAGAGTTTCAAGCTCCCCTCTTGCTCTGATAAGATCTCTTGGGAAGCCACATAATCACGCAATCCCTGGACTGGGTGTGCCCTCAGGCAGCGCCGATAGCTAAGCACTGAGGGAAAGAGCATTTTTAGTTCTCATATCTATGCGGATGACCCCTCAAACTTCATTTCTCTACAAAGATGGTGTCAGGGGCATTTGCTGTAGGAATAGGGAACACTGACCTCCTCTACCTGGCCAATGAAGCCTCCATTTCCAGTCTGATAGGTGAAAGGATTGTAGCATTTCCTCAGTTTCATTGAACATGTGCTTGGGTGTGTACAACCAAAAGGATGTTCCTGAGAACATGAGGCCATGGCCTGATGTCCAGTTCTCAATACTAGGAACCAGGAAGAGCCTCTTGGAGAACAGAGTCAGAGTTGGAGGCATCAAACGGGTAGTGTGTAGTAGGATCCAGATTGTACTCCATGGTGAGGATTTATATACTGAACATCCTAAGTCTACCATAACAAAAGTGTATATAGGCCAGGCACAGTGGCTCACACCTATCACACCCTCAGATAAATCTCTGACAAAGCAGCTTTATCATTATGTATGCCAATGCTGGACCACACCATGGCTCCTGTAATATCATAATCTCAAGGTTAAGAGAGGCACTTTGGGAGGCCAAGGTAGGAGGATCACTTGAGGCCTGTAGTTCAAGACAAGCCTGACCAACATAGCAAGACTCTGTCTCTACAAAAAACTACAAAAATTAGCTGGACAGGGTGGTGTGTGCTTGTAGTCCCAGCTACTCAGGAGGCTGAGGCAGGAGGATCGCTTGAGCCCAGGCATTTGAAATGTCTGCGCCACCCAATCCCCTCCTCAAGAAATCTGCCCAAGTGCACAGTGTCTGGCAATGGGCCCAGCCATGCCCTGCACCACCTGACCTCACTCTGGCCACAGCTGATCCTCCAGAGATGGGTGACTCTCAAGGGCAGTCCAAATGAACGTGACTCAAGGTCTGCGTGGCCAGGCTGAAAATGTTAAGGCAAGCTGGGCCAATGAGCTTCCTCTGTCAGCATTGCAACTGGGAAACTGATAGGTTGTTGACAGTTATCTGCAGCCACCACAAATAGAATGACAACGGCTCAGGACGAGGTAACAGGGGGCAGAAATATGAGTAAAAAAAGGAAAGCAATGATGGAGAGAAAAGAGCAGACCAGGTAAAGGCACAAAGAAAATGCCACCAGATGGGAAAGAAATGAAAGTGAGCCCTGAGCTCTCCCTACTCCCCACTGTTCCTGGTATCTGCATACTTGCAGGCGCCTTCTCTCTCCTGCATCTAACACACAAATGCTGCACTTAAAATACCGCGTCTGGTCACTCCAGGGACAGGCTGGCATTTGGAGGTCCTTCGCAGGCACGTCTCTCAGTTCCCAGCTAGACAGGGATGTCTAGTCTCTTACGCTACACGATTTTATTTTCCATTCTTCACAGGGAGAAACTGCTTATGCTTGCACAGTCCTGACATTAAACATATGGTGCCTGCTTCCAGGTCAGTTGGTGGAAAGCAGTGGCCTTTACCCCAGAAACTGATTGTTTGATCACAGACTTATTAGAGCTGGAAAATATCACTTTCGAAATGATTCTTTAGTACAGTCTCAACAACAATCTCATTTTTCTTCCTGAGGGACACATTTTAAAGAGCCAGATGGTGCATATGCCTCAGCACAACTCTATTCCCTCCTCCGTCCCCATGGATTAGCCACAGACACTTTCTTTTCATCCACGGAAAATATTTATGTGCATGTGTTTGGCACTATCCCAAATATCTCACTTGGCCCTCAAGCAATGAGGCAATAGAATTTAAAACTAGGACTTTCAGGCACACAGCAATACAGTGACTTGTATAATAGAAAGTCATACAGCACTGGAAACTTGAACCCAGGCCTTCTGATGTCCTTTTCACTATAACAGAGGGCATCTCTGATTTTATTCTGTGCCAAATTTTGTCCATTAAATTTAAAATCCTAAACAGTGTGATTGGGTTGAACCAAAGGTCCTTTGCCCTCGGATAGAATATCTTTAGAGCACAGATGTATATTGAAAACAAAGGTACACACTGGAGCTCTTCTCTGCTCATCTCTAGAGGCAAAACAGAACTCAAACCCATGACCCTTAACTGCTAATATCTTAAAAAGTGTTAAAGTGCTCATAGTGTTAATTGTAGTGTTATTTCAATTATTCATTTATTTAAAATATACATATTGTGTACCTTCTATATGCCTAACATTATTGTCTGCTCTAGGGATAAACGTGTGAATTAAAAGAGACAAAGTCCCTGTCTTCATGGAACCACAATTTTGGGGGAAACAGATCATTAAAAGTAACTATATAAAGTCAGGTAGTGATTAGTATAATGAAAAAAGACTATGGGAAAGAAATAGGAGAGTGACAGGGAGATCATAAAGGGTCAGGCAAGGACTGAGGAGGTTAAGGTGGAAACCTGAGGGAAGTGAGGCAGGAAGGTGTGAAGAAACAGGGAGCAGAGAGTTCCAGACAGAAGGAACAACAAGCGCAGAGGCCCAAGCTGGGAGTAGCCTTGGCATGTTGGAGGCAGCAGAAGAAGCCAGAAAGGCTGGAGCTGCATATTTGAGGGGACGAGTAGTAGGAAATGGGGAAGGAGAGCTAGCCAGGCAGGCTCTTACGGGTCATCGTAAGGACTCTGGATATTGTTTAAGTGTGATGGGAAGAGATCATGACATTATTTGACATGATTTAAGAGAGGCACACTCAGGGGATATTTGGAGAAAAGACTGTAGAATACAAGAATGGATGTAAGTGAGAAAGCCACCGTCGTGGTCCAGCAAGGGAGCATGATCTGCGCGTCACTCCCGTTAGCATGCAAACAGGCTGTTATTCTTCCGTTTCTCTTGATCCCATGATCCTCACCAGCTACTGCCCTATTTCTCTGCTCCTCTTTGCAGCAAATCTCCTCCTCTACTCATTATTTTCAATTCCTCTGCTCTCATTCCCTCTTACACCCTGAACATGGATGTATTTGTGAGCACCACTCCTCTAAAATGCCTCCCGTCTAGGTCATTAGTAGCATCCACGTTGTGAAATTCCGTGATGAATTCGTGGTCCCTATTCTACTCAGCAACCATGAGAGTTACCATGTACAGTTGTTCAGGTTGTCCCTGCACAAGGAAATCTAAAAAAGGGGGTAACTGGGGGATAAAATCTAGTCCACATTGCTCTTGCTGACTTGCAGGTTTGAAGGGAGTGCATTCCCAAGAGAGGGTACCTTTCTCTACACAAGGCACTCACTGTCTTGACTAGCAGCAGTGATCCTAACAGCAATTGACATAGTTAATCACTCCTTCCTCCTCCTTAGTAGACTTTGTTTACCTGGCTTTCAGGACCACGTCCACTTGGGTTTCCTCCCAACTCACTGTTTGCTCCTCTCAGTGTCTTTTGTGGGCTCTTCATCTTCTCTTGGTGAACACACTAATGTAAAAATGCCTCATCACTTGGTATTCTCTTCTCTCACCTGTCCACACTTATAATATGTAATCTCATCCAGTCCCTTGACTTTTATGCCATCTATACATTCATGACTCCCCAGATTATATCTTCATGGCAGATTCCTATTTCTGGGACTCTCCTTGAACTCCGAGCTCTTAAATCCAACTGCATCCTCAACGTCTCCACTTGGATGTTTAATAGATACCTCAAACTTAGCACAACCCAAACTGAATCTTGATCTCTGCCTCCTACAAGCTTCTCTACACACAGTCTTCCCATCTTGCTAGAAGGCAGTTCTCCCCTCCCTGTTGCTCAGCCCAAACACCTTAAGTTACTGTTCACACTTCTCTTTCTCTTGCATACCAGCACATCCTAGCCAATGGTAGCATATACCATTGGTGCTACCCCCAAAATCTATCTAGAATTGAACTTCTTACCACCTTCACTGTGCTACCCTGGTCTGAGACATTGTCACTGTCACTTGCTTCCCTGCAGCATCTGCCTGACTGGTCTCTTCTCTCTGCTTCCACCTTCGCCCCTTACCTTCTATTCTAGACACAGCACTCAGGCAGATGCTGTGAAAATAGAAGTCAGATCACGCCACTCCTCTGCTCCGAACACTACAGGGGCTTCTGGTTTCCCTCAGAAGAAAACCCAAAACTCTTTACAGGGTCTTCTAAGTCCCTACTGGACCTTCCCTCTTTCCTGCTCGGCCTTGTCCTACTGCTCTCATTCACTGCACATGCCATGGCCACCTTGCTGCTCCTGGAACATGCCAGTCATGCTCTGATTTGGGGCCTTTGCCTTAGCTGTTTTCCCTACCAGAAACATGTTCCTCAAAATATCTATGTGGCTAAATCCTTCTCCTCCTTCAAGGGTCTATTTGATGAATCAATATAACCAAAACATTTGTGCCTCCTTAATATTTTAAAATTTCAGAAAGTCAACAGATAAAGAAATGACAAAATACAAAAAAAAAAAAAGAATCTATTCAAATATCACCTTTTAAAATTACTCACCAGCCCCGTACTTCCCTGGTACTCTCTCTCCTCTCTATTCAGTTTTATTCTCTGTCCTGGGTGCTTATCATATGCAGACATTATTTATTATGCTTAATTTTGTGGTCTGTCTCCCCACTACTACAATTGAAGTCCCCTGAAAGCAAGAATTTTGTCTGACCCCTGATGGAACCCAAGTATCTAGAATAGAGTCTATACATAGTAAATGTTCAAAAAACAAACTGTTCATTTAATGAATGAAATAATGAGAACATTTCATTGAATGTTGTCTAATTTTATTCCAAAGTGTCCAAATATGTAATGCCAAGTACCTACATAGAACTGTTACGTAAGGATATTTAATGACTTAGAACGCTGTTTGCAATCCAGTGCTAAAATTTTTACAATTAGGTTTCAGCCAAGTAGATACCATATGATTCATTTTTTTTATTTAAACAATGTATATATTTGCACTAAAAAAGAATAGAAAGAAATATTTATTTAACAAATATTTCTTAAGTACCTACTATATATTAGGCACTGGGCCAGTTAAATCTATCTGGGGTGAGATTATAAATTGTTTTTATTTCTTTGTTTTGCTTATTTGTCTTTTCTGTATTTCTATACTGATTATCTGTTAACGTTATAATGAAAATAACTAAACTGAGTACCTTTACTTGCTTATGTGCTTTTGAGTGGTCTGTCTTCAGGTAGCACATTTTTGGGATATATGAATGGCCCCACGTGTATATGGGTTTACTATAGTATTGATGAAAGAAGCCACACATGGAGCTCTTTATCCCAAATCTAATTCCCCTTTCAAGCAAATGCAGGGACAGCTACGACATCAGCAAACAACACTCCTCCAGCAACCAAGGAGGTGCTCTAAGCAATTTATAAACTACTAGGATAAGAGCAGACGTTTTACCATAGCCCACTCCTCCCTGGTCTCTCAGCAGCTTAATGGCTTGTTAGTAAGACACTTAGGAAAGCCTTGAGCTGAGAAAGACAATACACAGTAAATTTCAGTATAATTTCCTCGTATTCATTCAATCACCGCCAACGTTAATATGGTTTCCTCTGTACAGAGGTACACTATCATTTCTAAGTGCAGTAAATTCTATGTAGAGATTTGAAGAGCAAACTTCACCTGAAGTTTATTCCTTGGAGGTATTTCTATAACATGCTATTTGAAGATTCTTCTATTTCAATTTTTAAAAACCTCCATCTGCAGATGCTGTCCTAGGCTGTGAAATTCTCAGCATTAGAGTGGCACAGATGTTTCCCAGTGCTGATTTTTTCTCACTGTCACTTTTTGCTTTGTTGTATCAGTCAGATAATGAGATGCTTAATTAGCTCTTTCCTTTTGCCACAGTATCATTTTATAAAATGGTAAATTAAGAGCTTTGAAAATGAGACATCTCCACTTGGCACTTAGGTATCTAAGTCCACGTTTGTCCCCTAGTCATCTTCATCTAATTGAAATATGCACGCAGGGTCGCTTCCGGGTAGACATGAGACACAAGGCTTCAATGTAGGCATTGGCTGCTAGGGATGGTGGCCATACCAGCTCTCCTTCCTGGGCAGCCCAAATGTCTTTTGTTTTATCTGTAAATAACCAGTGGGGGGACATGAGTAAGCATAGTCCTGGTTCCTGAGACAATACTTCCGGTGGAGCTCACTGTAGGCTACTTTGAAGCTTTGCCTCTCCAATGATGTCAACAATGACCATCTGACTATCTATGTTGAGTAATCTGATGGAAGAGTCAATACCCCTTTTTCTGTGGGTTCTTCTGCCCCAACTGCAATTAATGTCGTCTAGTGTAATCTAGTCCTTCAACTTTTCTAATCCTAAAAGAGAGAATTTAAAGTGATTTTTCTTCTCTCCACTCCACCCACCTTGTCACTGCATGGTGCCAGCCTTTGCAGTTTGCTCATTATACAGGCGATGTGCTCAGCCAGCTGCCTGACTTGTGTTTCCTTTCCTGTTTAGCCTCTTTGGTCCTGGGCATGAACAAAGGTATTTTCTGAGCAGTAGATTATTTTCTCTGCAGTAGCTGGAACTTCCAGTGTGAGCTTGTTCCACCTTCAACTCCCCCACACCCCTTGACTGGCAGATACTTGCTCAGGAGAAAGCTAGCAGGCAAATCAGCTGACATATCGCCTGAGGTGACCAGTCAAAAAATAAGACCCTCTTAGGTTGTTACTGTAGCTACTATTTTTGGCTATAAGAGATATTCTTTCTGCTAGCAAGTTGGTTGGGTTAGGTAGCTCCACAGGAAACAAGAGCCCAACGCTGATCACTGATAAGCAGGCCTGGGATGGTGGTGCATGCAGTGATCAGCTGATTGCATTAATGTGTCGGCACATTTGTTTAATACGGTCAAGGTCAAGGAGGTCTTTGTCTCGGTGGTGCTAGACAGGAAACTCAAAATATTATGTATGCTGGCAACAAGTGCCATGATTGATTTTTGTTATGGAATTAATCTTTCAAGAGTTGCAGTTTCAGGTTTGCTGCCGTGAATTATATCTCCAGTTCAGCTGGAAGACACGGTGAGGGAGAAAAGGTCTAAGCCGTCTGTGGCTATTTGCCTTAGTCAGAGCTTTGTCAAGTGCAGTAATAGGGAGGTAGGTGTGAGGGCTGGAGCCAAACATTATTCCAGTTAAACTGCAATGAAAAAACAAAAAAAAACAAACAAAAAACCCTTTAGTAATAGCCAGACTAAATGTGGATAGAATAGTTGGGTCGAATTTCTTAACTTTTATGGGTCCCAGCTTCAGAGACTGATTTAACACATCTGGCCAGAGCTCAGAGAGCCACATTTTAACAAACATCACGGGTAGTCAGAAGCCTCACTTGGAAACAAGTTGGGACTTCACCACGGTTGGCGATGAATTATCAGAGAAAGAATTTACATGTCATACCGTAGACTTGTGGGGAGCCCTGGAGGAGTGTTAGGCGGGGGTGAATTGGCATTCTAGAAGGAACACTCGGGCAGCAGTACACAAATGGATTGGAGAGTAGGAAGACTAAGGCAGTGAGAACAGTGAGGAAGCTGTTTGCAATAAAGAATTATTGCATTACGCCCTGGTGGAGACATCTATCAGGTCATAGAATAATTGTTCAAAAATGCTTTTCACTACTATTCAGAAAGGATGGTCAAAGATTTTTTTTGGGGGGGAGAAAAATGTTTTGGTTTTTTTTTGTTGTTGTCATTTTGTTTTGTTTTTCAAAAATGAAATCAACCAGTGCTCAATTGGCTACTTTAATCCCTTTAAAGGCAGGGCATATAGAAACTTGGGATCATGGGATCTCAGAAGAGGAAGATTCCCTATTAATCATCCAACCAAATTCATCCAAAGCACAGGTTCCTTCTACAACAACCCCTCCAACAAATACTACCACTAATAAGGTCTAAAACCCACTTGGCACTAATGTGCTTTACATTTGTTAATTACTTAATCCTCACAACAACCATATAAGGTGGGAACGGCTTTTATCTCCATTTTGCAGGTATAAAAACTGAGGCACAGGAAGGCACAGCTTGTAAGGGGCTGAGCTGGGGTTTCAACCCAGGCAGTCTGTATCCAGAATGTACGCTCAGCCACCATGCTGCACGGCCTTCAGTGCAGGTTTTCCCTGAACACTTCCAGGCATGGGGTGTTCATTAGTTCCAGAAATAGCCCACTTCACTCTTGTCACTTCTAGTGGTTAGACATATCTTTTTTTTTTTTTTAATTTCGGCATATTATGGGGTACAGATGTTTAGGTTATGTGTGTTGCCCTTGGTTCCCCTCCCCTCAAGTCCGTGTTTCAAATATGTCCATCCTTCGGGTAGTGCGCATTGCACTCCTTGTGTATACAAATACCCGTCCCCTCCTCCCTCCTCCCCCCTCCTCCCACCGCCCTCCCCCTTCCCCAGCATCCAATAGATGTTGTCCTGATATGTGCTTTTATGTGTTGATTAGTCAATACCAATTTGATGGTGAGTACAAATGGAACCCGTTCTTTTGCTCTTGTGGTGCCCCACTTTGGATAATGGGCTCAAGTTTAATCCAGGAAAATGTATATCTTTTAATGACCTGAATCTTCTTCTCTAACATTTCTACCCAATGAGTCCTCTGGAGTAACAATAATCTGTCTGTTGCCAAAAACTTTTTTCTGGGAATCCAAATTTGTCCTCCAAACCTTAATTCATATTTCATTTCCTCTGTACAGTTGGTGTGTGTTTGACAGTTGAAAGCTGGTGTACTTTTTATCTTTTACGAGAAGTTCCATTGGTCCCTCCCTAGGTGAACTACTCTATTTGCATGTTTGGTGATGTAAGTTTTTCTTAATCATAATAGTAGAACTTTGTATATTTTCTATTAAATTCCTTTTAAGGTGGAGCCTATTTGGCACAACGCATTGAGATCTTCTTGGATATATATATTGGTATCCCAAATATTGTCCATTAGTTCTGGTATTCATGTTATTTGAAAATTTAATGAAATATGAAGAAATCAAGGTTCAGAAAGGCTAAGTTGCCCAAGGTCTTAGTAAGAAGAATTTACACCCAGTGCTCTCTGATTTAGAAATGTGTGCTAATCCCACTGCTTGCTCTTGCCACCAGATCTGCTCTTCAGGACCTTTGCTCCTGGCTTGCCATGTGCTCCAGCCCTTCTCGTGTGAGAGGGGCACAGCTTTGGTGGCCCGCTTTGTCTCTGCAGCCACCTCACTCTCCATTCCTCATTTTTATTTGACTTGAATTGGAAGAAAAGGTGTCGTCCTGATATATTGCCTAATCATAGTGCAGCTTTTGGCTTGATACTGACTCTTCTTAGCCATCTTCTCCACTGTATTATCTGTGATTATGTTTTTTTAAAAAAACTTAATTAAAGTCATAATGAAATTAATTCGCTACTGTGCTAATGTTCAGAAAAATTCATTCCAGAAACCAATGTGAATTGGTATGAGGGTTTTTAAAGCTCTATTATCGGGCCTGGGGATAATACAGAGTCAAACTGCCAGCATTATTTTCTCAAGGCAGAGCGATGCTTAGGAAGGTATTTGCGAGTTGTATAAACTAGATAGAACTATGCAACTGTCAAGCAGCATGACAGCTTGTACTATGAAGAAAGGGTGTGGTGACAGTGGAGATCACCTCAAAGATCACTTCGAATCCTAAAAATAAGGGCAGTGATAGGGAAGGAAAAAACAGAAATAGAATCTCACTTCAGGATCTGCCCCAAGGTGATTTCCAATCTTCTCCAACTTTTCTCTTCCTTTTCCTTCATGAAACATCTTCAGACATAAGGCATTATTTACCATTGTTTTAGAAGTAATCATCTCTGTTTTCATCTTAAATTACTTTCTTCACATCCTTTCTTCTTTAATCAACTTAACAAGGTATGATTAGGAACCAACTATGATATCACAACTATGCTAGTTACCCTGAAAGAGTCATAGAAAGATAACTATAATACCCTTTTTAGGATTTGGCAAGACAGAATGTACAGAGGAGAAACAGACCCTCCTGCTTATATTCAGTAGATCATCCAGGCCTAAGCCCATCGTGCTAGATACATATGCTACAAGAATCAGGGAGTTGATTCATTTTTCCTAAAGACATTCAGCGAATGCCTGCATGTGTGGGATGCTGGGGGAGGCCTGGAGAAACAAAGATGAATCAAATATGCTCCCTGAGCTGAGGGACTGATATGCTCCTGGGAGAAACACAGGCAGGTGATTAGAAATCACCACAGGCTGGGCTTTGTCTTAGGTATGGAAAGACAAATAGGATGTTACTGTATGTAGGCAGAAGGGTGCTGGTAAGATGGCACGTTCAACTCAGCAGGAAGACGGGAGAAGTACTGGAGGGTGGGTGGTAAGGCACAACACCTGCATGAGGAAGGAGATTTTTCTTTGGCAGAGGAGGATTGCAGAGGAGTGAGGGAACCAGCCTGGTTCGCAGGACCACCCCATGGATAAGGTAGTTAGGGTGGTTGCTAGGGTCCTAGGCTTAGGAAAGGGCACAGCAAAATGCTTACTAGAAGCAACACTGAAAGCATTTTTTAATGACTTGCATTGTATATACACATGCATTGTTTTATGACATTATTTTATACACCTACCAGCCTTAGTAGAATCCTCCCACCTCCCTTACTCCATCCCTAACATCTACAGGACCCAGAGTAAGACATACATGTTCAAATATTTAGTTTATAAGCCAATCTAACAAAATGTTAAATGAAAACTGTATTATCGTCCTACCTTGATAAATATACCATCATAACAACCTTGAAGACCAGTTTTGAATGTAAGAGTTCTTACATGACTCTGAATTCCATGCCATAATATGGTGGTTTAGGGAAATCTCATCCATTGCCCACTGTGCACTCCTGCCACTCCTGACTCCTTCCCACACTGTGGAACGTTCAAACATATCCAGACACTCCTGTATACTTGTCAAGCTTCATCATATCCTTCCCTGCCACAAACAGCCACTCCTTGGCCACACCTAGGGTCTGGAGGGATGCTCACTGGGGTATGGTCCACCCTTGGGAAGAGAGATTCAGAAAAGAGTTCTGCATAAGCCCTAGTAACATGCTTTGAGCAGTGAGTCATGGGCACTCAGAATGTGGCCTAGAAGTTAGAGGTGGAGGAGGAAGATGCAGGTTCCTAGTAGCCCTGTTCCTTTGCTCCTAGCACCTCTACCCCAGTAAGGAAGGATATAGACAGGGAAGGGCCAGAGTAGGGCCCCTAAAATGCAGGATGCAAAGCAGTGGCATCTCTTACTCAGGTCCAGCAGCAATACATCCCCCACACACCTTGTACTGATTTAGTTATTTCAAGTCCTTTACCCTGGTAAGGACAGCCCTGATGGTTAGAACTAAGAACTCTTTATGCTGGATGTTTCCAAAGCTTCCAATAAGATTTCTTCTTAGTTCAATTGTTACATTTATAATCACCCTGTCAAGGCTAGTCTCTTGCCACCATCTTACTCCAAGACATTGCCAAACTCCAGTTTATGCATGTGTGAGAAGGCAGAGTGAGATGGGGAATTTACCTTTCTTGTAGGCTAAACATTATGGATTATTAATTATCAGACATTAAACTCTTTTCAAATTTGTTTAGCTCATATTTCAACACGTGCTTCTCTACCAGTGTGAAGAATATCTCTTTTTGCCATTGAGGCTAAAAAGAGGAGTAAAGTAACACGGTGGACAAGGAAAAAGAACACTGTCCCTTCGATCTACAGGGAAATGTGAGCAGAAGTCCACTAAAGGAAGGAAGAGGTGGTGTTGAGAGCTGTGAGCTCCATCCTGGAAGGAGGAGGGGTCTTTGGGTTATGGACTAGAACTCTGAGAGTGCAAGGACTCTTGTCCCACTCTCTTTACAGGCTTCTGGAGGAGTCTTTTGAAAACCACAATGAGCAGAGCCGTAGAGTAAAGGTGAATGTGCAGCGAAGTCAGCAGAGGAGATCCTGAATACTCTGATCAGACTAGCCTGCCTCTTAGCTCTTTGACGGTAAAGACAGGACCGCAGCAGCCTGAATTCTAGCGGCTAGTTATGGCTGCCCTCTGGGCCCCCAGACACACAGACTTCTGTTCCCCTCAGTTGAAATGTGTGGCTATATGAGCCTTTGGGTTCATTGTTCAATCTTACTCTTCATCTTTTTTGGCCACTCAGGAACATTTGACACAATCGCTCTCTGCTTCTTGAAAAACTATCTTCACTTGATTTTTAGAATGAAATTCTCTCTGGGTTGATCTCTTTCTTTACTAGTTTTTTTTTCGAGCCTTTTTTGTCTGTTCTCCCCTATCTTCCCAGGCAGTGCACCATGGCTTAATCTTGAGACTTTTGTTCTTTTTTATTTTCACTTCTTGTGTTATCTCATCTAGTCCCTTGACCTGAAATATCATGTGATGATCCCTAGGTTTGTTTTTCTACATTGGACCTTTCCTCTGACCTTGAGACTCATATATTCACCTACTTACTCAAGAGTTTATTTGAAAATCTACTATTAAACTAAACTTGGATATTGGCAATCCACTATCATAATGGGGTACTTAAACATACAGTTCTCAATAATTGATAGTATAAGCAGTCAAAATTGAGTAAGGATAGATGAAACAGCATAATGAATACTTTAGGAATGGCAAGAATATTGTACCCCAAAACTCCAGAATACATATTTTTTATGGTACACATGAAATACTCATTAAAATTAATGATGTGCTAGGCCTTAAAGAGAACTTCAATAAATTTCAAAGAATTAATACCAAGCATAACTTGTTTTCTGATTACAATGCATATAGTTAGCAATCAATTTTTTCAAGAAACTAAAAAACCCTAAATGTTTGGAAATTTAAAATCATGCTTCAAAACAACTCATGGCCAAAAAAAAAAAATCATAATGAAAATTAGGAAATATTTGCAACTGAACTGTAACTAAAGCAGTATTTACGAAACTTACAGTATACAGTCAATGCATTACTTAGAGGAGAATTTATAGCCTTAAATGCTTACATTAGAAAATAAGAACAGTTGAAAATTAATGAATTAAGTATGTAATCTTTTTAGTTATTAGATTAAAAAGTAGAAATCAATGAAATAAGAGTAGAAATCAATGAAAAGAGTAGAAATAAGAAATAATCAATGAAAAGCAAGGGTGAGCTACTATAAAGGGGATAGACAAACCAAATATTGGTTCTTTAAGAAGGATAAGTCTCTTCAAAAGAGGCAAAATTCTAGAGAGAATATTCAGAGAAGAAAAGTCACAAAAGAATAATTTTAAGAAGGCAAAGTGTGATATACCTACACATAGGGCAGAGATTAAGAAATAAAAAGAGAGTATTACAATAAATTTCATGACAAAAAAATCTCAAAACCGAGATAAGATGGATAAATTCCTAGACAACTATAATTTTCTAAAATTGACTCATAAAAAAATAAGAAAATTGAATCATTACATAACCATTAATAAAACCAGACCAGAAATTTATTTATTTATTGCTGGTTTTACTGGCATTGCTATCAAATATTCAAAAGACAAATTATTTTAATCATACAAAACTATTCTGAGAGTAGAGAGAAAAGGGTATACTTCTCTTTTTTATTTATAAGGCTGGCATAACTTGGATACAAAAATCTGACAATGATAGTGCAAAAGGGAAAAATTATAGTCCAATATATCTTAAAAACATAAATGTAGAAATACTAAATTATTAATCAGCCAAGTCCAGGCATGGTTAGATAATATTTTTATGACCAAATTGCATTTATCTCAAAAATTCAAGACTGGCTTAACACTGGAAAATCAATAAATATAATTCACTACATTAACAGCTAAAAGAGAAAAAATTATATGATCATCTTAATGACTACAGAAAAAACATTTGATGATTTTCAACAAAACAAGAAACAAAATTGTCATTATTTACCAATTATATAATTATATACATGGGCAAACCAAAAGATTCTACTAAGTTATTAAAGCAAATGTATTCAGAATTTCTACACATCAGCAGAAATTAGCTATAAAATATAATTTTAAATATGTTTATATTATCAAGAAATATATAAAGTATCCAGTAATAAATTTATGAAAAGATATAAAAGACTTTTAAGGATAAAATTATAAGCTTTTATTGAAAGGCTTTAAAATATACAAGTAAATGGAGAACTGTACCATCTTCATCAATAGAACTCAATATCATAAAGTTGCTTATTTTCCATAAAGAGAAATTTGAGAAATTTTCCCTATGAGATATCAAAAAAATTTATAAAGCTATAGGAATTAATAGCTCTGTATTGGCTCAGGAGCAGATAACTAGCCCAACAGAACAGCAAGAGAATCTAAAAATAAATCCATTTTATATGGAAGCTTGATATATGAGAAAACTGGCATTGCAGATTAGTGGGGCAATGACAGATTAGTTAATAAAAGGCACTGGGACAATTGGTTCTTCACGGAGCAAAAAATGAAATTGGACCCTTACTTCATGCCCAACATAAAAATCAATTCCAGATAGTTTAATACATGTGAAAAAAATCATAAAACGTTTAAAACAGGAGAATTCTTTTATCACCTTGAGATAGTAAGGTTTTCTTAAATAAAACAGAAATTCAATTTGTAAACTAAAAACAATCAATTTGATTACATGGCAATTTTTTAAACTGTTCTCCTAAAGATGCAATAAAGAGAGTTAAATGAGAATCTAGAAGCTGGCAAAAAAATACTTGCTATATGTATCTAACCATGAATTTAGTATCTCAAATAAACAGTAGGAATATGTCATGTTGGTGATTATGGGAACAATGAGAACTCTCATACAGGATGATTGTAAATTAGTTCAGCTTCTTTAGAAAACTGGCATCCCTTAGTGTATTTTAACATGCCTATTAACTATTACTCAATATTGCTGCTCTTAGGTATAGCCAAATAAAATTTTACATATATGTATGAAGAGGCATATACAAGAATATTCATAGTAGCAAAACCTAGAAACAACCTACTCTCCATCCACAGTAGAATGAATACATTGTGGCATATTTCAAAATATGGCATAATACACAGTCAGCAAAATGAATGAACAATAGAAATACACATTAACAGAGATGACTTTCAAAAGCATA
>NW_012153062.1:21978956-21993598 GCF_000956105.1 Propithecus coquereli | reverse complement strand
GAAGGGGGAGAAGAATAGGTAGGAGAATGAAGAGGGGAACACAGTGGGGCTTTTAGTATATAAATAATGTTCTATTTCTAAAACTGAGTAGTAGGTACATTTTTTAACAGTGTATTTTGATTTTTTTGATGCGTTTAAACATAAAAGAAAGCAAATGAATATAAACATCTTGAAAAATCTTGGTCAGGATAAATTATTTTATGTCTGCACTCTCATGTTCATTACAGAATTATACACCATAGCCAAGACATGTAATCAACCTAAGTGTGCATCAATGGATGAATAAATAAAGAAAATATGGTGTGTGTGTGTGTGTGTGTGTGTGTGTGTATAGATATATATATATACACACATATATATACATACACACACAATGAAATACTGTTATATTTTGTCTTTAAAAAAGAAGGAAATCCTGTCATTTGCAACAACATGGATGAACCTAGAGGATATTATGTTAAGTGAAATAAACCAGACACAGAAATACAAAAACCACATGATCTCACTTACACTGTGTATAGGATCTAAAAAAGTTGAACTCATAGAAGCAGAAAGTAGAATGGTGGTTACCAGGGGCTGGTGGTAGGGTGCATGTTGAGTAGTTGATGGTCCAAGAATGTGAGATTTCAATTAGATAGAAGGAATAAGTTCAAGAAATCTATTGTACAACATAGTGACAATGCCAACATTCATAACAATGTATTATATTCTTGAAAATCACTAAAAATTAAAATCACTTAACCGCTCTATGACAAAAATAAGTATGTGAAGTAATGAATATGAGAATTATCTCAATTTAGCCATTTCACAATATATACATATTTCTTTTTTTTATTTTTTGGAAGCAAGCATAGCTTTACTGTTTCTTTTCTATTATATAGATAATTTGCAGGAATTTTAGAAACTTCAAATAATACAAAAAGGTCTTTTTTTAAAAAAAGGAGTCTTCAATGCATCCAAATTCCCATCAGTCCTAAATAACTAGTTAACCACTTTTTATTTTATTTTATTTTATTTTTTGAATTTTTTTTTTATTTCAAAATATTATGGGGGTACAAATTTTTTGGTTACATGGATCATTTTTGTAATGCTTTGATCAGGGCTATAAATGTGCCTATCTCCCAGATAGTGTTCATTGTACCCATTAGGTAGGTTTTTGCCCACCCGCTCCTCCTCCCTCCCTTCCTCCTGCTTGATTTCCAATGACTTCTGCTTCCCTCTGTGCACATGTGTGTTCATCAGTTCCAAATTAATATTGAGTACATGCGGTGTTTGTTATTCCATTCTTTAGATATTTCACTTAGGTTAATGGTCTCCAGTTCCATTCCAAATCGTTGCGAAAGGCATTAATTCATCCTTTTTATGGCAGAGTAGTATTTCATGGTATACATATACCACATTTTGTTAATCCACTCATGAATTGATGGGCACTTGGGTTGATTCCATGTCTTTGCAATTGTGAATTGTGCTGCAATAAACATTCAAGTGCAGGTGTCTTTTTGATAAAATGGCTTCTTTTCCTTTGGGTAAATATCCAGTAGTGGGGTTGCTGGATCAAATCGTAGGTCTACTTTTAGTTCTTTGAGGAATTTCCGTACTGTTTTCCATAGAGGTTGCACACAAAATCACAGCCAAATTTTAGCAGACCTACAAAGAAGAGCTGGTACTCATATTGCAGAAATTATTCCACAACATCGAGAAGGAGGGAATCCTCTCCAACTCATTTTATGAAGCCAGTGTCACCTTGATACCAAAGCCAGAAAAGGACACAACAAAAAAAGAAAACTACACACCAATATCTTTTATGAATATAGTTGCAAAAATCCTCAATAAAATACCAGCAAACCAAATTCAACAGCGCATCAAGAAAATAGTCTACCATGACCAAGTGGGCCTCATCCCAAGGATACAAGAATGGTTCAATATACATAAATCAATAAATGTGATTCACCACATAAACAGAAGCAAAAACAAAGGCCATATGATCATCTCAATAGATTCAGAAAAAGCATCTGACAAAATTCAGCACCCTTTCATGATAAAATCCCTCAACAAACTAGGCATAGAAGGAACATATCTTAAAATTATAAAAGCCATATATGACAAAGCTACAACCAACATCATACTGAATAGGGAAAAGTTGAAAGCATTTCCCCTAAGAATTGGAACAAGAGAAGGATGCCCACTGTCACCACTTCTATTCCTCATACTGCTGGAAGTTCTTGCCAGAGTGATCAGGCAAGAGAAAGAAATTAAAGATATAACAAATTGGGAAAGAGAAGGTCAAACTATCACTTTTTGCTGATGATATGATCTTATATCTAGAAAACCCCAAAGACTCCACCAAGAGACTCCTGGAATTGATAAATAAATTCAGGAAAGTCTGAGGTTAAAAAATCAATGGTCACAAATCAGTAGCATTCCTATACACCAATAACAGTCAAGCTGAGAGTCAAATGAAAGACTCACCACCACTCGCAACACCTACAAACAAAATAAAATACCTAGGAATATACTTAACAAAGGAGATGAAAAAGCTCTATAAAGAGAACTATGAAACACTGCAGAAAGAAGTCACAGATGACACAAACAAATGGAAAAACATATCATGCTCATGGATTGGTAGAATCAGCATTGTTAAAATGTTCATACTACCCAAAGTGATTTGCAGATTCAATGCAACCCCCATCAAAATATCAACATCTTATTTCACAGTTCTAGAAAAAATAATTCTACACTTTGTTTGGAACCAGAAAAGAGCCTGAATAGCCAAAGCAATCTTAAGCAAAAAGAACAAATCTGGAGGCATCACTTACCAGACTTCAAACTATACTACAAGGCTATAGTAACCAAAACAGCATGATATTGGCACAAAAATGGAGACACAGACAAATGGAACAGAATGGAAAACCCAAATACAAAACCATCCATGTACAGCCAACTGATCTTTGACAAAGCAGACAATAACACTGGGGAAAAGAAACCCTATTCAATAAATGGTGCTGGGAAAATTGGATAGCCACATGTAGAAGATAAAACAGGACCCTTATCTCTGACCACTTATGAAAATTTACTCAAGATGGATTAAACACTTAAATGTAAAACATGAAGCCTTAAGAATTCTAGAAGAAAATGTAGGAAAAACCATTCTAGATATCAGCCTAGGCAAAGAATTTATGTAAAAGACCCCGATGGCAATCACAGCAACAAAAAAAATAAATAAATGGGACTTGATTAAATTAAAAAGTTTCTGCACAGCCAATGAAATAATCAATGGAGCAAATAGATAACCTACAGAATGAGAGAAAGTATTCAGAAGCTATATATACATAAAATAAAGAGCTAATAACCTGAATCTACAAAGAATTCAAGCAAATCAGCAAGGAAAAAAACAAACAACCCCATTAAAAAATGGGCAAAAGACATAAACAGAAGCTTTTCAAAAGAAGATAGACAGATGGCCAATAAACATGAAAAAATGCTCCTCACTAATCATCAGGGAAATGCAAATCAAAACCACAATGAGATATCACCTTACCCCAGTCAGAACAGCTTTTATTAAAAAGTTCAAAAACTGTAGATGCTGACTGGATGCAAGAGAAAGGAACGATTATACGCTGTTGGTGAGAATGTATACAGATTTCAAAACATCATGTTGTACATGGCAAATATATGCAAGTTGTTATTTGTCAATTTAAAAATAAATAAATTTAAAAGAGAAGAAAAGGCAATAAAAAAAGATAATATAATCAGGCAAAATGCAAAAGAATGTATGTATTAGACGTTTATCAGAATGCTGTTGATAATCATAAAAATGTAAAAACAACGTCAACATTCAACATTAGAGATTTAGTTAAAAATGAGTTAGTTAAAAATGACTGAATAAGTAAATCCATAGAAACAGAAAATAGACTAGCAGTTACCAGGAGCTAGGGGAAGGGAAAAATGGGAAGTGACTGCGAATGGATGCAGGATTTCTTATGGAAGTGATGAAAATGTTTCACAATTAGATTGTTGTGATAGTTTTACAATTGTGTGAATGTGTTAAAACCATTGAATTGTACACTTCAAAAAATGACTATGAAATTAGATGTGGAAGACACAACATTAAAAGACAGAGGAAGGTGGAAATTTGCTTCTTTATTTTAAGAAAAGTGAATCTGAAAATTGTAGAAAGCACATAGTGGATGTAGTTTATGCAAGAAAGACAAGATGTACTTTAATCAAAGTTCTGAGAATATAGTATTATAAAAGTGCTTTACAAAGTGGAAAAATCCAGCATACAAACATGGCATTAGCTTTAGTAATGTCATAATTATTGAATTATTAAATCTAGAATTCATTAATCCAAAAAGCCCTCCACACTCTTGGGAGAAAAGATGATTTATTTGTTTTGTTTAACTACACAATGAATTTTGCTTGTCTCCTTTCCCATTAGAAATAATTCTAATTTTTCTTATGATATGACTGAGAGCATTGCTAATCGTAAAACACCCATGATTTTCATTGTATTTCTCTGCCCTCATGCATCTAGGTGGGGTCATGTAACTAAGTTCCACTAGTGGATAATTAAAAAAAGTCTGCCTAAACTGAGGCAAATAAGAGTGGATGTGCCTCTTCCATACCTACTTTCTCTCTTCTGGACAAGAGGCTGGAAGCAAAGGATTCTGACATTCCAGAGTTGCAACATAGGAAGAGCCCAGTCCCCCAGTCCCAGCTTGGATAAGCATGCAGAATAGCCACATGACCTGCATTCGCCTGTGCCATAAGTAGGCAATGAACACTGATTTTATTAATCCAAGGAGACCTTGGGCTTTATTTAATGTGGCAGTATCATGATAAATACAAAAGACTGTGCTATATACTAAGACAAAGGAAAATAGTAAAAGATGAACAGGACTTATCAATAGGAAAAACAAACAAAAAAAGTACAATCTCAACCTTACTTGTATATTGCTGAATAAGCCTTTTGTTGAAATTAGCAAATGAAGGTGCAAACTCCAGGTTTTTGAACACTTTAGGAGTTGCTCTCCTTTCCTTGTGACTAATTACAAAATTGCCACCTGTAGAAGCCAAAATGGAAGGGTTTGAATTGTCACATGCAAAGGCCTTATTTATTTACCGTGTCTCTGTGGAAGTCTGAAAATTCAGCACTGAAATAATTGGAAAATTGTGTGAGTCAGTGTGGAATTACTAATGATTTCTTTTTAGCACAAGGGAATTGATATAACTACAAAAGAGAATTAAAATACTTTATTAATGTTGCTAACATAATTATCATCAAATATTACGAATGCACCAGCAGTGATATATGCAGTGATCTGTATGGAAAAAAAATGTCTTGTTCAATTTCTTAGATGTGAAAGGGTATAGTTATTTCCTGGCACAGGAATTTTTGTTTTGCATTTGTAGAAGAAACCTGTTCTTCTCTCAAAGTCTGCTAAAGATGAAAGAAGCTAAGAGAAGGGTATATTGAACGCAAATAGCTATTTTCCTCATCATGAGCATTGAATACCAGCAAAGAAAACATTGAAAAGACGATGCTGCATATTAATAAAACAAGTTTCTCTGCTTCTCTTTTCTGTAAAACAGTTTTCCCAACACAGCATAGGCTTGAAAAGTTTCTTCTGAACAGTTTTCCCTTACTAATTTTTAATTTTTCTGTCAATAATCAACAAAGCCTCACTACTAATCTATAAAGAGCTATGTTTATTCTTTTAAAAACGTATCCATTCTCTAAGAATTATGCTGGTATCATTCTATGGATAGTTGCTCTCTTGAGCCAATTAAAAATCCAAAATATTTGTCTCATATATTAGCTACAGGGAGTACACATTCCTAAAGATATGTATAATTTCATTTTTCTTATTAATCACCTTTCTGAGCACCTTTGTTTGCCAGACTTTAGCTTTATTTCTATATTTTCTAATCAACAAAATGCCTAAAGAAAACAGCTTGTGCCATTACTGCATGGCTGAAAGTTCTAGTGTGAGAAAGCACAGTTGGTTGGTTCTGTCAACCAAGTCCCACTGTGATATGATAAAATGTGTCTAAACATGTAATCATAATCTCCAGAGGCAGGCTAGAGCTGGCTTTAGACTTTTGAAAATCTCATCACGGCAACCTAGGAAGAAATTGGGCTCTCTTGAGAAATTTGCATAAGTTTCTTAATAATCACAAGCATTACTTCTTCAATCGTTCCTCAGACCAAGTTTCTATTACTCTGTACTGACATGCCAAGTGAAAATAAGCTGCCAATGTACTCAGAGAAACAAGGACTCCACAGCTGTGTGCTTAGATATTAACTCACTTTAGAAATGTTGACACAGAGTACTTAGACAACAAAATATATAGGATTGAGTTTTTGCATCGTATGTCATAAATGGCATCATGTTGGACAAGGAACGGCCTGTCCTTTCATGTTTTTCTTCTTTCTTTCCCCTTTTTTCCTTTCCCCTCTCCTTTCTTTCCCTAGAGCTTGTCACAAATAGATAGAGATCTGGGGTATGTCAAAAATAGATAGAGTCTGGGATATTTCCTCTTTTTTCCTTCCCCCCCCCTTTTTTTTTTATTCTTGAGGCTCCAGGTATATGACAATAAAGAAATGACAAATCAGGATGCCTATATTAAATGTTTTCATTTAACAAATTGACAACTTTCATACACACGCACAAAGGAATATAATTGTACTATTATTCATGAGATAATTATGATATTTTAAAAGAATTATTTCACTGCACAATAGATACTGTGATCTGAAACACATCTAAAATTGTAAGGTGGATGCCCTCATTCTAACCCAGGCTTCTAACCTCTTTCTAAACTGTGTAATTGGATGAGAGAAGCCAGAAATTTAAATTTAAGGACTTTTGTGCATATGCTGACCAAGTATCCTCCTCTCCCTCCTTCCTTCCCTCCTTCCCCACCTAAGAATCTCAGTCTTTCCCTTCCTTCCATTGCCTGTTCCCAGGGATGGCAGAATTTGGAAGTTTCAGGAAGCACAAAATCATGACCCCTGTCAAGCCCTTTCTCTGGGTTTCAGAGTCCGGGGGCAGAGCTTGGCTGGGCAACTGCAAACCAAAAAGGGCTTTTCCCTCAAGGAAGCATGAACAAGTGTTTCAAGGAAACAAACTCGAAAAGCAAAACAGGTCAGAATGTAGAAGAGATTGGCAATATTTTGATTTCAACACGAGACCCAGAGGTCAAGGAAAAACCTGAATGAAGGGCCACAGTGGGTGGGCAGTGGGAGTGCAGCCATGGAGTTAGAGCAAAGCAGATGAGGCTCTCAGGAGCACTGCGGAAACCCCACAGAGTGAGCGGCCGTTTCCACCCATTGTTATTGGCCCTTCTGGAGTAAGGAGTTCTCATTCCTTCCTATCATCTTGAACTTGAACAGAAGAAGGTTGGTTCAGAGGTGAGGCCAGAGTATGGGTGGAAAAAATGGACAAAATCATTTGCTAAACTTTCATCTCCTCCTTCCCTCACGAATAATCATAACAGTCACTCCTGAGATCACCTAAAATCCTCTCTCTTTGGCCACTCACTGGACATTTTGTGCTCCATGGCTCCTTCTTCCAGAGTAAACATGGAAACAAAGAGGGTGAAATCCAAACCAATTAAAATATGACTTGGTAGGAAGGCTAGGAAAACTATTAGCTATGATCTTTTTTAAATTATGTGGATTTAATTTCACCACTATCATAGACCTTATTAAATCAAATATTTGAGAACTAGCCATTGTATGAGCTTTATCTGGATGAAGAGCTTCGGAAGTTGATACTGGCCACGTCTTATATTAGTCTCAGTCTAGGACTGCAGACTTCCTACTGGATTTTGAGCCCTGAAGTTTCATGCAAAGCTAGTATATATGTGCATTTTTCTGGGGTGATTGTCTACAGATTCCATCAGATCCCATCAGATCCTCAAAACAGGTTTGTGAACCTAAAAACTACAAAAATATGTTATTTTACTCCCAGCTCTAAGCAACTTCCTTCCAGATCAAAAGATAATCTACTTTGCTTTTTTTTACATGCATAAGACATCAAAATGGTCCCAGACCAGACAGAATACACCATTTAAAACCACCCCTTCCCACATAAGCTTGATATCTGAGGCATACTGAGAAGAGCTGGCTTGAAGCTCCAGGCAGTGAATAGATTGCTGCAAAATGCAGACTGGAGCAGCAGGGGTGGTGAGGTATGGGTCTGCACACCACAGATTTTCAGGCAAATTGAGGTTCAAGTCCTGCTTACCATGCTTTAACCATGTCTTTTAAAATTATAGGACTATAGTAGGAAAAGGGACCCGACCTTGAGTTTTCTTTTCCACAGAGAAGGAGGTACACAATTATTCTCATTATCATAAACACAGAGTCTTCCTTGGTGAAAGACTCAAACTAGAAGAATCTCCCTCTGTTTTGGATGGCTTGAATATGGCCCCAGGGTCCTTGGATGGACCAGAGGACTTCCCCAAGGATCTCTGAATTTCCAGCATTCTGTGCAGTTTAGACTTCTATTTTATATTCCTCCAATCTACCTTGAAAATGGCCAAAAATGACACCTTGTTACAAGAATGTATCTTCCCCTCCAAAACCAATCTCCAGGCGGGTGTTGAGGTCTTGAGGGGCCAAGCCCTCTCTGCATTCTGTCAAATCCACTTAGGTAGGACACTTTTCTTATGCTTCAACTGTTCTTCCGTGCCCGACCCTTTGTCTAGATTATTGTTTTCAGCCAGCTTGGTGTTTGGCTGACCCCCAGGGTTCTGATAACTACATTTGGAAGGATATATCTGGAAAGGAAGAGGGCCATATAAATTGTACTTAGAAGTGTATACATTTGAAAATTTAATGGGACACATCCATCACTCCTGGACACCAAAATGATGATTTCATAGATCATGTAATTGTTCTGAACACCTTTTCTTGACAACCCTCATCTTTGAACCTGTAGCTATTTCATTTATTGCAGCTATTTGGATCATTTAAAATTTAGCTCACTTTTCTCTAGGTGATTTATTTAGTGTTTATAAGTCCATTTTGACATCTTCTTTCATTTCTTCCACCAAAAAAACTCACCCTTATAGTCTTAGTGGAGGCATCATTTACAGCTAGAGAGGCATATCTGAAAATGTATTACCTTTAAATAGTAGGATTCATCATATCTGAGTTCATATGTCTGATAGCCAAAAAGCACCATTTCATTTCAGAAGAAAAATTGCTTCTGTCAGTGTAAACAGAATGCATTACCCCCTTTTAATAACCATTCTTAAGTATGCTGCTGTATTACTTTTTCACAGCTGTATTCCAATAAGCTGTAGAGTAATTGCCAGTTCTCCTGTCTAATAGGTTCATTATTCTTTTGCCATAATTGCAGCCATTAAATGTTCAATTGTTAAATTTCCACTCCTACGTTTACTTAGTGTTACATTTTATAATGGGGCATGTCATTACAGCACCCCGGTGGCCAGGGCTGTTGTTCAAAGTATTTCTAAAAGTCAATGAGATCCCTGTGAAATATGTCTTCATTTTTTATTTGCTGAGATATCCACCTACCATTCCCAGCCCCCATCTCTTCTTGCTTTTTTTAGACCTTCTAGATGTGGGCTCTTAGAAATTGGTAGCTTTTCCTAGAAGTTTAAGGACCTGACTGACCTAAGCTAGGAGACATAAAACTGAGACCTCAATGTCTCTGAGCACTGCTTTTTCACTTTAATGCTATGATTCATATATAATAAGATGATAGGGTGAAGATTTCACTAAGGAAATTAACACTTAAGACTTAATGGTTTTTTCGAGAGCTCTGATTTATCTTTTATCTGTTAAATTTGTGGGGCTTTTTCATCAAATGAAACAGACATTGGTCAGGGGTTATGGGATTGTTAACCTCTGGTCTGAGATGCTCATGATAATAAACTGAATGCCGTCCCTTTATTGCTTGACATTTCTGGATATGTCACTTCATCTGGTCTGGGCTCACCTATTCTGTCTGATGTGTGGATTGTGTTGCTTTGGGAGGTTAGATTAATGAAGATGGATAGGAAGATGGTAAGAGTTTTTAACTTGCTATGTATAGTTAAGCATCTCCTGATTTGCTTGAGTAATTTTTTGTCTGTTTGCTTTGGGGTCTCAGTGTAAGGCTGAAAGGTCTTTTATAAGACACCTAGAATTTCTTAAGTACTCAAATATTAGCCAAAATCTTTGATCTAGGTCATATTTCATTTTAAAGAGTTTTCTAATCATCTATTAATCAGTTAATCATCATTTTCAAGGTTATTTTATTTTACTTCCATTTATTGCATTTACTTTTATTTCCTTATGAAGCTGAAAATAATTTTTGCAGTCAATGGAGTAGTATTGTAATTTTTTCCAGCTCATTTTAGCTCTATTTGGGACTATATTTCAGTTCTTTTGGGAATTTTTTATGCTTTGGAGTAGATTTCATGTTTTTGGTAACCACAATGGAAGGCTTTTTAATAACATGGTTCACTGTATCAGCTGTGACGTAGATCAAGTTGTATCCCTTACACCATAAACACTATTCTACACACATTCACTTCCTCTGCTTATTTGCCCTGATGTTAATAACAATAATAGCCAACATTTGCTGAGCATTTAGTCTCATCCTGTCTCTGCACTATATGACTATATACATTTTCTCATTTAATCCTTACGAGGTAGGTACATTTATTATTCCCACTTTACGGATGAGGAAAATTAGATTCAGAGAGGTTAAGTAACTCAGAGTCATAGCTAATAACTGTTGAGTCCAGAGCCCACACTCTTAACTTCTACTTGACACCATTATAAAGGGAGTATTGCTATAAACAATGAAAGGAGCTTAAATGTACTTATAAAGCAGCAAATATTAAGTAGCTTTTGAGAATTCTGCCACTTGCTTTGGCAGACAGAAGGGGAAAATAACTTGTCAAAGGTCACAGGGCAAAACTAATACCCAGGTGAGAATTTTTCCACTGTCATTTCCCCTCCACAAAATTAGCTTCCACAAAATTAACCTATTCTGTAAGATTGCTTACAGAATAGATCAAAGGGAATAACTGCAAAATTGACTTTAGAGTGGTTTATAGTTTATTAGCTCCAATAACTTTCCTATAAAGAAAAAAATTGACTTAACATGTATATATATTTAACATGTATATATGTTATCCCCAAACTTTATCAAAGCGTCCCAACCCAAAAATGCTATCATCCCCAAATCTCTATCAAAGTGTCAGTGTATTCCTGTCTTCTACATTTCGGTAACATAAACTTTGTAGTGTGACTTTAGATATAATTTGATTGCTGATAATGAAAACTGAATGACTCTTCTTTTTCTTGTGCTTGGCTATATTGGCTTTGCAACATTACTAAGAGTGAACATTTGTTGTTGTCAATAAAGCAGTCAGCTCTGTCACTTGGGGAAGAGATATATGGAGCAGGATAATGCTATTTTGACAATTACTTTCTTTCAAAGCAATACAGTAAGAGTACCTTATTTTGCTCATTTTTACTCACAACACAATGGCCAAGATGGAAAAAGAAAGAGCACAGCATAGGTAGGGTCGATAAGAAAGCCATATTGTGTGATCAACAAAAAGAGGTACATTACCTGATAAAGTCAAAGGAATTGCCAGGGAGAATGTGACCACATCCTGCAGAAATAGTTGGAGAGGGAGTGAAAAGATAAGCTTCCACATGTCTGAAAACAGATTTCCTACCTGTCCAATTAGGCAGGTGATCATTTAGTGGTGACATATTTTAGAAAATGGTCAGCTATCAAAAAGAGAAATAGGAAAAGATTTGTCGATCATAAAGTGGCTATCATTAGGGGTTATTTAGTGCAAGATAAAATTAGCTAATCAACTCTTGGACATTTTCTGAAAGATTGAGTATAAAGTAGTTCAATAAAAGAGTGTCTTTCCTGTTCAAATTCTCTTTAGATTTGAGATGCCAGAGAGAATTGACTAAAGAAACTAAAGAACATGTATACAAGATCTATTACTCTAATGTACTTAGTTCATTCAAAAGCTTTTATCAGACTTCTGAGAGTTAGTTCCAATAATGTACATTGTAATAACTTAACTATTCTAAATGGCAGGTCTTGGTCGAAGTACTTATTTCAGATATATACTTATGAATATTACAGATGGTAAAACAGAGAAAGGGATGGGATGGTGATTTTCCCCTTATTCTGTGGAAATATTGAATGACTTAAACCACTTACATATCCTGGTTTCTTAAAAGAAACACACACACCCATATTAAATACGAAAGATTCAAAGAGGTTTAGAAAACTCTAAACTGAATCTTTCTATTAGGTGGAAAACTTTATTCCAGATGTGATTCCATTCTCCAAGTCCAATCCTGGGAGATCCAGAAGCCCTAGGAAGATTCATGGTCCCCAAGTGTTACAAAATGTGAGAAACCCCCAGAAAGACGAAAGTCCGGGCTCCCACAATGTGTGTTGGGTTCAGGTGGGGGCAGTAAAATGCCCCGAGTGGAAGAGGAACAAGGACGTGAAAGTGCTCTTGTAGTGTGCTTCACCCCACCTTGCATTGCCCTAAGTAGGGGAGATCAGTAGCTCCGACCCAACAAACTGGGTGCTTTGTCTGTTGCTGGTAAAGAAATGCATTCTTTTTTCTATATTGATCTTGTATCCTGAAAACTTGCTAAAATGCCTTATATTTAAGCAATCCCATAGTGTGCCTTTTCACACATTATAACATCTCTGAAATTGAAATGAATCTTATCATCTAATTTATAGTCATTATTTTCTAGGTAGTAGTCATCATTGCCTGTGAATGAGTGAACTTGGTCATAGTTATTTATATTGTCATCATTTCAATTGAATTGTGAATGTAGTTAGTACTACATGTGCTGAGGGTAACTGTCCATTAAAATGAATTTATAACAATTACATTATTATTAAGTTTTGGAAAAAAGGTAATTGAGTACACAAAAAGGCACAGACACTGAGCAAATAAGCATAAACTAGATGTTAATGGAGTAAATATTCATTATGGGAGGAATAATCAAGATATCATATTCTTCCAAAATAATAACCAAGTGCTATATAGAAAGGAAAATGTCCAAAAGAGATTAAAATTGCATGACATGTTATTACTGCAATGAATGCAAAATAGTTATCTATCATACATGTCAAGTAATAAAACTGAGGGCAGTAGAACTACCCTGAACCCTGGAAAGACTGGAGAAAATGACGAATCCATCTATATAGTGAAAAACTAATTCACACAGCATGCAGGACTATTGTCAAGGCAGTTTCAGAATTTAATTGGCGTTTTTTTTTTTTCTTTCTTAGTGGTAGAAAATAATGATGAGTCTAAACAACTGATAAAAAATATAAACATTCGGGTGCAGGTGTCTTTCTTATACAATATCATTTGGTCTTTTGGGTAGATACCCAGTAATGGGATTGCTGGATCGAATGGTACTTCTACTTGTATCTCTTTAAGATATCTCCATATTGCTTTCCACAGAGGTTGCACTAGTTTACAATCCCACCAACAGTGCATGAGTGTTCCTATCTCTCCGCATCCACGCCAACATTTATTGTTTTGGGACTTTTTGATAAAGGCCAGTCTCACTGGAGAAAAGTGATATCTCATTGTGGTTTTAATTTGCATTTCCCTGATGATTAGAGATGTTGATATAGACTCAATGAAAATCTGTGAATTCTAATAAAACTCATGATCATATTTGAAAAATTATAGCTGTTTCTTTATAATCCTTTTACTTTTTTTTCTGCCTTATTGGGCTGTCTGGGATCTCCTGCAAAATACTAAAATAACAGAAAATAAGAGCCTTTTCTCTTTTGCTAATTTCGAAGGAAAAGCTTTAAACATTTTACTTCAAGCATGAGGTTTGGTCAAAAAAAATTGCTATAAATACCTTCATGGGTTAAAAAACTTCCCTCATTTGCTCATAGTTTAAATCTTGAGTAGATACTAAGTTTTGTCAAATAATTTTTATGTGTCTATGGAGATTATTATGTGAGTTTTTTTTTTTCTCTTTCATCTATTGATGTGAAAAATCGTGAATTTTTCTAACGCTAAATCAATCTTGAATTCTTGGGTTAAAACCAAAGTGGCTATGATGTAGTTCTCTTATATATTGCTGGATTCAATTTGTCAATATTCTGTTTAGAGCTTTTGAATCTATGTTTATAAGTGCCCTGTCTTTTTCTTTCTTCAATAATCATTTTCAATTCTTAGTACCAAGATGTAAGCTAGCCTCATAAAGTGAGTTTGAGAGCATTCATTCTTCTTCATGTCTCTTGAATAGTTTGTGATTGGAAGTACCTTTTCCTTGAATGCTTGGTGAAACTTGCCAGTGAAGTCATCTGGTCCTTGAGTTTACATTGTGAGAAGAATTTTTACTATGAATACAACTCTTTCAATGTGTATAGTTCAGATTTCCCATTTCTTCTTCAGTCACATTTGGTGATTTATATTTTTCTAGAACATTACCTATCATATTTATATTTTCATACTGTATTATATCATACCTTATATTTTTAATAGAATATAACCTATCTCATATATATTTTCTAATTTATTTTTATGAAACTGCCTATAGGAAAAAAAGACATTCCCCAGGTGAGAATTTTTCCACTGTCATTTCCCCT
>NW_012153062.1:21940949-21977745 GCF_000956105.1 Propithecus coquereli | reverse complement strand
CTGAATTTTGTCAATCATATTGCTTAACTCTAGGAAAAAAATCAGTGAATATAAGTGTGATACAATTGTCATTAATGATAAAATCATATGGCAAGGACTATGAGTGGTTTAGAATTTATGCACATGTGACGTCTTGTTCACACCCTCCAGTGGTGCATTCAATCTTCAACAGTAATATTACAGAATTATGGGTCATAAACAGAATGATATTGAACCACTTCTATTATTCTTCTCCCACCAAAGTCAATCTTCATGACACATAAGAGATTTTGGAACAGCCTTGTATTGAACTGACACAAAATGTTTTTTAAAATATCAGAAAAACAGCTAGTACATCTTAATAAAAGAAATAACAACAAAAACTTTAATACCATACATTGCAGTCAACAATGTCAGTAAAACAGGATGTGCCAGCATGCAATGAAATAATTTATGTGCTGGAAGCTGCTCCAGAAACAACCATACTCACACACCTTGAGAATGCAATACTTCCTACCTGACAACTGCTGGGAAAAAATTTTTTACCATTATTCTACTCCAAGGTAGAATCTGAAATTATTGAGCATGCAGAGAAAGCTGAAATGCAGATGAAAATTTCCATGTGACTTTTTTTTGAATCTTGAAAGCTAATCACATTGTTGCATTATTTCATTTCTAAATCTGAGGTTTAAAGATAGTTTTTTTCAATTTGATGGGTGTAGGAAAAATTCAAAGCAAAAACATTAGAAATTTTAAAAATATAAATGAGGATGTTAGCCTTAAGTTTACTTTTGAAAATAATGGAATGTAATCTTATTCAAGCAGTATCAAAGTCTTCAATTTGTTTCAGTGAAACTTGCATCATCACCACAAGCCAAATTTTCAAATGTGTGAATTGAAGTGAAGCTATGTCTTTATAATAGTCCATTACCCTAGAAAAAAAGGTAAAACATAATAAAATTGGTACCAACAGTCCTATGAGAGAACCCCATACTAGCAGAAACAAATGATACCTTATTTCTTACTTGACCCTAATTCAAAGCTTCTATTACAAAAATGCAATATGGTGACCATAGTGTCACCAATGGAACTGAGTAGTAGTCAACAGAACTGAGAAATTAGTATGCCATATTAAATATTTAAAATATGACCTCTAAAAATTCTAATAGTTAAATATGATAATTACATTTTATATAAAATTTCAGATGTTATTCTTGTATAACAGAATTGACTCTATTATGATGGCATTTATGTTTATTCTCAACTTTGGTTGAATATTGATTTCAAAACCCTGCCAAAATGTACATTTGGTTACCTCCAGAATATGACCTAGAGAAATTCCTAGATGTGTGTGTCCAGAGACATGTTCAAAACTGTTCATAACAGCATTGCTCATAATTTTAAAACTGGAAACACGAATGCCAATCAACATTATATTAAACACATAAATTGTTGTATATTCATATAATCAAATTATACAAAGGTAATGGGCTATTATAAAGACATAGCTTCACTTTCATTCACACACTTGAAAATTTGGCTTCTGGTGATGATGCTACTTATAGGTGAAAATAAACTGCAGATATACACACCAACAGGGATAAAGTTTACAAACATAATTTTAATGAAAAGAATTGTATTGCCAAGGCATATATTCGGTATAATTCCATTCATGTAAATTTAAAGCCAAACAAAATTAAGCATACATTGTCTGAAGATACATATGTAGTTGCCAAAACTATTTTTAAAAAAGAGGAAGAAAAAATAAGACACAATTCAGGATCCTCCGTACCCCTGCAGCGGAGGCGGTGGAATGAGAGAGTTAAGGAAAACATGAGAAATTGGAAGTTATTGGTAATGGCCTAGTTCTTTGGTTTGCTGATGAATTCATAAGTTTCATCATATTATTATGAAATGAAATGAAAATGAAGGGCTATGCATAGACCAGCTATGGCAGAGTGCCATGAACCAAGAATTATGATTAATACACTTCTGTGTACGTGGGACCTTTGAGAAAAAGCTAGCAAAACTATCCCCCCAATCAGGGTAGTGCTTCCTGATCATGGCTACCACTAACAGGTGAGAGAAGGGCCCATGACTGAGAGCTTCTAAGGCACTGGCAATGTTTCAGCTCCCAGTCTAGCAAGTGGTTAGACAAGGACTCACACCATAATCATTGGTTAAACTGTGCTTATATGTCTCATTCATTTCTCTGTATATATAAAAGTCCATAATTCCTGAAAGGTAAGGTCATATACACACAGAAACGCATATAGACACAGGGATATATGCATATTACATATTCAATTATATATATTAAACACATGGGGGTAAGTTTCGGTGGGAATGGACAATGGCAGTAATCATGGGATGGGTAGCCAGGGGTCAGCAAATCTGTTCTATCCAATAAGCTAGTGGTCTTGTAAGTTCTGTTTACACTCCATCTCTGCAACTGATGGTGATGTGAAAAAAAAACTGTATACTTAATGCTAAGGCTTAGAGCAGCTCCATTGGACTTACATAGCTCATGTAACCATTTTTATTAAAATAGGTAATTTATATTATACATATTTACAGCGATTTTTCCCCACTAAACTAAAACAACAAAATATCCACAGGCATCAGATAGCATTTCTACATATATTCGCTTTACCCCATTATTTACTATTTTTATCCCCTTTGATTGGCTCTGTTTCCATTGCATTTCATTGAAAACATATTTATCATTTATTAAATACAATTTTAAAAAAGAAAAGAAGTCATCCACAAGTGCTCCAAACTAACTCTATTCAGCTTTGCACATTTTCTTTTCACTCACACGCATATTTTTAAACAGATGCAATCATAACATACATAGTATTTTAATTCTACTATTTTCTTTTAACAACATAGAATAAATATTTTTTCCTATTTTTATTGTTTTTATAATTATAATTTTAGTGGCTGAATAATATTCTGTAGACTTAATGTTCCATTATTTACTAAACGAGTTCACAACTCTTTTGTATATCTATTGTTTCTCAGAGACTTTTTGGGTAGTTGTTATTATAAAGCTGCTATCATGAATATTTTCTTGCATATATGCTTTTTGACTTCTGTGAAATTATTTCCTTTAGGATACACTCCTAGGTCAGGGGCTGTGACCCTCGCTACAGTTCTTAGTTTGCATTGCCACACTGCTTTTAAGAGGATCACACTATTTACAGTTGTCACCAGCAATGTACAAAAGTGCCAGTTTAAATGTAACCAGCTGGCATTTGTAAGATTAATCATTTCTGCTGTTTTAAATTCATTCTCCCAAGATAGAACTTCTTGACTGTTTGTTTTCTCCTTTTTGAAAAATTAAAACTTCCTTGACTCTGGCTTGTCCAAAGTTTCTTCACCTATTAGGTTGATTGACAGGACTGTAGTTTAGATTTGGCACAACTGAGACCATGCAGGCCTCGCCTCCACTGGGCACTGCTTCTTCCGTGGCAGGAGCTCGGACGGGCTGTAAAGAGGCATTTGTTAGGCTGTTGTTTGGCATTCCTACCTTGCCTGAGTGTATCTCAATAGTTTCTTAAAAACAGACTTTCTTCATTAAATAACATGCTTGTTTTTCTATCTAAATCTTGGACCTTCACCTTCTCTCTATACCACTTTCAGCATGTCCTGTTGGAAAATATTTCTTTTGAAAGGAACTCTCCTTGCCTGTCACTCTTTCAACATGAGCAGGGCCTGTTTGAAGCAAGCACCCTGGCTATTGTCACTTTCTGCCATCCTCATTTTGAAGCCAAAGAATACAAGAGGTCAGAGCCATGATGCCTTGAGTAAGCCCAGGCCTAGGCTCCTTTGTTCCAGAGGCAGCCCTGACCACTGATATTCTGGTGGCATCAACCCACTGTTCCCTAGGCCCACTCAAAACACCCCAAACACACACCTGTTAGTGGAACCCAAACATCAAAACACATCCCAGTCAGTGGAAGCTTAGAGAAAGCAGCAAAAATTGACACTAGAAATTTGGAGGCAATTTTGCTCTGTTTTCTAAGGTTAATTCCTAAATATGTATCCTCTCATATTTTCTTCTATTTTACTCTTCCAACAGTTTTTTGGATTTTCTCCCCTTCCAAAGTGTACAAACTCTGCAACTTGTTCAGAGCACCTAAGGAAAATAGAACCCCTAATAAACTCTTTCCAGCCATAAAGACACATGGTACTGAAAATAGTTCGTGCTCCAGCCTCAAAGATAGACACCAACAAATATCGTTGATCAAAATATTTAAATGAATGCTTCATTGTGCACAATGTTAAAATTCCAAGAGAAGATGATTTATATTTTTCTCACCTTCTGTATGTCAGATCAAACATCTATCAGAATGTGCTACAGTAAAATGATTTTGAAACTTGCATTTCAGAAACGGTATCTCACAAAGAGCATCTACCTCAGATTATTTTCTTTTTCCTTGTTTTATGCTGAATATTTGGGAAAGGAATAGCCATTCCTTATGCCATGTAACAGTAGACACACACAGTTAAAAAACACGTACACTCAAAGGCAAAGCTGTTTCAATTGCTTTTAATCAACAGCTGTGGCCTTCCATAGGACAGTTTTGAGGTCAATTTTGATGATATTACATCATTTGAGAACAATTCACAAAATGAAAATGGGCATTGTAATGACCCCTTTGACACATTATCACCCTCTAATATCATTCTTTTGTGCCTATTTAAACCTCAAATTAATTTTTATAGGCTATAACATTTACCAGTAAGTATATGTCATCCTTGTATTGGAACTTGGGTTTCTACCTGAAAAATGTTTCTTTTAGACCTAGCTATAAAGTTGATATTTAATTTTGGAACATTTGGATATTGAACTATGAAATTATGAGTTATAATGGATAATTCTCTGACAACACTTTAATTCTTTTTTTTTTTTTTTTTTTTTGAGACAATGTCTCCCTCTGTTGCCCAGGCTAGAGTGCCGTGGCATCATCATAGCTCACGGCAACCTCAAACTCTGGGCTCAAGTGACCCTCTTGCCTCAGCCTCCCAAGAGCTGGGGCTACAAGCACATGCCACCATACCCAGCTAATTTTTAAAAAAATTTTTTGTAGAGAGGGTGTCTTGCCACGTTTCCCAGGCTGGTCTTCTAGGCCTCAAGTGATCCTCCTGCCGTGGCCTCCCAAAATGCTATAATTACAGGTTTAAGCCACCACACCCAGCCTAATTCTTTATAAGGAAAATAAAACTTTCAGTTTATGTTTCTATACAGAAGAGAAATGATTGTTAACTAGTAACATAGGCCTACTTCACAGGGCTCAATATCCGACATAAGTAGGCAAGAACCATTGTCAGACAGGATAAGGAAGTTCAAAATAATAATGAGGACACAAGCAGGAATTCTGGGGACCACAGCAGGCCTGAGGCATGACAGAGAGCCTATGAGTGACCAGGAGTTCATAAATATCTGTGGGGGGGGGAACACTGTGTTTCACAGTTTTTTTTTTTCCATAGTGCTAATTTTTAAAAATATCTTCCTGCCTCATTCTCCCATCAAAGTAAATGAGTTTTGGTTCATGGAACACATGCATTTCTAAATTCTAAGAAAAATAGAAAATTCTAAATTCTTCTAAAGAGGTTAAAAATAGACTGTCAACAAATTTCTATTAGAAATCTTGTATGAAACACTAGATTCTGGAAAACAATAGAGCGATGTCTTTAAGGTATATCTATTTTCAACATAGATTTGTTTGCCAAGCCAACAAAGGAAGGAAAGATGAGATAGTTTTAGACATGCGAAGATCTGGAAAGCGTATCACTGAAGAACTCCTTCTGCCAGAATAGACTGCAGCAAAATAAAAATAAATCCAAGCAGAAGGAAGGATGGGATACTAGAAAAAAATGTTGACCAAAGGACCAATACAACTAAGAGCTATATATGTTTATGTTAATTAAGGTGTGAAGTCTTCTATTTCTGATCATGATGGTGTATCAGGGCCTAGAATAAAAATCCTACCTTAAAAAACTGGAAAACCAGGCAAAATATATGAAACATTGGTTTTCAGCCACGGACAATAGGCAGGACAGCATAGTGCCATCTGAAAGTAAAAAAAATATGAATGAGATGAATTCTACAATTTTCCCAGTTTACTGCATGGGGTAAGTTTCCAAGCCTCAGTGCAGGGAGGGAGAGGCCAAATATCTCAGCAGTTTTGCCGAGTTGAAACATTTGATAATTCGGAGACTCCAAATGGCAAGAATTTGTGGGGCCAAATACTAGGGATGAGAGAGTTGCACAAAGACACAGCTCTAGAGATCTGCAGAGGGGTTCCTGCAGTCTTTGTCTGAGTCCTAATGTGCACATGCATGAGAAGAAAATTTCCAAATCTGGATAAGAAGCCCTGAAAAGGAGTAGATGCACTATTCCCTAGAACTCCCACGGGGTCAGGAATAGTTTGTGTTCTATCCCAGTAGAAAAACCACTGCTCAGAGGGTAGTGTCTAGAGTCCTCAGATGGTTATATCAGTAGCAGAGTCAAATTAGCCCCTGATGAAAGACTGCTCTGCACCCACCTTCTCAAAGCTTAAAAGTAAGCCTTGAAAGAATTAAACTTATTCCAAGTAATTTAACTACATCCCAGAACAAAACCCAACAATATTTAAAGTAATGCAGCAAAATACAGCATCTATCATAAAATTCAAAATGTCTAGCTCTAATAAAAAATGATAAGGCACACAAGAATCAGGAAAATATAACCCATCAGCAAGAGAAAAATCAATTAGGGAAATGACATCAGCAAAAATGATGAGGTAAGGAAATCCACATTCTACCTCCTCCATAAAAGCAACAACAATAACAACAACAACAACAAAAAAACTGGCAAAAACTGTCAGAATCAACTTTTTCAGAACTCTGGAAGTTAACCAAAGGTTTTTAGCAGTCTGGTGCTGAGGCCAACGTGTTTCCACCTGACTCCACTTCTGGGCAATTCTGAAACTAGCTGAGTTAACAACTGCTTTGTGCCTCCTTGATGATCCAATATTTAATTGTAATTAAAAGTGCATCTACCTTTCCTTAGCACCATCAAGAAGAAGGGTGAGATTTGGAACACCTCTATTCTTTAGCAAGACATCTCAGCATAATACTTGGTGCTAACATAGCTCTTGGTGTATAATTACCTGTCACCTGGAGGAGTTATTAGTTTCCTTCTCCTTCCTCAAAGGACAAATGTGAAACACCAAAGCATCCATCAAGATGAAGGATTAAAAATATTTTAAGTGATGTCATTATTTACATACTACATTGCCCTTAACCAGGTCCAAACTGTGGTCTGAAGAGTTGACAGCTTGAAATCTCAAAGCTTCACCGACCAATGGATGGCAGCAGGATATAGTGGACCGGAGAATGGGTGATAGCTGAGAGAGAAGGCACACAGTGTTTTGGTCTATACATGATGTAGATGTGTCTACACAGAAATAGGTTTCAGGAAAGGAGTGTTATATTGGTTGTATAGACCAGTGGTCCCCAACCTTTTTGGCACCAGGAACTGGTTTCATGGAAGACAACCTTTCCAGGGACTGGGGGAGGGGGAGATTGTTTCCAGATGATTCAAGCACATTACATTTATTGTGCAGTCAAACCTCTCTGCTAATGAAATCTGTATTTGCAGCCACTCCCCAGAGCTAGCATCACCATCTCAGCTCCACCCCAGATCACCGGGCGTTAGATTCTCAGAAGGAGCACGCAACCTACATCCCTTGCATGCACAGTTTATAGTAGAGCCCGTGCTTCTGTGAGAATCTAATGCCACAGTGGATCTGACAGGAGGTGGGGCTTATGTGGTGCTGGAAGCAATAGGGAGTGGCTGCAAACACAGATGAAGCTTTGCTTGCTCGCCCTGCAGCTCACCTCCTGCTGTGTGGCCTGGTTCCTAATGGGCCACAGACTGGTACTGATCCATGGCTCTGGGGGTTGGGGACCACAGGTATAGACCAATCAATACAATGCAATGAAGAAAAGAAAATAAATGTTGGGTGCAAGGGACTTTTCACAATGATCATAACTATTCTTCATAATACTCTGCAAGATAGGTAATCCCACCTCCATTTTGCAGATGACAAAACCAAGGCCCTGAGAGAGGTTATAGAAATTGACTGGGTCACAGTGCAGATGTCAGAAACAGGATTCAAATCACGTCTTTCTTTCCACAACTCCTGCACTCTCTTACATTAAGCTATTATTTCATGAATATGGGACTTTCCCAATTACTACCATCCAAATATTTTAGTTAAAACAAGGTTTCTGCACACTCCCCACCTAGAAGACATTTGTCTGAGTAAAAAGGAAGCCACTTAGATTCTCTCTCTCCCTCTCCCTACCCCATGCATCACTGTGGGGAGGCATACTAGCCAAAAACAGGAAGACAGATGTGGGCAGTGATTATAAGAAAGGGTGTGAAAATACAATGTGAGAAGGCATGAAAGTCAGGTTCTCTACTTATAATTGGATTCAATTGAGAGTTAAGTGCATGAAATAGAGCCTAGAGTAAGCCCTTTATGTGTAATTATCAGGAAAGTGATTTTAAAATGATGTTTTGTTCCTCTGTATAACTGCTCCTGCCCAAGACCCTGTGCTGCTTATTTTAATATTTTAATAAGATTCCACCACAGTCCAGACAATACAGCCTTTACAGCTTTTAATAACCCACTGGATTCCATCTTTTTTTTTTTTTTTTGGCAAATTCCTAACAATTAGCTAATTTCTACTAATGACAGAATGCTGGATGCAGTAGATGAGTTTTGTCACAAGTGCCAGTGAGTAGAAATTTTTAATGGCCTTACCACTTGCCACAACCACTTGACATCTATTTTTCTAATTTCTCTCCTTGGCTTTTTCCCCTTCCTTTCTCTCTCTTCCTTGTTTTCTGCTCAAATTGTCTTTTTCATCTCTCCCTCTGTTTTTTCAGAGTCAAGCTTCCTAGTGGCTAATAGAGTTTTCTCCTCCCTGATTAAAATATCCAAAGGTTCATATGGGGTTTCTTCTTCCCAAGGGCCTACTGCTAGGTTCTGCCAATATATTAGTTACCTTTGGAATAAGTTAACACTCCTAGATGATATGAATAAACTTTTCTAGCATAATGGCTTGAACTCCCTGGTTCAAGCCATTATCATCTTTCTCAAGAACCACTTTAATGAACTCTTTAGTGACATTCCTAGTTGCACTCTTCCCCTGCAATCCATTCTCACGCAGTAGCTAGAGTTTTTTTTGTTTTTTTTTTTTTTTTAGTACAATTCCACTCCTGTTATTCCCCTGTTTAAAACCCTCCAATGGCTTTGACCACACACAAAAAATACTGTAGAAAATAGCTGGTCCTTTGCCTCCCTCCCTCTCCATTCTCATCTTACACTTCTCTCCTCCCCACCCTCTATCCCCGACCCACTCTGTCCCTCCTGCCTACCAGGATGGTTCCTTCTTTCAGCCTTTGCACTAGCCAGTCTCTTTCTCTCTGCCAAGAACACTCTTCCCAAAATCTTCCTATGGCCAGTTAGTTTGCCCCAGGGTGGGGAACCCACAGCCTTAAGGCCACATGTGGCCTTCTAGGTCTTTAAGTGTGACATTTTGACTGAATCCAAATTTTATAGAACAAATCCTTTTATTTTTATCAATATATTTTTGTTCGTCTCCTATATTTTTATTTTATTTTTTAATGAATGTATTTATTTATTTCAGAATTTTAAGGGGGTACATGCATTTTGGTTACATAATTTGCTTTTGTACAGTTTGAGTTGAAGTTATAAGTGTGCCCTTCAGCCAGTTAGTGTGCATTGTACCCATCTCCTCACCCAATTTACCCATCTCCTCCCCACCAAACTACTTGATTTCCCTTGAATTTTACTTTCATATGTGCCCATAAGTATTGATCGATTAGTTTCAATTTAGTATTGAGTACATGTGGTGTTTGTTTTTCCATTCTTGCCATACTTCACTAAGAAGAATGGCCTCCAGTTCCGTCCAGGTTGTTACAAAAGATACTAGATCTCTTTTCTTTTTTTTTTTTTTTTTTTTTTTTTATGGCTGAGTAGTGCTCTATGGTTTCCATATATACTAAAGAATAAAATAAGTTTCAATGAAATAATCTGCCCAGATTGACTGGCAGAATTAGAACATTAGTAAACCATAAGGGCTAAATTGATGGCTGCTATGTTCATGATTTAGTTCTAACTTCCCCCGCCTGACTGGTGCCACTACCAACCAGCCTGGCTGGCAAGAGTTTATGGGGATCAAGCAGGCCAGTCTGTTATCAGCTTTTGACAACAGTGCACTGTGTTTCTGTTTGAAGTGGAACTTGTGAATAGTTGCACAGCTCAACAGTATTTTTTAATTCTATCTGCTTAATAGCCCATGATGTCAAAGAAGACCAAGAAAACACTGAAGAAAGAAAATCAATTTTTTAATGAGGATTGAGAATTGCAATATCATGTTGTTTCTGCTAAAGATAAGATGATTTGCTTGCTTTGTGATATTGCTTTGCAATATCAACATTAAATAAATTCAATGTTTATCAGGATTGTAACACTTATAAGGACCACAAATACTTTAAATTAGAGGAAGAGGCATGACTGAAAGGTTATATTGCAGAAATTAAAAGATGAAAAGTAAAACCAAAGACAATTCTTTCAAGCAACAATAAGATCTGGAAATAATGTCACTGAAGCAACTTATAAAGTAGCTTATATACTTGGGGGGAAAAGGAAGCCATTCAGCGATGTTGAAATTGTGAAAGAATGCATTGTTGAAGTTGTAGGATGCTTAGACACCAATAACATTTCAAAGTACAAACAACTGCCTCTTTCAAGGTGAACTATAACTGATCAGCAGCATGAATTAACCTTCAACTTAGCAGGACAACTTCGTGCAATGCTTTTGAAAATATATATTATTCAATTACTTTGGCTGAATCAACTGATGCTACTGACTCTGGACAGTTTTTATACTTCATTCAGGTCATAACAGAAGATTCTCTTTGCTACAAAGAGTTACTTTGGGCATTCTTGAGAACAGAAAAGGGGGAAATAGATATCTTTAGTAGGTTTCAAGATAAATGTAAAGTTGGACTGAATTTAGTAAATTTAGTGAGTGTATGTACAGACAGTGCACCTTCCATGAAAGGAAAACATGAAGGGTTTATAGCACAGATAAAAAAATGTATTAACAGATCCAGATGCTCTCATTTCTTTTCATTGTGTCTTGCATCATCAAAATCTCTGTGCTTAAGCTACTATTTTAAGTAACACTTTGCAACAAGTTATAAGTATTGTTAACTATATTCATGAAAACACAACACAGAATCATCAGTTTTGTAACATGCTAAAGTTGAATCATGAGGTATTCAATGTGGATTTGCCATATCATTCTAAAGTGTGTTGGCTATCACAGGGATAGGTGTTGGCCAAAATTTTATTTCTGCAAGAACAGATAGATAAGTTTTATGATAAACAGAATCAGCAATGTGAATTATTGAAAGAAGATTTCTACAGAAATTCAGCATTTCTGTGTGATATCCTATCAAAACTACTTGAATATCTCTTTGCAAGGTAAAACTAAGTCTATATATGATGTGCGGCAAAAAAATCCAAGCATTTCCAAAAAAGCTACCTTTTTTCAAAACACTTCATCAAAAGGAAATTTTGGATGAATGTTTTCCCAAGTTAGTAAAGATCATTGATGAGCAGGATGATATATGCAAACCATTTGAAGAATATGCAGCTGTTATAGACATATTAATTGGAGAATACAATGAAAAGTTCACTGACTTTGAGAATCACGACATCACACTCAAATTAGCATTTTAGCCTCCCCTAGCTGATATCATCAAGGCACCTAAAGAACTACAGATGGAATTCATTGAACTCTCAGTACCTGACATTTTAAAGTCATTGATGCTAAGAAAGATCCAATTGAAATATGGAAAAATGCAGAAGAATACCCATGCCTTCTGGAACATGCTCGAAAAATGCTGCTTTTCAACCACTTATTGCTGTGAATCTACATTTTCCTACCTCACCCAAGTCAAGATGCCCTTAAGGTCACAAATCATTGATACCCATCTAGAGGATCAACTGAAACTGCAGACCTCCATGCTGCAACCAAATATTCAAATGCTTTCCAACAAACAGCAGACACAACAAAGTCATTAAAAGGTTAGTTAACTTTAAAGTTAAAAAATAGTTTTCTGTTGATCCAAGTGCAGTGGTGTTTGCAACTAATTGATCACAACCAGTTATGGATTCCTTTGTTCCTTCTCCACTCCCAACGCTTCATTTGATCAGCCTTAAAAAATAAATAAATAAAATAGTTTTTATTTTTTAAAATTATTAAGTACAGAGTAGTTAGATTTTTACAAAATAATGTACGTTTTTAAGTACATCTAATTGAAGTTTCTTGAACGAGGCCTTATTTGATTACAGCTAAATAATATAGTTTTCCAACATGAAAATGTTCCCCACCCCTGGGATTGTCATTCAATTCACTATTTAATGTCATTTTCTGAAGGACGCCCCTTCTGCCCATCCAAACAAAAGCGTCTCCCAAGCTTCATCTATTACAACAGCCTGTTGTATTTTCATCATATTTTCTTGTTCATTTCTTTATTTTCTGTTGTCTTTATAGCCCCAAGAGAATTATTACCCCTGTGAAATCTGGAATTTGCCCTTTTGTCCACAAATCACCATGCTCAGACAGTGCCTGGCACATGATAGGTGCTTAATGAATACACGTGGAAAAGACTAATACATATTCACAGTATCTTTTTAATTAAAGGAAATATATGCTATAAAATAGTACATCTCCATTTTTGTAAGTGTACATATGTTATGTGCCTCTGTGTATGTGTCACATGTGAATGTACAGAGTAAATATTAAAGTAGCAAAAATAGTAACAGTGGTTATCTCTAAATGACTATGAACACTTTTTATCTTTTTGTTCTTTTGTATAATATCTGTAATTTCTAAATGTTCTTCAATCATCATGCATTTACATGGGATTCCCAGCCCAGATCTTACACCCCAATATTTTTGCTGAGTCTGCCCAGCAGTGTAGGGTGAGGGCCAGCCCCCCATCTGGATCACCTAGTAATACCTCCCCACTGGAAGTTTATGGCACCCGGAATTTCAACCGTGAAGTTGCTCCCCTGAGTCTGTGCTTTATGGTGAGAGCATAGATGACACAATAATGCATGGTGACAGCCATGGAGTCGAGCAGAAATCTAGCTGACAGTGAAATACCTACCCCAGGAAACGTGACCGTGGCACTTTCAAACACAAATGGAAACAAGGTGTATACAAATCACACAAACCCGCAGGCCCTAGCTGAACGCTTGAGACAGGGCACTCAGTAAACCTCTACTGAATAGATGGAATATTACAGAGTTTATTGTTCGCAGTGAAATAAGAGGCAGAACACACAGCTTGATGTCCCTGTCTGAGAACAGCTCTGAGGTCTGTGCCCTTGGCAAAATGATCTCATCAACCCATAAACTTTGAGGTTTGAAGAGGATGGACTTCGTGGAATAAAAGTAAAGGTAGCCATGGCCCTAGTGTCACTTTGCTGTCACTTCCAAGATACCTCCTCACTTCACAATGAAGAGCTGGCAAAACTGCTCATCTGGAAAGAATTAGATGCTTTTGAGTTTTGCCTTCCTTAACAGTTCTTTAGTGGTATGTGACATTCAGCTGCAACCAACTGTCATTTTCCCTTTCACGGTAATGACAGCCAAATCAGCTTTGGTTATGTGGTTATGCAAAATCAATTGTTCAATACCATAATTATCAGCTATACTGAAGAAATTGAATTTAACCATGAGAGTCAGCAAGCCTGATGCATATGATATATTGGGGAGAAAAGCATGAGTTGTTAACTGTTCAGTGAACATGCTTGGGCCTCTGCAATTTTCATTATGATGAACTGTTGACCCAAGAGAGATTTTCTGGCCTGTCCCCTACCATATCGTTCTGCTAGAGCAATTCCATTGCGAGCAATGGTGGCTGTTACTGAAACTTCAAGGGGGAAAATGAAGCTAAATATTACCAGGCTAAGGCATAGCCTGTTTTCAGATCAATAATCAGCACTTGCGCAAGTGATGTTGGAATATATAGAATGAGTCTCCCTGGTTCATTTTTATTAAGGTGAAGTGGGTTTTATTGCAGTTGTTATGATCAATTGAAGGCAAATAAGGAGAGAGAATCTACGCAGAGGAGAGAGAGGAGGGGCTCCTCTCAAGGGCAGCCAGAAATCAATCACGTCAGCCTAATCGCTCCCAACATACTGCGATACTGGTGATTCTTTCACAAAAAGAATTTCTGTCTGGACACGAGCAAAGGCAACGGCGCATGTTTTCTGAGAGCTACATAACTGCAGAAAATTCCCTTTCAATTTATCATTCCACAATCTTACTTAAAAGTGTTCTGTGAGATAACAAAATGAGCATTCTTATGGCTGAAGTTGGAATCATAATCACGTGTTTTCTACTCAAGCTCAGCATAATTATGCACAACTCCGCCCTATGGGGGGAAAGAGGGTGGATCTGTAAACAAAACAATCCAGCTTCACGAAGCGAAATTGAAAAGCGATGGGAAATGTATGATTGCTTCCACAAACACGTCGATGAGGTACCAATAAGGCACGTGACTCAAATTCTCTCTCCTTCCACATTCCTGCCACCTCAGCTTTAACTTGTTGGCAGAGGGAGTAAGTGATCGTGACAGCAACAGCTTAGCACAGTGAAGCCCCATTAAGTCCATCGCCACTTATTTGCAGTTTTCTGGGTTCAGGACTGCTTTGTTTTTGATTCTCTCTTCCGGCCCTGGACTGACTGCCTCACCGTCTTGGTACCCCCGTGCCGCAGTCTGTGCTTCTCACCCCACACTGAGCATGTGCCTGTCCCCAGGCACATGTCCCCCACCTGCCACTATCCTGCCTGACCTCCTCCATCACAGCCTCTCTCCCAGTCCCCTGCCCCCACGTGGCACTTTGTCCCTGCTCCTTGTCCAGGCTTCCCTCCAGGTTCTGCCCTGCCCCTCACAAGCCACAGAAGCCTATGGAATGACTCTAGTGCCTGAGTGAAGTAGGAATAATAATAGTACCGTTCTCACCGGGCTTTGTGAAAACTAAATTAAATAATACATGTAAAACACTTAGCACTGTGACTTACAAACATTACTTTTCAATACACATTATTATTACTATCTTTTTATCATAACATACAATTTGCTTTCAGAAAACCAATTTCCTCTGATTTGAGTCCATGTGGCTTGGGTGGCGCTGATAGAAAACCCCCATTTTTTCAGGGAACATGACATAAGCCAGGTCAAATCAGAGCATCTGTCCCATCAGCTGCAGGGAGTAGTTCAGGGATTGGTACATCATCCCAATATGGGTGGGACTATTGGGAAAGAGAAGGCTTCTTCCCACTGGGTTTTCTGAGTGATAAGATGGAAGCTTGCAGCTGTTGATTGCTATCAGGAGGAGAGATCCTTTCTGGAAATGAAGCCAACACAGCTGAAACCATTGAGAAAGAGAATGTGCGTGCAAGAGTCCAGATGACAGGGTTTGAGCACCTGGATCCAATTGTGCCTGAAAATAATCACTCCAAGTGATTGGTAAGAGTCCGATTAAGCAAGCTCCTCTCCTCCCTGCACCTCCAGGATTCTGAGACACTAGTGGGCAAAGCCTGCCTTGACACAATAGCACCCACCACTATTAATTATGCAAAAGAAGTGCTTGTCTTTTGACCTAACGTTTTTTAGATCACCCCAAGCTCCAGCTGACCCAGCGCCTGGAGCCGTGTGACCTCAGCTGCCTGATGCTCTTCCACCAGGCTTGCTCTCCTGCTGCATCAGCCCCTCTCTGCAGGGGAGAGACCAGTGGCCTGAAGGTCACATCTTCTCCCATTCCTACCAATCTGCCCCTCTGCAGCCTCTGCATGCATGGAACCGTCCTGGATGGGGAGCTGCCCTGCAGAGCCCCTTCACTTTCCTCCAGACCTGCACACCATTCCAAGTGATGGGAGCAAGAGCTGCTGGGTGACCTGAACCACACAGCTTCCACTGATTATTTTCCTTCCAGAGGCAAGGACCGATCCCAGGAGACCTCACATCTCTGGTTTCTTCAGGCATCATCTTATCATTTTCATTCATTATCACATCCCCGCTGTGCTCCCACAACTTCCATGCTGCCCTCTGACATCCAGTCTGTCACCAGCAAACTCCCCATACCCTCAACCTCTTCTCTGAAATTTCTAGCTCTAAGTTAGTGGTTCTCAGAGTGTGGCCCATGGACCAGCTGTGTCAGCATCACCTGGCAGCTTCTTAGAAAAGCAAATTGTCAGGCCCTACACCAGGCCTACTAAATCAGAAACTCTGGAGATGGGGCCCAGCCATCTGTGTTTTAACAAGTTCCCCAGAAGATTCTGATGTGCTAACTGGAACCAGGATTTCCCCTGAAGATGCTGCTTTCCTTGCAACTCTCCCAAGACTGGGGTGTTTCCCTTGCTGTCTCCCTGTGGCCCATATCTTGGGTGTAGGAGGAGGGTATGTCCTGCTTGCTCCGTTTTGCTGCTCCCAAGCCAACTATCCTTCTTTCTCCCAGACCCTTTAAAGTGTAAATCATCAAAGTTTGGTGCCTGCATCTTCCTGGCTGCTGCCATCTACCAACATCTAGATCCCAGCTCCTCAAATCATGGCACTTACAGTACCTTAGCCTCTGTCTCCCCCTCCATCTCTTTTCCTATACTCATTCTAAGTGGCTTTAATGCCCCCAGGGAGGATTAATTGCAATTCTCTAACATATTATCTTTCACCCTCCACTTCATGCACCTCCCTCCCATCCTAACACAGGCATCATTTTCACCAGTAACATACACAAACTCCCAATCATCCCACCCTAGGAATACTCCTTCTACACTCCGGCTCTCTTACTTTGGTCCTCCCAGCCCAGCTCCCCCTTGATCCTATAGGAGTAGTCAAACTACTGACGCCCACCTCTTCACTATACTCATGACTTCCAAATCTACATCTCCAATCTTGGCCCTACCGTGAGCCATAGACATACTATAATGACTACCTATGAGATATCTCTATTTGAATGTCTAAAAAAGCTTCCTCAAATTTTATGTCTTAAACTAAACTCCTGATTTTATCCCCCAGACTTGTTCTTTTTTCAGTGTTTCACACCTTAGTAAATGGCACCACCACCTAGGAAGTTCACACCAAAACCTAAAAATTGTCAATTTTAATTTTTCTCTTTTTAACATATATTTCATTCAGTCCCTCAACAAGTACCGCTGACTCAACTATTAATGCATATTCCAACTTTACCATCTGTGACTTCTAAAGCTTCAGTTAGCTCTTGCTTAGGCTATTGCATCAGTTCCTAGTTGTTTTCTTGCTTCTTTTTTGTCTCCCAAATTCCATGCTCCACACTCCAGCCAGAGTGATGTTTTCAGTGCTCACCTTAGACCAGGTCACCCACCACTGATCTCTCCACGGCAAGGCTCTTACGGAAGGCTTAATCTCCTACTCTTCTCATCTTCTCCTCTCTCTCTCTCACTTAGTACATTCTAGCCATACAGGCCTCCTTTATGTCCCTTGAACCCATCATCACATGATTTTCATTCACGTCTCAGGTCTTTGCACATGTTCTACCCTCTGCCTACAGTCCTCTACTTCTCAAATATTAGTTTGACTGTCTTCCTGTCCTTGTTTAGATCAAATAACATCGACTCAGAGAGACCCTTCCTAACACCCTAAATAACGTAGCCCCCACCCCCCCAGGCACTCCCTGTTCTAATTCCCTATTTGGTGTGTGAGACGTAGAACAGTGCTGAACATGAAGCAGACCCTCAATAAGTATTTGTTGAAAATGAGATCAACAGAATTAAATCGAGAAATGGCCTGCAATTTAACTTTGTACTAACCAAGATAAAGTAGTGTGCTCTAGAACAATGAAATGTATAAACAAAATTTCAAAGAGGGTGTTTGGCTGCATCCTAGAGCAAAGCTTTTGAACACTTTGGAAGCACCCATTTTCATACAAACTGTGATCATCTAAATGCTTATGCTGATCCTTCAGTTTAATAGCTACAAGTAATGATTTTTATTTCTGTGTCAGGGCAGGACAGCTATCCAGCAATGTGGTGGTTGGCGTAATTTCTGACACAACATGGAGTGAGCATAGTGATGTTTATAATTGTTTTAAACGAGCCCAGGGTTCAGACATTATACCATTCATTCCAAAACCGGGACCATTTTACTAGATATGCTCTTTGCACTGTATGCCAATGTGACAGATTTATTGTAAGTACTCAACACCGGGATGGTTAAAAGAATATTTCAAGGATGCACATTCCACCACGGCGGTCAAGGATAGCATGCCAAATATTAGTTGGAAGCCACCAAACTTTTAATCTCTTGTCATTTTTTCAACACATGTCTATAGAGACATAAAAATATGACTGATGAATTGTTGGAAATCATTAGCTAACAGTTGACAGAGTTTGCCTGGAGCTGTGCATAGACTCGAGTTGTACTGTCTTTCTAATCAATGTTTAAATTTACCCTGTACCAAGTGTGTTTAGGTAGTACTAAAACATGTGTGTCAGTATCCATTTGTTTGGAAACTGAAGGAAATACAAAAGCATTGGACAGAAGGCAATTGCTACCTAAAGTTAGAAAGATTAGTTCTTGTTAAATATTGTATTCTGTGAAAAATAGTATACATCTTCCACTGTAACCTTCCCCTCTTCCTTCTCCTGTGATTCCCTAGCCTTTAATACTATTCACCATCATCAAGTGACCCAGGCTGAAAACTTGCTGTCATCAGAACTCATCTCTCTCCCTCCCTCTGAATGGCTCTTGAGCTGAGATTTCTCCCACTCCATTTGTTCCTACCTATGTTTTTTTCTAGCATTGCAGAGATCACCTAATTAAATGACCTCTCAGTCTGCCATAACCAATTGTGTGTATTCCAGGCATTGATGATTGGGGAATAGGGGATGAAGTGCTGCAGAGAAACAGGGCTGAGTCCCCAACAGCCTGCCTAACACCCTCCCTGCATTATTAGACTGTCAGGTCAGAGGACCCAAAGAAAAATGCCCTTGCTCCTGCCCTGTGAAATTCCCCATTGAATGATCAGATCATCCCTGTCAGGTAATTCCCAATAAAGAAAAATGTCATAAAGCAGAACAGAAGCTTTTCCTGGCATGCTCTCCCCACTCCCATGGGAAGTGAGGTGCCACTGTCCTATGCTCCCTTAGCACCTGGGTACACCTTTGTCAGGGACCTGCCTGCCACATTTATGGAACTTACGTAATTAAAACTCTGTCTAATCCACTTAAGCCTCAAGGCCAGACATTTACTTTATCATCATTTTATCCCTGATATATAGTACAATGCTTAACACATGATGAGAGCATAGAAAAGAACCTGGTATGTAATAGGTATGTGATAACTCTTTGGTCAATCAATTAACTAATTATTGCATGATTAATTAGTTAACCAGATTGTTCATGGGACAGGAGGAGATGACACTAGGAATTTAAAACCTACTTTTTAGACACACAGAAGATGTGGCATCCAGAGTTCCAAACAGAACCTGAGCACCCAGTGCCCTCAATGCTACATTGTGGAAGAAAAACATTAATATTTTTAAGAGCTCCATTTTTATATATCAGGAAATATATGCTGCCTAAAGTGAGGTCTTAATTCTCTGCATTTGCTCTATGCTTCTTCAGAGCTCAGTGAATGGTTCTTTATGATTGATTCAAACCAAGGGGCTTTAAAAATCCAAGGGTCTTTAATGAATCAGGACAAGACTCTACAGTCTCTCTACTTCCACCCATTGCTCTTTTCTGAAGACACATTTATTCACACACATTTATTATTTTACTTTCTTTATAACTGAATGTCATTTTTCTTTTCAGCATCCTTTTCATCAGGAAGTAGAAACTCAGTATCAATTAATTCAGTTTCCTCTGGCAATTTATTTTATTTTATTTTTTTATTGTGGCAAGAACATTTAACATGAGATCTAACCTTTTAATAAATTCTCGAGTGTACAGTACATTACCGTTGACTACAGGTACAATGTACAGCAGATCTCTAGAGTTTATTCATCTTTCTTGATTGAAACTTTATGCCTGTCAGTTAGTAACTTCCTGTTTCCTTCTCCTCTCAGCCCCTGGTAACCACTATTTCACTCTGATTCTAGGAATTTGACTGTTTTAGATATCTCACATAAGTGAAACCATGCAGCGTTCGTCTTTCTGTGCCTGGCTTATTAACTTACCATAATGTCCTCAAAGTTCATCCATGGTGTTGCCTAGTACAGAATTTCCTTCTTTTTTTTAAGGCTCAATAGTATTCCATTGTTTATATATCTGACATTTCCTTTATCTATTCATCCATCTATAGACATTTCGGTTGTTTCCACATCTTGGCAATTGTAAATAGTGCTACAATGAACATAAAACTGCTAATATCTCTTCGAGATTTTGATTCCGATTGCTTTGGATAAAAACCCAGAAGTGGGATTGCTGGACCATGTGGTAGTTCTATTTTCGACTATTTGAGGACCCTCCATAATGTTTTCCACAGTAGCTGCACCATTTTGCATTCTCACCAGCAGTGCGAAAGGGTTACAATTTTCTCCATATCCTCGCCAACATGTCTCGTCTTCTGATATTTTTTCATCATAACCATCCTGACAGGTGTGAGGTAATATCTCATTGTGGTTTGATTTTCATTTCCCTGATTGTTAGTGATGTTCAACATTTTTTCATATAACTGTTGGCCCACTTGTATACCTTCTTTGGAGAAATGTGTATTTGCGTTTTTAGCCCAATTTTAGAGAGGATATTTTATATCAGTTTTTATTTCATTGGTTTTTGTTTTTTTTTTTTTTTACTGCTGAGTTACCGGAATTCCTTGTATATTTTAGAGATTAACCCCTTATCAGATACATGGTTTGCAAATATTTTCTCCCACTCTGTAGGTTACCTTTTTACTTGGTTTATTGTTTCCTTTGCTATGCAGAAGCGTTTTGGTTTCATGTAGTCCTACTTGTTTTATTTTTGGTTTAGTTCCTGTGTTTTTGGTGTCATATCCATGAAATCATTGCCAAGCCCAATGTCATGAAGCTTTTCTCCTATATATGTGGATGTATATATGTGGATTTATTTCTGGGCTTTCTGTTCTGTTCCATTGTTCTATACATCTATCTTTATGCCCATACTACACTGTTTTGATTACTGTAACTTTGTAACACATTTTGAAATCAGGAAATATGATGCCTCCAGCTTTGTTTTTCTTTCTCAAGACTGATTTGGCTATTTGTGCTTTTTGCGGTTCTTTTTTTTTTTTTATTTCAGGGTATTATGAGGGTACAAACATTAAGGTTACACTCTATGTCTTTGCCTCACCCAAGCAAGGGTTAGGGGCATGCCCTTACCCCCTACAATGCTCCCCGTGTCCTTTAGTTGCGGGTTCTACATGAATTTTAGAATTGTGTTTCCTATTTCTATAAAAAAAAATTGGGATTTTGGTAAGAATTGCATTGAAGCTATAAATTGCTTTGGGTAGTGTCTATTTGGGCTGCTATAACAAAATATCATAGACTGGATGGTTTATAAACAACATAAATTTATTTCTCATAGTTCTGTAAGCTGCAAAATCCAAAATCAAGGTGCCACTAGGGTCTGTGTCTGCAGAGGGCCTGATTCCCCATAGACAGCCATCTTTTCACTGTAACCTCATGTGGCAGAAAGGGTGAGAGATCTCTTTAGGGACTGTTTAATAAAGCACTGATCTCATTCACTGGGGCTCCATTCTCATGACCTAATCACCTCACAAAGGTCCCACCTCCTAATACCATTTCCTTGGGAGTTAGGATTTCATCATATAATTTTCAGGGGACATGAACATTCAGACCATAGTAGGTAGTATGGAAATTTTAGCAATGTTAAGTCTTCCAATCTATGAACACAGGATGTCTTTTCATTTGTTTCTTATTTAATTTTTTTCATCTATGTTTTGTAGTTTTCAGTATATAAATCCTTAATTTCCTTTTGTAAGCTTATTCCTAGGTATTTTATTCTTTTTAGTGCTATTTAAATGGGAATATTTTCCTCATTTTCTTTTCAGATAGTTTGCTGCCACTGTATAGACTGATTTTGTATCCTGCAACTTTACAGAATGTGTTATTAGGTCAGACAGGTTTGTTTTTTTGGTTTTTTTTTGGTGAGTTTTTAGGGCTTTCTGCATATATAATTATGTCATTTGCAAACAAAGTTTTGCTTCTTCTTTTCTGTTTGAATGCCTTTTTTCTCTTCTTCTTGCTTAACTGCTCTGGCTGGGACTTCCAGTACTACACTAAATAGAAGTGGCAAGAGTGGGCATCCTTGCCCTGTTCCTGATCTTAGAGGAAAACCTTTCAGTTTTTAACCATTCAGTATGATGTTAGCTATGGGCTTTTCATATATGGCCTTTATTATGTTGAGGTAATTTCTTTCTATTCTTAGTTTATGAAGAATTTTTATCATAAAATGATGCTGAATTTTTTCAAATGCTTTTTCTGCATCTATTGAGATGATCATTTGATCGTATCATTGATTCTGTTCATGTGGTATAACACATTTAATGATTTTCATATGTTAAGCCATCCTTGCATCCCAAGGTTAAATCCCATTTTTTCATAGTGTATGATCTTTTTAATGTGCTATAAAATTCATTTTGCTAGTATTTTGTTGGGGATTTTTGCATTTATGCTAATCAGTGATATTGGCCTATAGTTTTCTTTTCTTGTGTTGTCTTTTACTGACTTTGGTTCAGGGTAATGCTGGCCTCATAAAATGAATTCCCTCCTCTCCAATTTTTTGGAAGAGTTTGAGAAGAATTCATGTTAATTCTTTATGATTGGTAGAATTCACCACATAAAGCCATTTGGTCCTGGGTTTTTCTTTGTTGGGAGAGTTTTTTCAAATTATTACTCATTCAATCTTCATACTAGTTGTAGGTTTTTCAGACTTTCCATTTCTTCCTGATTTAGTCTGGGTAGATTGTACAGTTCTAGGAATTTATCCATTTCTTCTACTTTATGCAGTTTGTTGGCATATAATTGTTTAGAGTAGTCTCTCATGATTCTTTTTATTTCTGTGGCATTTGTTGTAATGTCTCCTCTTTCATTTCTGATTTTATTTGAATCTTCTCTTCTTTTTTCTAAGTTTGTCTAGCTAAACTTGTCAATTTTGGTTATCTTTTCAAAAAACCAACTCTTATTTTATTGACTTTTTCTGTTATTTTTATATTTTTTACTTCATTTATTTCTGCTATAGACTTTGCTATTGCCTTCCTTCTGATAACTTGGGCTCAGCTTGTTCTTCTTTTCTTAGTGCCTTGAGGTGTAAAATTGTGTTGTTTACTTGAGACCTTTCTTCTTTTTTAAGGTAGGCATTTGTCACTATGAATTTCCCTCTTAACACTGTTTTTACGCATCCCATAAGTTTTGGTATGGTGTGTTTTCAGTTTCAGTTGTCTTGAGATATTTTCTATTTTTTTTTTTTTATTTTTTTCTTTGACTCAATAGTTGTTCAATAGTGTGTTGTTTAGTTTCCATATATTTGTGAATTTTTCAGTTTTTCTTCTTTTGATTTCTAGTTTTATTCTATTGTCAGAAAAGACACTTGGTATGATTTCAATCTTAAATTTGTTAAGTCTTGTTTTGTGACCTAACATGTGATCTATCCTGGAGAAACATCCATGTGTGCTTCATGAGAATGTGTGTTCTGCCGTTGTTGGGTGGAATGTTCTGTATATGTCTGTTAGGTCCATTTGCTCTATAGTGTTATTGAAATCCTCTGTTTCCTCATTGATCTTCTGCCTGGGTATTCTATTCACTATTAAAAGTGGGGTATTGAAGTCTCCTACTATTATCATACTGCTCTCTATTTATTCCTTCAGTTCTGTCAGTGCTTGGTTTATGATTTATATATTTGGTTGCTTTGATGTTTGGTGCTTATATATTTATAATTGCTATATCTTCCTGGTGGATTGACACTTTTATTATTATAAAATACCCTTCTTTGTCTCTTGTAACAGTTTTTGACTTAAAACTGATATAAATATAGCCACCCAGCTCTCTTTGGGTTACTATCTGCATGAAATATCTTTTTTCCATTCCCTCGCTTTCAACCTATGTGTGTTCTTAAATCTAAAGCAAGTTTCTTGTAGACTGCATATAATTGAGTCTTGTGTCATATTTTGTTATCCGTGCAGTCACTCTCTGTCTTTCAATTGGGGATGTTAAACTATTTATATTTAAAGAAGTTATTGATATGAAAAAATTTAATATTGCCATTTTGTTAGTTGTTTTCTGTTAGTCTTACTGTTCTTTTGTCTGTCTTTTCCTCTTATGCTATCTTCTTTTGTGTTTTGTTAATTTTTTTGCATGGACATGCTTCAATTTCATTTCTTTTTCATTTTCTTTTGTGTAAATTCTACAGGTTTGTGTATGTATGTGGATATGGTTACCTTGGTGTTTTCATAAAATACTTTATACTTATAATATTTTATTTTAAGGTGATAACAACTGAAGTTCAATCTCATAGAAGAACTCTACACTTTAACTTTTCCCCTCTTCTACTATATGTTATTGTTATCATAATTTACATATATTTATACTGTGTATCTTTTGACATATTTTTGGTTAGAGTTAATTTTAATATGCTATCTTTTAGTTTTTATACTAGAACTAAAAGTGATTTAACCACTACCATTATAGTTGTACAATATTCTGTATTTGTTTATATATTTACCTTTATCAACAAATGTCATGCTTTTTTAAATTTTTTTTTAGCATATTACGGGGTACAAATGTTTAGGTTACATGTATTGCCTTTGCCCCACCTGAGTCAGAGCTTCGAGTGTGTCCATCCCCCAGAGGGTGTGCACCGCACCCATTAGGTATGAATATACCCATCCCCTCCCGCTCCCACCTGCCCAATGCCCAATGAATGTTATTACTATATGTTCACATAAGTGTTGATCAATTAATACCAATTTGATGGTGAGTATATGTTGTGCTTGCCTTTCCATTTTTGAGATACTCCGCTTAGTAGAATGGGCTCCAGCTCTATCCAGGATAACATAAGAGGTGCTAGATTGCCATTGTTTTTTGTGGCTGAGTAGTACTCCTGGGTATACATATACCACATTTTATTAATCCACTCATGTATTGATGGGCACTTGAGTTGTTTCCACATCTTTGCAATTGTGAATTGTGCTGCTATAAACATTCTAGTGCAGATGTCTTTTTTATGGAATGTCTTTTTTTCCTTTGGGTAGATGCCCAGTAATGGAATTGCTGGATCAAATGGTAGTCTACTTGTAGTTCTTTGAAGTATCTCCACATTACTTTCCACGGAGGTTGTACTAGTTTGCAGTCCCATCGGCAGTGTATGAGTGTTCCTATCTCTGCACATCCATGCCAATATTTATTGTTTTGGGACTTTGATAAAAGCCTTTCTCACCGGAGTTAAGTGATATCTCATCGTAGTTTTGATTTGCATTTCTGTGATGATTAGAGATGCTGAGCATTTTTTTTTCATACGTTTGCTGGCCATGACATGTTTTCTTATGCTATGGTGTTGCTATTTAGCATTCTTTCAATTCAACCCGAATAACTCCCTTTAGCATTTCTTGTAAAGCAAGTCTAGTGGTGATGAATTTCCCCAGCTTTTGTTTATCTAGGAAAGTCTTTATCTCTCCTTTATTTCTGAAAGAGGGCTTTATTGGATATAGTATTCTTGGTTGATAATTTTTTTTTTCATCTCTTTGAATATATCATCCCACTCCCTTTTGGTCTGCAAGGTTTCTGCTGAAAAATCTGCTAATTATCCTGTGGATGTTCCATTATGTGTGGCAATTCACTTTTCTCATGCTGTTTTCAATATTCTCTGTCTTTGACTTTTGACAATTTGATTATTTGGCTCAGTGTATATTTTTTAGTGTTCAACTTATTTGGTGTCTTCTGGATTTCTTAGATCTAGATGTCCATTTCTTTCCCCAGATTGAGAAGACTTCAGCCATTATTTCTTTGAATAAACTTTCTGTTCCTTTTCTCTATCTTCTCCTTCTGAGACTTCCATAATGTTTGTGTGTCTGCTTGATGGTTTCTCATAGTTCCTTAAGTTTTCTGTACTTTTTTCATTCTTTTTTTCTTTCTGTTTCTCTGACTGAATTATTTCTAGTGAACTGTCTGAGTCCACTGATCCTTTCTTTTGCTTGATCTAATCTACTGTTGAATCCCTCTAGTGAATATTTTAGTTCAGTTATTGTGTTCTTTAGCCCCATAATTTCTTTTTGGCACTTTTTAATATTTTCTATCTCTTTGTTGAAATTCTCACTTTGTTCATGTATCAGTCTCTTAACCTCAGTGAGCATCTTTATGAGAATTATTTTTCTCTATCAGGTAAATTTTATAACTCTATTTAATTAAGACCATTTTTCTGGAGATTTACCTTTTTGCTTTGTGTTTAGAACATATTTTCCTGCTTCCTCATATTCTTTAACTCTCTGCGTTGGTGTCTGCACATTACACAAAGTGGGCGCCATTTCCAGTCTTCACAGTCTGGCCTTGTAGAGAAGAATACCCCCACCAATCAACACAGTCAGATTATGGGGGCCTCCACCAACTCTTTTTCTCCCCAGGGAGAAACAGGCAGCTGTGGTTTTGTCCACTTTCTCTGTGATGAGCCAAAGGGAAGAGCTATGCCATCTACCAAGCCCAAGCTGCTACCTCCATTTTACCCCAAGTGGCTAGAATGTGCCAGACCTGTTGGAGCTCCAGGGATGGAGAGACAGATGCTAATTCTTTGGGCAGACCCAGAGAAGTTGGAATGCTGGATCCATAGGTCAACTATTTCTCTCCACAGCAGGGGAAACTGAGAGCTGGTATTTTTTATCCACTCTGTCCTGAAAAGGAGGGAGGATTAATGGCATTTACCAGCCCAAGTTACTGCCTCTGTTCTCCCCAGGTGGCTAGACTGTGCTGGACCCATCAGAGTTCCAAGACTGGCAAGACATAAGCCAATCCTCTAGCGAGCCCCCTCATAAAAGTTGGAGTGCTGTATGTGTGAATTAGCCCCTTCCTCCCCTGGGTGAATTTAGAGGTGAGAGGGTCTTTTCCTAATCATATGGTGCTGCACTGCAATCAGGGTTTGGGCAAGAACATGGCCCAAATCTCCCTACTGGCTTCGGTGAGTTAGGTTTACTTTCTCCTGTGGTGCAGGAGCCTTCCAATTATTTTCTGAGTTCTCGCAAAGGGAATTTGTCTGAGAATTACTGCTGACTTGGTGTGTTTTTGGGGGAAGGAGGGCCCAGGTCTTCCTACTTCATCATGTTGCTGACATCACTCTCTGAGATATTTATAATGAGCACATGCTGCACACCAGGCTCTTTAGTCATCCTTTTAGATGCATCATAGCACCTAATCATCACAACATTCTGACAAGGTTGATTTTATCAGGTAGATTTTTACAGACAAAGAAGTTGAGGTTTAGGAAAGTCGAATAATTTGTCTAAGGTCACAAAGCTAGTCAGTGCAGAGCAGGAATTCTAAACCAGGTCTGTCTAACCCTAAGCTATATCTTAAGCATGATGATATTCTGCCTCTGCACAGAAGATGAAGGGAAATGTGAAAAAGAGAAGAGACAAGCCAGCGCTTCCCCACAGGGAAGCAATGCTTGTAGTTAGTGCCAACATCATCAGTCAAACTAGGGTTTACTCCCATGTTATCTACAGAAGAATAGCGTGAACCTCTACACTGAGTTGGTCAGTAGTGAGTCATATATATGCCACTTATGTATGTCTCGAACTTTGCTATGTGCTGCAAGGAACAAAATCAGTAAGACATGGGACCTGCTCTGCAGAGTACTTTAATGTCAAAATAAGATAAAGATAGGTTTAGAATCCTCAGGTAATACTAGGAACAGTCATTGGTCCAGTCTGGAGTTTAATAAGGCTTCCCAAAGAAGCTAATGCCTAGGAGTTAAACAGCAGAAGAAAAGTAAGAAAGGGTTTCCAGACTAAAGAAACAGGAAGTGCAAAAACTCAAAGGCTTGAAATCGTAAGATAGGGAGAACAACCGAAAAATACTAGCATATTGCTCAAGTGCTTTGAGTGGAAATTAGGGAGTGGGCAGATAAACAGGGTGACCATATGACCAGGTTTTCCTAGGATGGTACAGTTTTATACATTTTTTTCCAGCTAAGTTATTGATAGCGCCCCTGCTTCACACTCAAAGGTATTCTGGTTTGGGTAATAAATTATTTGACCACCTTAAAATTACCCTATAGACAAGGCTACCCAGCAAAATATAGGCCAAATCACAGTCATTTATCTCATGCTAAGAAATTTCCAAAAGTGTAAAAATGCTTGACTTACAATGGGTTTATCTGGACATAGCCCCATTGTAAGCTGAGGAGTGTACTAAATGTATATAATTTTCACACCACTCTAAAGTCAAGAAATCATAAGTTGAATCATCATAAGTTGTGGACTGTCTGTACTAGATTTACCACTGCTGTAGGGGAGGCAATTTTAGGTGATGCACAAACTTATTTTACATTAATAGTTATGTATATATTTTAATATGTATTAGGGAGAAACATAGCTAGCACATCCAACTCACGATTTCATGAATATTAATGACTTGGATAGACTAAAATAGTTATTGCTCTGGTGATGCATCCTACCCAGACCCATGAATTTCAGGCTCAGTGCTCTGGCAGGAACGTTTCAAACCTTGAACAACTGAAACTTTTCTCACAACCCTTTGGAAAATTGGGAAAAGCATGTGGTATGGATATTCATATGGATTCTGCTATGATAAGTATCTGTGGGTATCATATTCTTTTCAGCAGTACACTGAATGCCTTCAGTGGTATAAAACTATGGCAACAATATGAAAGGACTGTGGAAATGGCTGAAATCTAAGAAGCACTATAATGGGAGACAGGAGCTGCTGAGGGACTCTAGGTCAGGGGTTTCCATGGCAATCTGACCACTTTACTTTCCTGCTTAAGCTCTTCACTCTGGTCCCAGGGTGGAGTTAAGGAAGCAATGTTGAAAGAAGAAAATCTAGGAAGGAAATTATTTTAATAATTCAGATAAAAGGTGGTAAAGACTTTAAACTGAAAAAGTGGTGGTGGACTGGAGAGAAGGGTAATTTTTGAGTTGTATTTAAAAGCTAAAAATGACAGGTCTTGATGATGGAGCAGATGTGGGCGAGAAAAGGAGTAAATAGTCTGGTTTGAATCATAGGTCTCATACTCAAGCAGCTGGGTGGAAAGTAACTCCACCAACCGATGTCAGGAATGTAGGCCTTGGACTATATTCCAAGTACAATATAGTCCAGTACTATAGGAGCAGTGTGTTTGAAGTGGAACACAATGAATTCACCAGCCCTCCAGACACAGTGTGACCACATAGAAATGGGAGGTACATGAAGAGTCCAGAAAAGAGCATCAGATTTAGATTCAGAAGAACTTGGTTCAAATTTTAGTTTTGTTAGTTGCTTCTTCTGGGAGAGTGTACATAATATATTAGAAGGGTGTTGTGAGAATTAAATGAGAGGCTATGTGTGAAAGCACTTTGTAAATTGTACAGCGTCAGTTGTTATTTTGAAGTAAATAAGCAGAAGTGATAATGAATTCTAAGAGTTTAGAGATTATAAGGCTCAAAGGCATACTTACGGAGACAGACCACATGGTCCATTTTTAGTGTGCTGTACTTAAACCTACCTCCCACAGATGAGAATTTATCTTGTTTCTTAAAACCCCTGGAAATCTTATTAACCCATTTTTGAGTTTTAAAACCCCCACTATTTAACAACACTTAGTCTAATTTTGTTGTGCTTCAATTCCTTTGGTTCTGTATTTTTGGGTCCCTTATATTCTTGAAAACCCTTCATTAGGGCTTTCAACATTTTTTTCAATAGGCTAAATAATACTTTTGTCTTTTAATCTATAAGCTACTGTATGTATGTATTTCTCAGAGTAGACAAATTAAAGAAATAATAATTCTTCACTTCCTTAAATCCTTTTTGAAAAAAAGCAAGATATAAATAACCAAGGCTTACTGCATTTTACTTTTTTTCAAACCTAAACGTCAAGCTTTGCCACTTATAACTTACGTGAGCTTAGATCAGCTACAAACCATCCAAACTTTAGTTTCTTAACTGATCAGAAGTGGGTTCAGTGATACCTGCTCTCCACCACAGGTGAGGGTGGGGCTGGGGTGATTGAGAGAACCAAAGAGGGGTTGTGAGGACTAGAGAGAGGAACAGTGGAACTGAACGCACTTTGGCAGTTGTAAATATCTACACCCTGCAAAAAATGTTTATCATGTGTTATCTCATTTGACCTTTTCTACAGCCCCATGAGGCACATTTGCATGTAATGTCACCATTCCAGAGATGAGAAAACGCAGACACGAAAAGGTCAAGTCACGTGCTCAAGATCTTATAGCCAATCAGTGATGGTGCCGAATCCCAGATCTACTGACTCTTATTCGTGCATTAACTCATCATTAAATGTGTTCTTTTGAGCTCTCACAATGTGTGAGCATTAGATGCTTGGAAAACAAAAAACAGGGAAGGAAAAAATACAGACCCTGCCCTCCCCCACTGACTTTTCCTACCATTCACCAGAGAGCTCACAGTCTGGTAGGAAAGAAATTAAATAAGGCCCTTAAGATCTAGGTCTAATTTCCACACCATCTCTGCACCAACTAAAGATTGTTCAAATCTGGTTATCTGTTTGCTTTATATATCAGAAGCCTGAAATAATCTCTATGATAAATCATTTGAAGTATCAAAAAAACTTAATGAATTTGGAAAAAATCATTCCAACATGTTATAGCTTGAGAAAAACACAAGTGGCCTAACCAATATCCTTGCCAATAAAATATTCCCCATATTGCTTACCAATAGAGCCCTGACTATGTTTGGAACAGCAAAAACATTCTCAACTTGCTTTTGATGCCAGTTGAAGCCATTTGCTCCTGTTTTGACCAAAGATGTGGAAGTGGAAATCCACTCAGTTAAGGTTTTAGGAAAATCATTGCTTTCCTGATAAAAAGGTATGGACTCCTTCAGTATCTCTTCTGCCCTTTACCTTCCCTCAATTTTCCCCACACCACCCTCCTGTTTTTTCTTGGAATTGGATATAATACCCAGAGGAGAAAAAGCTATTTTGTGAGCATAAGGGGGAGTGTCAAGCAGCACAGATGTCAAAGCAGAAAGGTAGGCAAAGCCTGGGTCCTGGGTGAAACCACGGAGCCACCCTGTAGCACTAGAATCTCTACCTCCAAACTTCAGTACATAAGAAAAATACAACCCTATTCTGTTAAACCACTGAGGTCAAATTTCTGTTACATGCAGCCTAACACTATTACCAATATAAATGCAGCCCTTGTTTTACTACCAATGAGGAACACCATCCAGCATTCTCTGACATATGAGAACACTGACAAATGTCACAGAGCTACCTGGACTTTGGTTTTCTTTCTCTACTACATTAGCAATTTGGAAGTAATAAATGAGAATAATCTGTAACAATGAATGTTCTAAATTGAGATCTTTAAAATCTCTATCAATATGGCTGCTAGATCCCAATTTTAGAAGTAGTGTAGATATCCTTAGGGTAATTGGATGGTGTGTGGCCAGAAGTGTGCCTTTACACTATTTATGTGATACTCTACTGATGTGTCACATAAAGTCTCTGTACTTACTTATAGGTATATATGAGATATTTGAGACACAGTGTCTTGGAACAGATGCTTATGTTGTCTGAGGATGGTGATGCAAAACAGATTCTCTCCAAGATTAGTCTGTTTACATGGAGTTATAGATTCACACCATCTGGATACAAACACAAGCAAGCTTTAATGTCTTGGTCCTGCTTGGCCTGGTGGAAAAGAGAATGGAAGATCCCTGGCAAAGAAGGGATTAATCTTTCAGCTTCCCAGCACTCCAGGTAGGGTGTGATGCAATTGTTCTGTAGCCACAGATCCTCTAAGATCTAGGTCACTTCATTGGTGGGTCCCAACTGGTATGAGAGCAGCAGCATGGGCTGGCTGAGTGTCCCACTGCCTCAGGCTGTTGTGGAGAGTTGGCCCTAGCACTGTCCTCTAAGAGGGACAGTGGAGAGTAGCCCTGATCCTTGTCAAAAGTAGCAGGGCAAACAGAGATGGGGCTTCTCACTTCATCAACAGCAACTAAGTGTGCCCATGTTGCTCTGACACTCAAGAGCAGGAGACCCCAGACTAAAGTAACTCATTCTCCAATCTTTTAAAAACATACACCTAAGAGCCAATCACACATTACTTTTCAACAACAACAACAACAGCAAAAAAACCCAAAACTGATGTATTAAGTAAGCTCTGGTTGCAACAGTCCGTTTTACACCCAAGGCTCAAAAACTTTTCTTTTTAACTATTAATATTTTGGGATGTGTCTGATGAGGAGAAGGAAAAAAAAAGGGGGGGAAGAGGATCTCTGTGCCTTCTCACCAGGACAGCACCCAATAAAAATTAAATGCTGAATAAATCTTCTACAGATTTCTAATAAAATGAGGAGTCCTAACTTCAAATGCAGGGAAAAAAATCTTTTTATTCATCTGCCAAATATTTATCAAATGCTGATTCCATTGGGCTTTTGCTTGTAACTGTATCAATTGATTATATAGTTCATTCTTCATAGTACACGTAGAGTTTTGAACCACACAGGTGCAAAGTTTTGTGTGACAAGTTTTTACCCTGGCCTGAAATTTCCAGCCAGCCCACATGCTTCTAAAGGAGTTCTTCTCTCCCTCTGTACCTTTTCTCTCCTTTTCTCCTACTCTCCTTCCATTCAATCCACCTGCTGCCAAATAGCTTTCAAATGCAGTGGGACTACAAACTAATTTTACTATTAGCTTAAGCAAAACAAATAAGATGTAAATCCTCTGCCAAAGAAGTCACACAGTGCATCCCAAAGCCCAGTTTCTGTATGCAATTTTAAAATGATCTACTGTGTGGTGTGATTCATGACACTGTTCTCCTTCCATTAACTCAGAGTTAATTATGTGACCTCTCCTTTTCACCACCTGAGATTTTAGAATTGAATTCAGCATCCTAAGAGATCCTGTTACTCTTTGCTGCAGTTAACAGCCACCATCATTGTATTGAAATACACACAAGTCAGCTCAGATCATCAGCACCCCACCCACAATCCCACAAGCAGTTTGCTTGGTGCTTATATTTGACCTTGGAGACTTCCTAGATTCAGGCAAATTTCTGGACCACTAAGTTCATGTATCAGTACAAAATTTCATGAGAATCATGGGTGAAAACATGGTGGAGTAGCTCTGAAAATAACATTGTCAGGGCCCAAATTGATCTCCAGAGATAGAGCGTCTCATAACCCAGAGTTGTGCCAGAGGATTTTTTTTAGTCCATTTAAGCTTCGCTGCCTCTCAAGTCTCTCCCTCTCACTGAGATGTTTCTGTTTGGTTGTCTGGAATTAAATTTCCTAGGTCTTTGTTTTCACAACACTTTAATTTTATCTTTTCTTTTCTCTTCTCGTTCTCTTTTTCCTCCTCCTCCTCTTCCTTATTTCTTTTTTTCTTCTTTTATTTTTCTAATCTCCAATTTCTTCCAATCTCATGACTTTCTTTCCCCCCGATGACATTTTCTAGTGTTCTCAATTTCAGTCCAAAAGTAAATTTAATTTCCTGGTTGCTAATGGAGATGGTATGCGCACAATGCTGCCAGAATGTCTTTCTAATATGTAAATCTGATCATATTACTCCGCTGCACAAAATTCTTCAACTGCGCTTATTATGCTCTCAAAATAAAATCAAAGTTCTTTAGCAATGCCTTCATGTGTTCATTCAATCAAATGAATGTATTTTTACTGAGAGACTGCTATGTGCCAGGTGTGATCCTAGCACATAAAGATAAAATAACAAGCAAAATGTCCTATATCCTCATGGAATTTACATTTTAGTATGAGAGAGAGAATAAAAAATAAATGAAGAATATAATTTATGATATAAAATATGAAACAAAATAAAAAAGTTATAAGGGGAGAGAGTGACTAGAGGAGGGGCTCTTTAGCTAGGATAGTTAAGCAAGGCCTCTCTGAGGAAGTCACATTTGACCGGAGACCTGAATGACAAGAATAATAAAAAATTATTAATTACCTGTGAAATTCAATTATACAATTGAATATATTCCCTTACAATATGAATTTTCTTTGTAAAAATTACTTTGAATGGCAGTCTAACTTTGTCTATTTCTATATACTACTTCTTTGTAGACTACATTTTTGTACTCATGTATGTCCTCTAAGTTAGTAGAATCTTACAGTCCAAGAGAACAAACTCACTTCCTTCCAGTTAGTCCTACTGCTACTCAAAATATCGGCCTTACTGGACTTGAAATCCCTGAGTATTGTGAGACATTGGGCAGCTGGGTTTCTTTTTCAGGTAGAGAAAGAGAACATCTAATATCTAAGACCCTTTCTAAGTCTAAAATGCCATGATTCCATTTTGAATCACTGGTTATGGTCTACAAAAAACTAGCACCTAAGTTGACAAAATCTATTAGTCTATGAAATAACATTTTAATGGAATAGAAGGTAATTAATAATGATGAATTTACTAAGTTTTAAAAATTAATTTATGCTAAGAGGCTGAATGCTTCAATGTTAGAGTTTTGGTACCGTTTAAATTCCAGTGGTTATGGTTTTGGAAAACCTGAGGAATGGCCTTTTCTTTGCAGTTGTAAATGAAATAAATAAAAGAAAAACTGGACAATAATAGCTAACATGACTGAGATCTTATTAAGAACAATGTTCTAAGCCTCTACATGTCAAAATTAACTTACTCCTCACAACATGACTAGGGGAGGTCATTATACTTTTTACAGATGAGAAAATCAAGGTATGATTACTTTAATAGTCCAAAACTATTCAATGTAAACCTAGGATTTGATCCAAGAAGTCTGATACCAGAGGTTATAATTTTAATTGTCACACTATACTATACTTTTAAGCACTCTACTGAAGACCCTAGCTAGATGAAGGCAAATTCATACTTAACAATATGGCTTTTCAAGAAAGAGGACCTGGAAAAGTTCTTACAGTTTTTTAGGATGAATGTGTCTCCAGAGACACTTTCTATTGCCTTTGAAAACTGGATGTTGCTGCTGCCAATCTCACTAGAATGGAATCCATGCAGGTCCTACTTCTCCATGTCACCAGCATCTAGGCACGGGTCTGAAGTGACTATCTCTTACTGCCAGCGTCTGGGTCATGTGCCCATGTCTTAGCTTCCCAGATCTGGGAGAACAATCATGATGTTTTCAGCTTCTCTAGAAGGAGCAAGGTCTTTATAATTTGATGGGGGTTCACAAACATATGAAGGGTGTTCAGATGTGGGAAGGCCAAAAGTCATTGCAACCATCCTCTAATGAAACAAGCTACACTGGACACCCAGCTTAAAGGGAGGAGATGTATAGTCAACCCATTTTGGCTTGCATGTCCTCTTTCCTTGCTCAGTAAGATAATGTTTTTTAATCACTCGTTACCATCCTGTATTCCCTTTTATCTTAGAGCATTTTGCAGTCTCCTTGGTGAGATAATCTGAGCTGGGACTCCTAGAATTTGTTTTATCATGGTATTTTCATTTGTGTCCAGGATTATAAACAAGGCTATATTGAAGGGCCTAATGTTTAATTAAAGGAACAATAGTAATTCTTTTAAGTTAGGAGATGACGTGGAAGAAAAACAGACATTATAACATGTATTTTCAAAGAGACAGTTGGAGATAATTCATAGAGGTGGATAGTTCATCTCACAACCAAGATAAATTTGAGACTATAGAAGTAGTGGTGACACAATCAGCTATTTGTTTTCAGACAAAGAGCAACATGCAATACAATAAATTTAATCATGCAGAATGATTTTAGGCAATGGAAAAATAGAATAAAGAAAAGAACCTCACCCAAGCATTTAACAGGATAATATGGAACAGGTTTCCCTAAGAGGCTCTGATTCACTAATAGACACTCCCTTGATTTCCTCTGACCATTAGGTGGAAAACTTTTACTAATTAAAAGAATTTTAAATCAAATGATCACACAGCACAAATGGCTATACAGAAGATTCAGGGCATTCCCTCTGAATTTCAGGCTCTTATATACAAGGTCTACTAGAAGTTCTACTTGGAAATCCGTAAGTACATTCACTCAACAACCCCTTCACTGAACTCATTATCTTCTTGCCAATTCCTGTTCCCTTTCTAATATTTCCTACTTGGTAAATGATGCCCCCATACACATAGGCAACCAACCAGGTATTAGAAGGTTATCAGAAAGTCTTCCCTCACCTAACCTCATATGCCTGATCTATCGCAAACTTCCTCAAATTTTATTTCCTAAATTTGTTTTCCTTGTCTGCTTCCTTCTGTCCTCGCCATTACACCCTGCTGCAGCCGCAGTTGTCTCTCACAGGAATCACAGCCACATGCTCCTGCTGGGTCTCCAGCTCTGGACCTGTTGCCTACAGGGCCATCCATCCGCACGCCTGACCTGAAATGCAGAGCTCGTCGTGGCTCCTCCTCGCCCTGGTTTTTGGATTCAGACAAATCTGGTTTTGAAGTCTGACTTCTCCATTGATTAGTAAGACGGTCTTGGACAAGTTACACAACCTCTAAGCCTCAGCATCTACATTTTTTTTTTTTTT